>NC_136523.1:58366286-58623786 GCF_053919585.1 Euprymna scolopes | reverse complement strand
TGGAGAGTTCCGAAGGAGTTTCTTTAGAATTACATAAAAACGGAGTTACTTTTCTGTTTTTAGAAAAAATACTTTTTATCAATATGGCAAAATTGTTATTTTCGGTTATCCATCATATTTTTCATACGGTGTCTTCATCAGTGCCATTGCCATTATTAACTAACTATGAGTTTGCACACAGGCCATCATTGAATATTTCTCCTTGAGAAAAAAACATGTGGTCTTTTCTGCCGTCTGAGTGACAAGAAATCTTCTCATATTTTCAGTACTCTCCACCCTTTTCGATAACCATTATAGATAAATTTGCATTGTTATAACAGGCGTTTTCCATTGATTGTTTGTTGTCAGTGATCATGAGTATTAAGTAGAATTTGGGTTGCAATAAGCCTCCACAAGGTGTTAATCGTATTTGCACTCATCATTCGGAAGTCTGGCTAGTGCTTTCTTTCTGCGGTCTATCCATCCTCCTTTACTCTCCTCACCTAGTTAGTGTGGCGCCAGTTTATAATGACATACCCACGCAAAGAGAGATTGAATGCAGGGGCACAGGGGTTTTACTTACAATTGCACAGGTTCATGATTGCATGTCATGTTCCTTCGTGTTTTATATTTTTAACAGGTCTGTATGTCAAGCCCATGTGTCTCCGCATTAATGCGTTTTCAAAATATTTCAGCCGTTTTCATTAGTGTTATATGTTTTATCTTCTCGGATATCCCTGTGATTCCAATTTCTCCACACATTGTGATTATTATTGTATTTGTTGTTGTGCTGCTGTTGTTTTTGTTATTGTTTTCATTATGATAGTTGTTGCCATTTTTATAATTGCTATTATTGTTGCCTTTATTATTATTATTATTATTATTATTATTATTTTTATTACTATTATTACTATTAGGTATACACTAGAAATTCTCACATGCGAAATCATTAGAGATTACTTACTGATAACAATCGACGGTATTCGTTGGAGTTCTAATGGCAAGTCTGCTGATTTGCAGTATTCTTTATTTCTTTCGCGTATCAATGCAAACGATTTTGGATCATTGTAACAATTGTTTGCCAATGATTTCACGTGCCCCATCAATTATTATTATTATTAGTAGTAGTAGTAGTAGTAGTAGTAGTAATAGTAGTAGTAGTAGTAGTAGTAGTAGTATTTGTATTAAGTGAGGATGGCAAGATAGAGGTATGATGGGACAAAAATGTCATAACGACCAATTGGAACATAATCGTCTGGATTTTGTCGTCATTGACAAGGTTTCAAAATGCTGTCAGATTGTAGACTTTTCAGAATCTTGGGATAGGAATGTGAGAGAGAAGGAAAACGAGAAGTGGAGCAATTTTGCTCTATTGGCCTTGGAGATAAGGCGTATACACGGGGTTAAACCAAAAATAATCCCGGTCGTAGTTGGTACACTAGGAGTAGTATCAAGTCGTCTGGAAGGACAATTGAAAAAAAAACTACAACTCCCTGATGTTTTAGGTGGCCTTCAGACCTCTGCAACTGTAGGTACCACCAACATCTTTAGGAAACCCCTTGATCCTTGAAGCTCCTGGTTTGAAGCCGGGATTAAGGGAAATCCTCTGGAAACGAATCCCATCCCTTTCCAGAGAGACGTTGATAAACGAAATCAGAATTATTATTATTAGTAGTAGTATAATAATAGCAGTAGTAGTAGTAGTCACTAGAATTTCTCACACAGTTCATCATTACCGCGTGGTAACTGAGACCAAACGGTGATGTTCCCTATAGTTTGAGTGCTAAATCTTTCCAAATTTCTACTATCCCTCACTTTTTATGATAAACTTTGAAAACGAATTTTCATTATCTAAACAGTCGCTTGCTATCGGCTTTTTTCCTGGCAATGGTTATTACGCATCACTGGAATTCTAGTTGCAATAAGCCTCTCCAAAGTACCGGCTGTCTTCACATTCATCCAATGAATGTTTGGTTAATTCTCTCCTCCTTCGGTCTTTGCGTGTTCTTCTGTCCTTTTCGATCGTTTAGTGTCAGCTTATGGCTGAATTATAATTGTTTAGGGTGGTACTTACGATTATACAGTTTCAATTATCTTGGTTCTATGTGATGCTTTTCTATCTTTTTGTTTTATTTCTGTTGCAGTTTCTATATAGCCAATTAGTCCGTGTAGCTCAAGTATATTAGTATGTTTATACAAGGATTTTCCTTAATATTTAATCCGTTTTCATTATTGCTAACCGTTGTATCTTCCCGCAATCCCCCTGATTCCAATTCATACACTTCTTTATTCAAAGTTTTAAAAGATTCTTCCTACTACGATTAGTGTTGTTAACTTTATGTTATTTATGTTCTACGCCCGTTTTTACTTTCTGGACAGTTTCGCGTATTTGCTTCGCTATTCTGTCTGTTTTATATTCCCCCTGTTGTATGCTTGATTGGCGAATTCTACGATCTGGCAAGACTTTCCTATTTGTTAACTGTTAAGACATCCGTTCTACTTGCTGGTTTATTTGCTTGCACGCTCATGTCCTATAGGCTTTTGTGATCTTTGTTTACAGGTAGTGTTACAGGATTATGCTGGTGTTTTGTTTCTGGAATTTACAGATGTAGTTGTTCACGTAGTTCGCAATGTACAGGTTTCCCCACTCGGCCATGCCTATTCTTATACTCTGTTGGGGCTAGTTTGATTCCTTCACTTATGTGGTTCCTCGTTTCGTCTCTTTGTCCAGAGAGTCTGCATTTGCTGTTTTCTTTAATCAAGTAGATATTTGCTTTAGTGTAGTTGGTTTTAATCATATTACTCATGCGGTTGTTATTAGCTATTACTTTTCTCAGTTTATGTGTTCGTTCGTAACTGTATCCATTGTTTTCGTGATTTCCATCTTTTGTCATTCTTATTAATCATCAATGTAGCTGTTTCTCTTCATATTTTTCTTTTGTTTCTTTTCTGTCTTAGCCCTTGCTTCTTTGTTCTCTGTCTTATTTTTTTTTTCATTTTTTTCTGAGTCTCTTGCTGCGGTGGTGAATATAAACGTTCTGTGCGTTATGTCTGTTCGTCATAAACATTCATTACTACGTATATCAACCATTCACAGCATTTCTGTTTAATGCCGTGTTATGTCGATAGATTTTGAATATATCTTGATATTTAGTGATATAAATTCGATATTAAATGTTCACGTTTTGTTAAATCTTGCGGCCAGATTCTTTTTATATTAAAGAAGGAATTTTCATAAGCTTTATAATGGCCTTGTTATAAACGTATCCGGTATCTTGATACTTTACGAAATATAATAGAAATAGAATATAACGAAATGAAAGTATGTATTTACTACGTTATTTTCCTATGTATATAAGCATATGCATACGGTATAATTGCATGAAACAGTATTTCAAATGATTACGGTAACACATGTTAGAACCTAAGTTAAGAAACGTTGAATCTGTCCAGTGATGAGTGAATAAATTAGGAATACCAGACGTTGTATGTACGAAAACGTTGATACCTACATGAAATAACAATAAATACCTAACTACACAATCAACCCGAAAGAGATAGCAGCTAACGAACAGAAAGTCCAAGACACGAGTTTCGTATCATTTAGGCTCATCAGTTAGACATATCCGAACACAGTAATAGTAAAAGATGAATCCTGTCATGGCTCTTGTGGACTGCAGCGTTGTTTGTCTGTGGATATATATATATATATATATATATATATATATATATATATATATATATATATATATATATGTATATATATATATACATATATATATATATATATGTATATATATACCTATATATATAGGTATATATATACATATATATAGGTATATATATACATATATATAGGTATATATATACATATATATAGGTATATATATACATATATATACACATATATATACACACACATATATATATATACATATATATCTACATACACATGTATACATATATATATATATGCATATATATACATATATATATATACATATATATATGCATATATACATATATATACATATATATATGTACATATATATACATATATATACATATATATATATATATATGTACATATATATACATATATATACATATATATACATCTATATACATATATATACATATATACATATATATACATATATATAAATATATATATACATATATACATATAAATATGCATATATGCATATATATACATATATATACATATATACATATATATACATGTATACATATACATATACATATATATATATACATATATATAAAGATATACATATATACATATACATATATATATATATAGAAATACATATATACATATATATACATATATATACATATATACATATATATGCATATATATATATATATATAGATACATATATATATATATGATGATTGCAACGTCTTGTAAGACGAGTGCCACTCCCTCAGACATTTAAAATCCATGAGCGCAAATGTCTGAGGGAGTATCTATACAAAGATGATGTTACAGAGTCTTAGCTTTGTACGGCAGCTAAGTCTCTCTCTCGGTTCAAAATGTTGAGATCCAGCAACAAGCAAGAGCAAGATAACCAGCAACAAATTAAACTGAAGACCAGCTTAATGCGAGTACTAGTCTCCCGCTTTATGGTTTTTTAAACCAGAGATGTGCTTCTCCTAGAAAGGTGGTCTTCACCACGGCTTACGGGAGCCCTCTCCACCCCAATACACATATACACACACACAAATATACACGGTGCTAGTTGGCCGTTGACCAAGAAAAAGAGTTCATTCGCCCTTTGGAAGGTCTTGTTTTTAATCCTTCAGGAAGACTAGCCGCCCTCCTCACCAAACAAGTCTGGAGGGGGAACCAGTTTAGTCGCCGGTGACCCGACCATGAGGCAGGTAATACTGGGTTACATGGTACCAGTAGCATATGACATGACCTGACACAACATATATACATACATATATATATACATATATATATATATACATATATACATATATATATAGATATAGATATATGTATATATACATATATATATACATATATATGTATATATACATATATATGTGTATATATATATGTGTATATATATACATATATACATATATATATATATATCTGTATATATACATATATATATGTATATATAGATATATGTATATATACATATATAGATATTTGAATATATACATATATATACATATATATATATTCACATATATAGATATATGTAGAAATACATATATAGATATATGTATATATACATATATATACATATGTATATATGCATATATATACATATACATATATATACATATATATACATATATACATATATATACATATGTATGTACATATATACATATATATACATACATATTCATATATATACATACATATGCATATATATATACATATATATGCATATATACATATATGTATATACATATATATATATATATATATATATATATATATATATATATATATATATATATATATATAGGGTGTCCAAAATGTGATTGAACTATTTTGATCTTAAATAAATTCTTCATTTCGGGTGATATATTTCTATAATTAAAACACAATCTAAGAAAGACATTGGGAAATGTAAAAGAGGAAACTATGTAAGCTTCAAACAATCCTTACTTATAAAAGAGTGAATTTGATTTTTCTATTGATATTCCTTCTTTGGAGGAAGTTTGTTCGAAACGCTTAAAATAAATGCTTGTCTGTGGTTCAACAACATAAAACCTTTTAGCTACACAAGAAATTGTGAACTTCAAATTTTAAGCTGGCAATTTTAAAGAAATCTATATATAAATAAAGAATACGATGTAAAAACTCGTTTTTTATATAAAAATATCCTTTCGTTAGACATCGGATAAACAAACGTTATAGAATCCAGGAAGGGAAGATGTATTTCAAGGAAGGACTTGTATAGTTGAAAATAAAATGAAAATAACAATTCTCTAAATTCTATGAAGATCTCGAAGAATCAGCTTCATTAGAAAAACACTGATCAAAATAAAGTCTGCGGAATTCTAGCAACGAAGGAAGAAAAGAAAAACATGAATGGAATCGCGTTTCAAGTAGAAGACCGTAGATTGTAAACATCGAAATAAGTTGGAGATAAATTTGTAATACTGTCAGAATACCTCTAACGAGGTTTATTTATACGTTGTAAATTTTGAAAGATGAAATGCGATATACAGGTATGTTTTTTCTTTACAAAAAACTGAACTTATGTCTAACTTTTGCACGCATTTGCAGGATGTATAATATTATTTACTTAAGCACCTAGAAATAGAGATGTAAAATAATACCCCGCTGCCAGAGATGTAAAAATACCCCGCTGCCAGAGAAAAGAAACAAGCAAAATGAAGATTTTCATATAGCCATTAGTCGTGTAATGAATGCCTGTATGAATGTAGGATTGACATGAAATTCTTAAAGATAAACTTAAATGACCGAAAAATGGGATGAAATTACTTGAATAAATAAAAAGTAAATAACGTAGAATGATTTTAATGAACTTAAGGATTAATTGAATCACATCAAGAATGACTTTAATGCAAAAAAAAAAAAATAAATAAATAAATAAAATAAAGAAAGAATAACTGGAATCCTTCAAAAACAACTCGAATGACTGGAATGGCTTTATGTCACAAAGTTAAAACATAATGTCAGCAGGTAGTAAGAACAGATAGTACACTTTGATTTTGACGAAAAGGCCCCAAAGAGCTGTATTTATTTGCTCCCGCACTGAGCGAATTAGGTACAAGGCCGGTTTTAAATGTGAGGAGTGAAGGGGAAATGGGGGACAAAACCTCGGGGAGTAGGGTAGCTGGATAGTGACAATGCGTATGTGTATTTATTTGCTTCCCCACTGAGCAAATTCGGCAGAAGGCCGTATTTTAATGTGGAGAGAGAGGGAGGGTGGAGGGAAAAGGGGGACCAGCTCCCGAGAGATTGAAAATGGGAGCTTGATAGTAACTGTTTGTATGAAGGGGCGCCCCTTCATTGACCAAGGTCAGATATGTGGGGTTACCCCCTCATATGGTCTTTGCTTGTAGTATCTGCCGGAACAGATACTACACTTTGATCTTGGATAGAAGGCCGAGAAAAGCTGTATTTTATTGCTCCCCCTATGAGCAAATTTATGCACAAGACCGATTTTTATGTGAAGAGTGAAGGCGAAATGGGGACCAGCTCCCCGAGGAGTAGGGGAGCTGGAGAGTGACAATTGGTATGAAGGGTTGTCCCTACATTGACCAAGGTCTTATATGTGGGGTTGTCCCCACATATGGTCTTTGCTGCAGTATCTGTTACGGCAGATACTACACTTTCATCTTGGTCAAAAGGCCAAGAAAAGGTGTATGTATTTGCTCCACACCGAGAAAATTAGGCACAAGGCTGATTTTAAATGTGATGAGTGGAGGGCAAATGGGGACCAACTCCCCAGGGAGTAGGGGGATGAATAGTGGCAATTGCTATAAAGTGTTGGTATTTATTTGCTCCCCAACCGAGCAAATAAAGTACAAGGCCGATTTTTAATGTGAGGAGTGAAGGGGAAATGCGGCCCACTCCCCGGGGAGTAGAGGAGCTGGATAGTGACAATTGGTATGAAAGGTTACCCTCTACATTGACCAAGGTCTTATATGTGAGGCTGGCCCCACATATCGTCTTCGCTTGCAGTATCTGCCGGAACAGATACTACATTTTAGTCTTGGCCAAAAGGCTAAGAAAAGGGTATTTATTTGCTACCTCACCGAGTAAATTAGGGACAAGGCAGATTTTTAATGTGAAGAGTGAAGGGGAAATGGGGACTAAATCCCAGGGCATTAGGGGAGCTGGATATTGACAATTGGTATGAAGGGTTGGTATTAATTTTCTCCCCCACCTTGCAAATGAGGCACAAGGCCGATTTTCAATGTGAGGAGTTAATTGTAAATGGAGCCAACTCCCCGCGGAGTTGGGGAGCTGGAAAGTGACAATTGGTATGAAGGGTTGCCCCTACATTGACCAAGATGTTATATGTGTGTCTGGCCCCACATATGGTCTTTGCTTGCAGTAGCTGCCGGAACAGATACTACACTTTGATCTTCGCTAAAAGCCACAAAAAGGGTATTTATTTGCTCCCTGACCGAGGAAATTAGGCACAAGGCCAATTTTTAATGGGAGGAGTGAAGGAGAAATGGGTCAAACACGCCGGGCAGTAGGGTAGCTGGATGGTGACAATTGGTATGAAGGGTTGCCCCGACATTGACCAAGGTCTTATATGTGTGGTTGCCCCCTCCCGCATATGGTCTTTGCTTGTAGTATCTGCCGGAACAGATACTACATTGTGATCTTGGCAAAAAGGCCGAGTAAAGAGGTACTTATTTGCTCCCCCACATGGCAAATTTTGCACAAGGCAGATTTTTAATGTGAGGAGTGAAAGGGAAATAGAGACCAACTCCCCGGGAAGTAGGGGAGCTGCATAGTGACAATTTGTATGAAGGGTTGCACCTACATTGACCAAGGACTTATATGTGAGGTTGCCCCCACATATGGTCTTTGCTGCAGTATCTGCCCGAAAGATACTACACTTTGATCTTGGCCAAAAAGCCAAGAAAAGGTGTATTTATTTGCTCCTCCACTGAGTAAATTAGGGATAAGGCCGATTTTAATGTGAGGAGTGAAGGGGAAAAAGGGGGCAACCTCCCTGGGGAGAAGGAGAGCTTCACAGTGACAATTGGTATGAAGAGTTGGTATTAATTTGCTCCTCCACCCAGCAAATAAGGCACAAAGCCGATGTTTAATGTGAGGAGAGAAGGGGAAATGTGGACTAACTCCCCGGGGAGTAGGGGAGCTGGAGAGTGACAATTGGTATGAAAGGTTGCCCCTACATTGACCAAGGTCTTATATGTGGGGTTGCCCCCACATATGGTCTGCCGGAAGAGATGCTACACTTTGATCTTAGCCAAAAGGCAAAGAAAAGTGTATTTATTTGCTTCCCATCCGAGCAAATTAGGCACAAGGCCGATTTTTAATTGGAGGAATGAAGAGGAAATGGGGGACTAACTCCCCGGGGGAGTAGGAGAGTTTGATAATGGCAATTGGTATGAATGGTAGGCCCTGCATTGACCAAGGTCTTATATGTGAGGTTGGTATTTATTTGCTCCCCTACCGAGTAAATTTTGCACCAGACCGATTTGTAATGTGAGGATGAAGGAGAAATCGGGGAGTTCCCGGGGAGGAGGGGAGCTGAATAGTGACAATTGGTATGAAGGGTTGCCCCTACATTGACCAATGTGTTATATGTGTGTCTGGTCCCACATATGGTCTTTGCTTGCAGTATCTGCCGGAAAAGATAGTACACTTTGATCATTGCCAAAAGGCCAAGCTACCGAGCAAATTAGGCACAAGGCCGATTTTTAATGTGAGGAGTGAAGGGGAAATGGGGTCCAACTCCCCGGGGACTAGGAGAGCTGGATAGTGACACTTGGTATGAAGGGTTGGTATTAATTTGCTTCCCCACCGAGCAAATTAGGTGCAAGGCCGATTTTTATTGTAAGGAGTGAAAGAGAAATGGGGACCAGCTCCCCGGGGTGTAGGGGAGCTGGATTGTGGCAATTGGTATGAAGGGTTGCCTCTGCATTGACCAAGGTCTTATATGCGAGTTTGGTATGTATTTGCTCCTCCACCGAGCAAATTAGGTACAAGGTCGATTTGTAATGTGATGAGTTAAGGGGAAATGGTAACCAGCTCCACAAAGAGTAGGGGAACTGGATAATTACAATTGGTATGAAGGGTTGCCCCTACATTGACCAAGATCTTATATGCGGGGTTGCCCCCACATATGGTCTTTGCTAGCAGTATCTGCCGAAACAGATACTACACTTTTTTGTTGGGGAGTCGTCCTCTTGGGGAGCAGTAGCCCCCTGGCTCGGGGTATCCATATGGGTGGCCCCCTGGTTGTGGGTATCGATATTGGTGGCCCTCCGCCTGGGGGTCTCCGTTTTGGTTCCCTCTTCTTTTAAAAATCACCGAGAAGAATGACGTGGAGACGGCGTCCAAAGTGGGGAGCCGACTTTGGCGCCAAAAAGAAGTTGCGCCAAAAGGCTGCAAGAAGGGGAGATAGAACTGGGAGGGGGAGTGGGAAGTTAGTACAGGGAAGAGAGAAAGTGTGTCCGACCCTCCCTCGCGGGAAAGTCGTAAATTATCAGCTCGGATACCCCCGTAAGGGGAGAGAGCAGAGAACGACAGAGAAAGTGGGGGTGTGGACTGAACGCTACCCAACAAGCTCGCCAGGTAGTCCGGGCACGAGAATGTATCGCCAGAACAGCACTGCCTCGCGTGGTGTATGTATCAGAGAACAGATACTACACTTTGATCTTGTCGGCCGGGCCGCAAAGGGCGGGAGTTGATCTTGACCAGACGGCCGAGAAAAGCTTAAAAAGCTAAGAAGATCATCTATTTTGATCTTTTACCAAAAAGGCCAAGCACAATAGTGTTATGGACAGATCCACAGACCAACCGACGGACGGACCGACGGAGTGACTGATAGAGTCGCTTGCACGCGACTTAAAATATTTTATTACTTAGTAAAGAGGAGCATCTATTTTCATCCAATGTTGAGAAGATTAATGTGAATCGAAATCGGTGATCAGGAAAAAATTAGAACATTATATGTTATTAGATTTAGTATCAGAATCCGGATCGGAAATTTGAATTAATTTTACGATGCCCCCCCCCCCCGCTAAAAATAAAAAAAAAATAAAAAAGACATATTTTGAATTTCTTAAAACTAAAAATTTCACGATATCAACTAATGATAATTAAACAAGTGAAACACGTATGCCCCCCTGTGAGTGCACAATGAACGAGGCATGACAAAGTTCAGCATTTGTCCCCCCCCCCTATTTTGGCCCCAAACTACCCAGGGGACATCAAATCGTGGTGAAAATGAAAAAAACGCTGCAGTTTTAGGCCTTAACATATGTAAATTTTAGTTTTGCCCGATGCAAAAAAAAATGACGAAGTCCATCATTAGACCCCCCATTTAGCCCCAAACTACACAAGGCCTTAAAGTATTTAAATTTGAGTTCAGCACCAACCAAGTAAAACAGCTGAATAGACATACACATAAAAAATTTGGACTATATGGTAAAATAGTCCCCAAAATAGAGTGTTTTTATTAACCCTAAAAGATCCTCTGGGGCACACCAAAAGTTATCGTGAAGTCTAGACAAACAAAATTGTATAGAAATCAGTTAGTTACAACTTTTCAGAAAGTTTTAATAAAATCCAACGCATCAATTTTTTTAATAAGCACAAAAGTGTCAATTTTAGTCATTTTAGCCCGAATAGTACCCCTACGAAAATCCAATCTGTTACTTTTTTACTCATATCATGTTAAATGTTTGTGTAAAATTTCAAAAAATTCCAAGGCGTAGTTATAAAGGTGCAGACAGACGAACAGCCAAATGGACGAACAGACAAGGATGAATGTACAGGTCCACCTTTCTTTTGGGGGGGGGGGCCAAAAAAAACGTACCTGAATTTTTATAAACTAAAAATATCACAATATCAAGAAATAATGATTTTAAAATGCATTGTTTTTTTAACTATGAATAAAACTGGATTCTTTAGATTTCCCTAACAAGTATATCTTTTTCATTTGTGAAGATATATGCACAGATTACATGGCGTTTTAAAGTTATCTAAAAATAAAAAAAATATAAACTTTACATTTAGAGTGTAAGCAGGGATCGTAATCTATAATCGCATCAGAATATGTATTTTAGAACCAATTAGTAATTTTATCGGAACATATTAAAAATTGTTCCATTACTATTTATTACTATTTATTTAATTGACAAAGAATAGCTAACATCAAAAACGACAAGAATTCTCACAGTTGTCAGGGAAAACGAACACGTTACATGATGATGGTGGTGACCTCTATAACTACTGCAACACTAGGGTTTCTTAGGTGCCATTTTGAAGAGTTACGCTCTATTAAACGAGTTATTGCATGACGGGTCTGGTGGGTTTATTTCCGTTTTTTGTTTTTTCTCTACTCGTTTATTTACCAAGACTCGATAGTCTAGTAATATTTTCAAAATCGCTCCAGACATGGCGTTAGGCGTCTTGATATAAATCTAATAGTAACGAAAATAATTATCCTTAAAAAAGTAGGTGTCTATTGACCTCAGTATTGAAAAGACCAAGGCTGTTGATAGGAGAAAATCGGTAAGCAGGAAGAGAGTTGTGCAAGCTTGTTGTTTTTCTTTTTTTTTTGAAAAAGAAAAAATAGGAAAATGAAACTTGACGTTTCTTAAATTTTTACGTGAGAATTGGTTATTCGTATTATTTGGATTTATCGGACTACTGTTCTCATCTTCGGTGTGATTTACACAACGTTTCCACGATGTAACCTCCGTTTTTCTTCAAGTGTATCTTGTCGAAGTCGGGATTTTTCTGTCGAATTCAGACGGTATTTGGAACGGAATCCTTCATTTGCCTCACGGCGGTAGCATGTTCCTGTCCTGTTAGCCGTGACTGGATAGATGTCATAAGTTATTCGTAATTGTATTTTTCGGTCGCCTATATTAAGAATTGACCTTTCAACCATCACGAGAATATCAATTTTACGATTGATTTTTCCAAGTACTCTAACAACTGCGCAACAAATCCTTGTAAGAATTCCGTCCAAATTCGTCACTAGCTGAAGTTCAGAATACGATCACACTAGTCTATTAACGGTTAATTAAAAAAAGTCTTTGGACGCTGATGTTTCTAAAGCTAATTTCCCTTCAACAGTTTGCATTTTGGAGATAAGTCGCTGCTATATTAATTTTGATTTTTATCATTTTAGATTCAAATGTTAATAACTACATTTTATTTCAGTATTTAATTTATATGTTTTTTCTGATTGTTTTATTTAATAATAGCTTTTCGTGTCCATAAATGGTATTTATTTTAACTAACTAGTTGATTGCATACATAGATAAGGCGATTGTATTCATTTTCAGTTCATGAGAGGGGAATCTATCACCATACTTTCCTGTAATCACACCAATTGGACTTGTATTAAGTACAATACTTAATAAATCCTTTTTTTTAATGAAGATTAGAGGATGCGTTATCAGCAGCTCCCGTTACTCTCACTTCTCTTCATTTGTCCTCATTTTTAATGAGTGACTTTTCTGACAATGGGAGAAGAAAAAGCTGTATTCTAGATTTGTAGTATTTTTCGCGAACAGTCGCCAGAGATCTCGGAAATTTTATGTTTCTATGTCTATCCTTGTAGCTATATCATTAGTAAGGGTGCTGGAGGTAAACATTTTATCTGGGCTAACATTATCCGTCTGATAGTCAGGGACGCGAACCTTGGATTAAAAACTACAGAGGCTGTACTCTCAGCAAGTACAAAGTACTGAGGCTGCTGTATTGCCATTTGGTTAATGGATTCTGGACCATGCAGTAGCTTCTGGTGGGGCCTTTCGATGGCATATTAGTGGGTAATTGTTACGGCTTTACCTTATCATATGCTCCAAAAAATAAATTTCTTCGTTTCTTTTTCTCTCGTAGATTCACTCTCTGTCCTGCTCAAAGCAAGTCTGACGACCTTGTCCACAAATTCCAAAACTCAATCGTGACAAGTTTCAAGAAAAAATACACGAGTAAACTCGAATCTCCAACTTCCAACGTAGACCCCAACTACAATGTCTCCTTCTTTAAAATCAGGGGTCTACATTCTAACCTTCCAGTTACATGATACTACACCAGACTTATTATTTCTAATTGAAACTGGCATTGGATAGACGATTTCACTAGAGGAGTTCGTAATTAAAGGATACTCTAACTTAATTTCCAAATCTGACCCCCAAGATCGCCATGGGCATGAAAGATGTGTCTATATTAATGATGGCTTTCCATGAGGTAATGACATCTTCAGAGAAGACCCTAACTTACCCTATATGTGCTTCCGGGTTTCAGTTGCTCACCCTACTGCATGTATCTTTACTCTCTATCGCCCCCACAACAGCGCAGTTTCTATCTTTAAAAGAATATCTGAGAAAATTGACCACGTCCTATCTGCTTATCCTTCAGCTAACATTCACATTTGTGGGAACTTCAATGTTCACAATGTGGAATAGTTAACCCACACAAAAATAAATGATGATGAGGGGAGGTTCTGTCACTATTTCTCCATTGCTTATGGCCTCACTCAGATTGTTCACGGACCCACCCGTGTGCCAGACAATGACGACGAGTATGCGAGTCTCCTAGACCTTTTTCTCCCAACTTGCCCTGAACTATGTTCAGATTCCGTTCTGTCTCCTCTTGGATCTTCCGACCACTCTGTTGTATCAGTTAAGATAAAAATGAAATGTAATGAGTCCTCAGACGTACCTCTCCATCGTACAGTATATTGATACACTACGGCTGACTGGGATAGCTTCCGTACATTTATATCAGATCTACTTCTGCGTTCCATGTTTAAAAAGGATGTGCCATCTATAGTATCAGACCTGACGGAATGGTTTATTGTAGGTATAGACTGTTTCATACCCTCGAAAAAGTTCCACAAAAACCTAACAGCCAGCTACGTGCTACTATCATTGCGCACAGAAACCACTTGTTTCCATTGCTTCCAACCTAATAGATGTACGGGAACTAAAGCCGCTTTCAGGACTGCTAGCAACCGTTGTAAGAAAGTAATAAAGAACGCAAAAGAGTTGTATGCTCAGTCCGTCAAGTCCAAAGTAGCTGAGCAGCGGCTTGGTTCCCACCAGTTTTGGCAAATAGCAAACAGAATCCTGAACAGAAGCATGTAATCTATCCCAACTATCATCAATGGACCTGAGGTAATCTCGTCAGCTTCAGACAAAGCCAAACTCTTTAACAATAATTTATCAGCTAATTCTATCCTTTGCGACCAAGGCTGCTACCCCCCCATATTTTCTCCTGTATCAGAAAACACGTTATGTGATATACAAATATATGTATGTGATGTTGCCAAGCTAATCAAAACCCTTGATTCCAGTAAAGCCACCGGCCCTGGCGATATTTCAATTAAAGTACTGAAAAAACTTCAACCAGAATTTACAAAACTGTTTAAACCTTTTCTTAAGGAGAATTGCTTCCCATCATCCTGAAAAATCTAATCAGTATGCCCTGTATGTAGAATTCAGGTGATCCCTCATCTCCCTTTAGTACCGGCTAATACGCCTCCTGTACGACATGAGTAAGTTGCTGGAATCTGTGTTAAATGGAGAAGTAATCAACCATCTCAGCAAGAATAACCTTCTTCGTGACGCACTATATAGTTTCCGTTCTGCTTGATCTACAACAGATGTGCTTACAGCTATATCTCATAGGATTAGCGAATCTCTTGACGGAGGCAACATTTTGAGGGCAATTTCTCTTGACATAACAAAGGCCTTTGGTAGAGTATGGCATAAAGGTTTACTTCACAATATCTACAGCTATTGTATAGCTGGAAATGTCTTCTCAGTTATTAAATCATTTCTCTCCGATAGGTTCATAAGAGTAGTGGTTGATGGGTAAAACTCAGGAGCTCACAGTATTAATGCCGGAGTCCCTCAGAAGTCCAGTCTGTGGCCAACTATTTTCCTGGTCTATATTAATGATCTTCCAAATTACATCCTTGCATCATTCGTAGACATTTATGCTGATAACACTACCATCTATAGTAGCACATCTAAGACTGGAAACGACCAACTTCTCTTCGATTCTCTCTCCTCTGATCTTGAGACCGTGGTACAATGGGGAAAAGGAGTGGTTTGTTATTTTTAATGCATCTAAATCCAAGCTTCTATCTTTACATCATCGACATTCTGATTTCCATCTTGCATCAATTGAAATGAATGGCTCTCGTCTTGAGGAGGTCTCATGTCTTACAAGCTTCTAGGTTTGACCTTTACTCCTGACCTGAAATGGAATACGTACATCAAATGTGTTGCCAAGGCAGCTGGAAAAATGGTAGGATCCTTCTATCGATCCAGTAGATATCTCACTGCTGGTGCTATGCTCTATCTATACAAAAGCCAGGTATGTCCAATGATGGAGTACTGTTGCCACATCTGGGCAGGAGCTGCTAGAAAGGACGTCTTGCCTTGATAGAGTTAAAATAGATTCTTAGCCTCGTAGGAGATGTCCTTTTCTCTTCCCTGAAACGTCTATCTCACAGAAGAGATGTTGCTAGTTTTTCTCTGCTTTATCGTTATTTTCATAGCAAGTGCTCGACTGAGATTCAATCTATTGTCCCCTCCCGGCAAACTGTCACAAGAAACACTCGTCTAGCTGAAAACACCATCAATAGTTCCCCCCACTCTTTATCTGTGCCTAAAACTTCAATGAAGAAAGCTTCTTTCTTAGAAGTGCACGCCTGTGGAACTGCCTTCCGTTTTCCTGCTTTCCAGCTGACTATAATCTGATTGTCTTCAAGCCCAACGTAAGCAAGTTCTTGATGAGCCGTTCCACTTAAGTTAACAAATTTACCGAATTTCCATTACTAATGATTACTATATTGTCCAATTGACAACTGTACATTCTTTAATCTGATCCACGAGTGGTCTCTTGTCCTTGATAAGTGGTGATCTCTATATAAAAAAATCCCGAGTTCGAGGGAAACTTTTCTTAGTTCGGCAAGATACACCCGCAAAAAGTCGGAAATAACACCGACTAAAACGTTGAGAAAATCACACTCAAGATGAGCACATTAGTTCGATACATTCAAACAATATAAAAAGGAAACGATATTATAATTAGGGCTAGGAAAACAGCATACTCTCGGGTGTGTATCAGTTGATACCTTTTATGTTTTTATATACGGTGATGTTCTCAGTTGATTAACTGTGACTAACTGTGTCTAACTGCGTCGGATATATACTCGAGTGTCAAAACAATGACAAAGAATATGCTGTTGCCATAGCCCTTATTATAAGAAGATATCAACAGATAGTATTGATGAAAACAGCTAGACAAGCAGTCCAAACTAATCAACACAAATCAATAGAAAGAGTATACATTGATAAAAAACACAGGTCATAGTAACTTTTATAGAAATAACTGAGACTGGCAACATCACGTATGTATGAGACATATGTGGTGTATTCAAATTAAAAATGGATTTCTGCATCTGATTACTCTCACGCGACAGAAATTCACTAGCCCAACTATAATAGCAATGCTCTATCCAAGTTCTGATACTATATTCATAGAGATATAGAAAAGCCTAAAATGAGATAAAATCATAAGCGATAGAGAGACCCAATATGAGAAGTAGAAAGATAAATTGATCTAATATATGAAATCCATAAAAATATGGTGGTAAAGATCCAAGATTCCAGAGTAAACTTCTCAAGAGCAGACACGTATATGGGAAGTTGAGGAAGAAAATAAAACATCTTGACGATTTGAATTCAGCGATATCATCTTATATATATATGTGTATATGTGTGTGTGTGTGTGTGTGTGTGTATGTTTGTCTCCTGTCTCAATATTTTCAAACTTTATCTCCACCGTAACTAAATGTCGCAGAGCACCGCTAAGGGCCTCAAATGCTTGATTATATTTACGAGCCGTTCTTTATGGGGCTTTAGCCGGTAAAAATAGTTTCAAATGGATGAAAATGGGCCAATATTGAACAAAAATCGTTATATATTTTGTACGTTAATCTAAGTTTATTTTAAGTTTTAATCAGTTCTTATGCGTGCCACGTTCGTACAGTGGGAACGATGCCAATTTTGAATGCAAGTTTGGTTTTCGGTTTCGAATGTAGCTGATGGAGCCTACATACGTTTTTTTTTTTTTACTTTTTGAAATCACGACTCCATAATAATATATAGGAAATCTGGAAAATTAAAATATCATATTGAAGCGTATTTTATGCCTGGGCAAAGACGGGTCATCCCCCATCCTACGCTAGCATACTATATAACAAATATCAAAGCAAGGGTTTGAAGGTGCATCAGTAAAAGTACTGCTGAAACTTATACAACTTCACCTAAATTCGAAACTGCCACACCAGATTAGCATTCCGAGTACATAACTGCTGCACTGACGCTTCTTGACTGATGTAATTAGGATATTTTCTCATTTTCGTAATTCTCTTTTCTATTTTCGTACTCATTAATATGAATTCAGCGAACGGCCATCTTAATGAACTAGACGGTCACTAACTTCGGCTTAATCTTGGGAAAGTTCCACATTTAACTCACTACGTAGTAATTATCGTCTATTCAACGAGTTCGTTAAAGATTATTTCAAGCTAGAACAAAGTCAGTGAGTTTACCATAGTCAGACATAAAAACAAATGTTACTTTTAAGTTTGTAAGAAAAATAAAGTCTGTAGCTGATCTAAACTTAAATCTTTTGATTCAGATTAAACTCTTGCAATCGAAATAATACATCGATAAAACAATAATGATCAGTGTTTTTCTGCGAAATCTAGTGGGTGAGGCCATTTTCGAATCCCGTCATCGTCTTTTTCACAATAGAAATATATCGAGACTATTTCTGCTCTATCCTTATTTTATGACAGGTATTTAACTCAGTTTCAAGCAGTGGTACCTCTGCAAAATGTACTCAACAAATACTATGCTAGCTAAACAACTGTCAATAATTTCCCTTACACTCTTGAACTAAACAAAAATTCCATGAGCTTCTTTCCTAGAATTGTCGGTCTGTAGTGCATTTGACATAACGGCTACCTCACAGCTTACTCTTACGTAGCCGTTTTCAATCTAAAATAAATAATTTTTGTTCAGCCTACTTCTTAAATAATCAAACCATATCTAAGTTCTACTAGAACCGATAATCACGGTGTTGTTTTATAGTGTAACCGACATCTAGTAACCCTTATTCTCGATTGGCTCTTTGACCATTAGACTTAATATAGTCACTAGACTAAGAACAGTTTACAAACAATAGTAGATCTACCAGAATTTCTTTCCCTCTTGAAGGTACGCCCAAGAGATCATAATCTAATAGGTCCCGCAACATTAGACAATACCAAACCTTGCCTCAACGCCGCAATATTACAACTGACTTAATGCAATGTACTAGCCTTCTGAAACATTAAATATAGCAACATTTTTGTTGGGAGCATTGAATGTTATCATCAATTTACGTCCCAATTCCACCACACACTGGATATCTTCCTCTAAGTTTTAAACCATTTCCTTGGGTATGTGTTCAATTCATTTCACCTTGTGCGTGGTATAGAGCATGGCGTTATCGGCAAATGTATCCATCTCGGAGACAATTTTATCAGCTATGTCATTTATAAATATAAGGAATATTAAAAGTCAAAGAACTGACGCTTGTGGGTTACCCGCAATTATATCGTGTTTTGTCATACAAACATCAAGTACAACCTGTTTTTTTGTATATTGCACATTGTACAAATACTTTAAAGCGATGTGCTCTGATGAACTCCTAGAATGTGCACCTCCGATGTACACACTGCCAACTTAACTGCTAAGCGACAAACTCCCACCACTTCACTGTTTTGCTTTCTAGATAAATGGGAGTCTTCTACTTTAATCGCTTCTTTCCTTGGGTTGCTAGAATTTGGAATCCCCCCCTATTACTTGCTTCCTCATGTCTACTAACCAAGCTTCAACTCCCGCTTCATCGCCATTCATATTATTTTTTAACTTCCCACAATTTTCCAAGTTTTTACGAAATAAAAGTAAAATGACATATTTTCTTTTTTTTATTGATATCCTGCACCGACCCCATTATATTCGTGTTCCCTTTTTTATAAAAAATGATCGCTACCTCTTGAAGTATGATGGGTTACTGCATTCTGTCTACACATTCCATGGAGAAATTTATGAATAAACAGAAAAGAACTAACATTCACAGATGGAATGGGTTGGAACACATGCATAGAAGACATTGTCAAAGCTGCTGCAAGTATTGATGGTTCTCTTTACCGCGCTAGAAGTTACCTAAGACGCACTAGTTTACTATATGCCTACTAATCTATATCTCTAAAATCTACCAAACTTTAACCAACTGAGGCATATAAATATCGAACCAGGGGTACTGTGATGTAACAATTATCTGCTAGGTAATAATCAATTTTGGGTGAGAGTTTACTGGAGATTGTAAATCCCTTTTTCAGTACGGGCTATATAACGGATAATATGATAATATACTTAGGGCTTCTACTCGGTAAAGAGTGATAAAAATATTTCTGTAAGATTGCATAAAGGGTTTCTTCGAAATTCCGCTCAGATTATCGAGTTAAATATGCATATTTTGAAATTTGAATAAGGCACACCAGAAAAACATGATGGTTACATCGATGGAAACGTTGTGAAATAAATACACACGATGAGAACAATAGTCCTAGAAAGAACACAATAAAAACATAAAAAACATGTTCCTGATGTAAGCTTTTTAATACAGCTTCCATTCAAATTCTATTGACTTGAACGTTGCTATATCCATAACTCTATCAGAAGTGCCCGGATTTTGTTATTTAAAAGTTGACGAAAGCTATCATGTGTACACACGGTATATCTCTTTTTTTTAAACAGTCATTTCCGGTCCAGTTTCTTCAAGACATCATTACTAAAAGGATACTGGGAATTTATTGTATACAATTTTTTTACAAACGCATTTGATAATTACTACAATAACCACTACTGCTGTTGCTACTGCTACTACTACTACTACTACTACTACAATTAATAGTAATAAAATAATAATAATAATAATAATAATAATGATGATAACAACAACAAAAATAATAATAATAATATCCCATTAAAGTTTTCATAGTTGAACGTCGCATGGCATCATGAAAACTGAAACAGGATAATTGTAATGTACCCCTATACGCCCCTGTGTTCCGACCACTGCACTTTTTGTGTGTGTAGATCACCATAAACCGACACTACAGGAAATAAGTGAGAAAGATCAAAGAAGGTGGAAAATGAGGAGAGAAAGCAGTAACCAGATCTTCGCTGGGTGAGTACAAAGAGGACTAGAGCCTTGGGGAAGCATAATGTCATGCAAACTTCAGTGAAGATCAATGGTGGCTGCCAACGAGAAATCAATGGTCAGCGGCTGCTGCAGTAAGGAACATTATTTTGCAGAAGTTATCGAAAGAAATGGAGATTACTGGAAATCTGGGGAGACATGCCACTCAGATTCCAGAAAACGCTACATCTTATTCTCAAAAGGGAAACTTTGATGATGACTTGTGTGAGTACTCATATTAATAATAATAATATTAATAATAATAATATTAATAACAACAATAATAATAATAATAATAATAAGAAGAAGAAGAAGAAGAAGAAGAAGAAGAAGAAAAATAAGCCAGGTGCTTTCTCTCTAATTGTTTATTTGATTATGCTTGCTAGCTTTTGTGAAAAGATCGCTCTGGAGTGAGAAAAAAAAACGAAATAAAATATCCAAACACTGAGATTAACGAACAAAATAATTATAATACCTGAGCCATTACATTAAATGTATCACAACTAAATTGCATCCACGTATCAGCCTTCATAAAATCAATTACAGTTATTTATTTAAAGGAAACTTTAATCAAAGAAAATATTTTAAACTATTTAAAATCACTTCCGCGTATATATGCACTTTCTTACAACGAAACACATTTATTTATTTAAATTAGTATTTGCTTTTTTTTTAATTTAAAACAAATATTCCTGATTTGTTTATTTAAGCCTCGACCTGAGATGGCAGGCTTTCTCTCATTTCTTTTCAATGATATCATCAGTGCATTTCGGTTCCGACACGACTGCTTTACTTAGAGTAGACTAGTTATTTCACTCACAGATTGAAACAGAGATAAGGGATTAGTTTTGAAATAAAACCTGATTTATTTTCAGCAACATCAACTTAATATTGCAACGATACAAAAAGAATTAGCAAGAAGTACGCAATTAAAAATGGACGCATTTTCACAGTATTAGTAAGAAGAAACACCTGGATTAGATAGCAAACTGAAGTAAATATATCTTCACTACCGGATCATTAACAAAATGAAGATGGGCAAAGATATACAGACAACCGATGACCGACAGTAAAGGCTATGAATAATTTTTTTTTTTAAGATTGGTAGAAATACAACTACAGCAGCCAACTATGTCCTACTTGGCTAGGAAAAAAACAAGGCGAGAAGAAACGGGAGATATATTATTATTTCAGGATTAATAAATAATGATTGTGATGATGAACGCTTACATACTCATCAAATATAATAAGACAATGAGACCAACAACATATGAGTTTTAATTGAAATTGAACAAAAAATCTAAAAAATTATACGCACCCAAGTAAACTTAAACTACCAGACACTTTATTATTATAACCAGCTTCACTGGTTGAGATAATAGCGTGTCTGGCAATTTTAGTTGTAATTATAATAGCATGTCTGGCAATTTTTATTGTAAATAGCATGTCTGTCAATTTTAGTTGTTATTTTAATAGCATGTCTGGCAGTTTTAGTTGTAATTTTAATAGCATGTCTGGCAATTTAAATGTAATTTTAATAGTACGTCTGGTAATTTTAGTTGTAATTTTAATAGCATGTCTGGTAATTTTAGTTGTAATTTTAATAGCATGTCTGGCAATTTTAGTTGTAATTTTAATAGCACGTCTGGTAATTTTACTTGTAATTTTAATAGCATGTATGGCAATTTTAGTTGTAATTTTAATAGAGTATCTGGCAGTGTTAACTAGTGAGTATTAGTTAACTTATAGCGCGGTAGAGGAAGCCATCCTTCCTTGCAGCAGCTTTGGCAATGTCCTCTACGTATTTGTTCAAACCCATGCTATCTGTGAATTCCGCTTGCCGTTCTGTTTCTTTGTTTATCCATGAAATCCCCCGTGAAATGTCTAGACGGAATGTAGGAACCCATCATACTCCAAGATGTGGAGATCACTTTTATCAAAAAGGAAACACTAATATCATGCGGTCTGCTCATGATATCACTACAAAAAAGAAAATATGTCAATTTACTTTACTAAACAATCTATAAAATAAATAAGAAAACAGAAATACTGGAACTAATCTCTGTTAGTATCACATAAATACCAATAGATGTGGAATATCAAGGTGAATGGAAAGATTGAGAAGAATGATCATTGTCAAGGGCTTGTCTAGAAATATACATAAACAACGAAGGGTCGTTATCAGTGAGCCAACAATAAACAATATTTGTAACGATAACGCAACATCGTTTACAACGATTATAGACAGAGACGGGGTGAATGATGGAAATGGTGGAATACTTGTGGTCACTCAGGTTCGATACAACATAGAAATGATATTAATGGAAACTTCTAAAATCTAATGTTAAATTCAATATCGACAGCATTCAGTAATAATCCAGAATAGTTAACATTTAATACATTTAGAGAATAAATCAAACTAAAAACTTAATTTATAATAAAGGCATTAACATTTTATTCGATACATTATTAGAAAACTTTTACCGTTAAAACACATTTTGAAAATTTGTTATAATGTCTTTGTAGAGTTAAAATGTCGAATGTCGAGGATCTAGTTTATATAAAGGGACGTTACTAGGTAGATGGAGAATTTCACGTTAATGATTTGGATATTAATTTTGTTGCTTTAATTCACAAATTATCTTTTGGAAAGTCTTCTTTTCTTTTACCAAGAAATGTAAATCAAATCCAATGATATATGATAACAAAAAAGATGCAGAACGAAAACTCATTCCTATAAGCTATATAACGCCTATAGCAAAGAATGTGTGTCTGGTGTTGTTTTTGAAAATCGCATTGTTCGCTTTCGAAACTTTGACTTGTGCTTTTTGTTTTGCGTGAACCTCGCACTTAAATCTTCACCCCAGCTCGAGTCACCCCCTTCAATCCAATCCTCGCTAACACAAAGTTATCTATTTCCTCGTCTCCAATATCTCTCATCTGGGTTCTACTTGACGTGACCGAGGGTCCTTTACTGATTCCTGTCTATAAACTAGCGTGCTCGATCGATCGATTGGCTCTAATGCATCGAAGACTGCCACCACGCATGTCCACCCGAATAGCGCTCGACCGTTTTCGCCCGAACCGGCCACTTAGGTTGAGCGCCGTTTTTCAAGAGCTGCATATCTGTCTATTTCACCCCGTCCTACTTTTAAGCATCGTTATGGACTTTGATTGCATATCTATTTGCTCGGTAATAACCGCTTTCCCATCCAACCTGACTGTAAAGGTTGCGTGTGATAAGCGTTTTACGCCGCTCTGGACACGGTAACTCGTCTATTTGGCCGCAGGTATTTTATTCATCCGACAACCATGCCTGGTGCTAAAAACGAAGGGAGGTTTTGTCAGATTGTGGAATAGGGATAAAGAGAGAGAGAGAGAGAGAGAGAGAGAGAGAGTAGAAAAGAAGGGGGAATAGAAAGGGATTAAGAATATATATATATATATATATATTTAGATACATACTCGTTTTATGTTTTTTCTTTAGATAGACGTATAGTAAGATATAAGAAATATTAAACTAGATCGATAATAAGTTCGATAAATTTAGAAAATAGATGGATGGATTGATCTGCATAATTAAAAATGAGTAAATGAATAATTAAATGTTATTATAAAAACAATTGTTCTCCTTACGACTTCTTAAGAGTATGAAAAACCATTAATTCAATTTAGCTTTATTCATATATCTACATAACTAAAACAGAAGATGTTTGTGTGTGTAAATATTTTATAGGTAAACTTTAAACAACTGGGTACATAACACTGAAATTCACAGGAAATAGTGATTATACACTAAATATAGTTTATAACGAGTAAAATCTTTGTTTGTGTTGATGTATAACACGTACAGTCATATATCGGCACGTTGAAATGTGAAATGATCATTTCAACCGGTCGACACGTTTTCACTTCATTCTGCGCATGCTCACATAATATTCATTTCTATAAGCGTGTTAATATTTATATTTTACGAGCAAAAGTACCCGTCGTTGACTGGGTTCAAAAACAGCCTACAGAAAATGGACTCTGATTTATGAAAGTATGATAGGTTATAAAAAGGAAGGATTGTAAAGAGATAGCTTCGAATTTGGGAGTATCAAAACCAAAGCGAAATATGATGAAAGTAAAAATAAAATAGATAAATCCCATCATTTATTATACCATACCTGTCCACACTGAAACACTTATCACAATATGCTGTGGATCTATATTAAAAAAAAAAAAAAACCTTGTAAAACTTTGTGACATATTTCCATTCTATGGACTCTGATTTATGAAAGTATGAGAGGTTATGAAAAGGAAGGTTGTAAATTTGGGTTGAATTTGGGAGTATCAAAACCAAAACCAAATACGATGAAAGTAAAAATAAAATAGATAGACCAGATGATTTATTATACCATACCTGTTCACATTGAAAAACTTATCACAACATTCTGTGGATCTATATTAAAAAAAAAAAACCTTGTTAAACTTTGTGGCATATTTCCATTCAATGGAGGTAAGATGCGAACGAACACCCCATAATTTTATTATACTATATTTCTTCAAACTGAAACATAATTATCAAAGTATACTTACGCAGATATATATGAAACGTCTTTATTAAAGTTTGTGCCTATTTACATTCTATGGAGGCCAGGCGCGAACACAGACCCACGATTTTATTATACCATCCTTATTTAAGTTAAAACATACTTATCAAAGTAATCTGATGTACATCTATATCAAAACTTGTATACGTCTTTTTTTATTCTAATTTTTTTATTTCCATACTTTGTGGACCAGGCACGAACGCAGACCCCACGATTTTAATGAACAACTCTTCTGCAAGACCAAACATACCCATTCCTGTGTCTCGATACATCTTTTATCATTATATGGAATCAGTTTTTTAAAAAAATAGTCAACTATATAGGAGCCCCACATACATAGGCATTGAGCTTTATATTATAGAATATATAAATATATATATATATATATATATGTATATATATATATATATACAGTGAAACGCGAAATCATTGGATACAATACATTTTTCTTCATACCTTAAATTAGGGTTCAAGATTTTACCTAAAATATGGTCAGTATGTTCCTATTACTATTCTAACTTATATTTGGTGTAGTAATTACAAAATCAAAGTTTAGAAAGTTTATATCAAAGAAAATATAAATCGACTAACGCAAAAGTATTGGATGCATTGATTTAATATTTGGTTGCATAGCCTCTATTGCGTTCAACCGCTTGCAATGGCTTTCTATGATTGCACACCCGGTTTTTGCAAAGATATGCAGGTATTTTGCGCCATTCTTGTTTGCAGAAGTGTTCTAGTTGTTGAGTATTTATTATTATTATTATAGATATCAAATATAAACAACAAAACACCAACAACTATAATAAAATAAAATACAGAAGAAAAAGAACTATAATTTGGTATACGGCCCCATACAATCAAATGTTAAAAACAAAACTTGGCAAGAAATTTCTAGATCCTATTGAAAAACACTTTCCCGCAACCAACCCCTTACACAAAATCGTCAATAAAAATACCTTGAAGTTATCTTACAGTTTTTGCGAAAATTTAGAGATGATAATTAAGGCACATAATAACAAAATACTAAATGAAAACAATGTAAACAACAACAAAATAAACAATAAAAAAAGTAGACACCAGGACAGAAATAAAAACAACACTAGCAGAAATAATAATAATAATAATAATAATAATAATAATAATAATAATAATAATAATAATAATAATAATAATAACAAACCAACCCCGGACAAGTACAACCATACCATAAATAAAAATACTAATAACGAACAAGACAAATGCAATTGTAGACACCGTACACTTTGCCCAGTCCAAAACAAATGTCTAACAAATAGCGTAGTCTATCAAGCAACAATATTTGCAAAAGAAACCCCGAATAACAAAAAATATTACATAGGCATGACTTCCTTAGATTTAAAAACCCGATACTATGACCACAAAAGCACATTCAAAAATAAAAAAAACACCGTATAAAAACAACACTAGCGAATAAATACTGGGAAATCAAAGAAAGCGGACATTCGCCGGTAGTCGAATGGAAAATAATAAGACAAGCTACCACATGCAGACATTTAGACGACCCATGTAAATTATGCCTCCATGAAAAATTTTCTATCCTGTACTTTAAAGAACCTAAAAATCTATTAAACTGTAGGCGGGAAATAGCAAACAACTGTGTTCACAAAATAAAACTTACTCTAGGATAGCGATACAAAATAGCTTTAAAACTAACAATAACAATAGAAAACAAACAAATAAATAAATTAAATAAACATGAATATACATAAACGATCACACATATATGTATATATATGTATATATATGTATATGTATATATATGTGCATGTATGTGTGTACACATAGGTATATTTATATATATAGAAAAAGAAAGGAGAACGTCTACCTAAAACCACTAACCTAGTTCTAAAACAGATCCTTTGTTCGATAAAATGCATGCCAATTGGCTGATAGGAAGGGGCACGGTGGATACTAGAAAGCTGATTGGCTAACTAAAAATCCTCAACATATATAAAAACGAGAAGCAACCACAGAATTCGCGCATAAGCCTGACGAATCCTATAGTGGATGAAACGCAGAATATTCAGTGTAGCTTAATCGCCATATATATTTTATAAATTACTATATATATATATATATATATATATATATATATATATATATATATATGCGACATAATAACGTTAACACTCCACTTCCCGTCAGATAACGAAAGTTAAGCAATGATGACTCTCGCTTGTACAAGGTGAGTAGCTTTTTGGGAAGATCAGGCGCTGTATGTGTTCTCCGCTTACTTCTGCATTGTCTCCAGTCGTTTTGTACATTTTACTTGCAACTGATTTTAATTGTGCCAATTCAGGAGATTTGTGGTTAGATATTACACAACTCTCGTCACAAAAAAATTCTCTCTCAGGTAAGAGCATCATCACTGATGTCTCGTTGTGAATCGAGATCATTATCATGGTGGAATGAGTTTTGTAAATAAACTTATACAGTTAGATATTATCATGATTTGTCCCTCTTCCAATAAATAGACATGATATTATTATTTAAGCATGGTGAATAGACTTTTCCGTTTTTTTGTAATTCTTTTTTACAAAAAAGTATAAAAATATCGATACATCTGACAGCATCATTCATAACTTGTCTATATCTCATTCTTGACATACACAGTAGGATTCCCGAATCGCCAAACACATCGTCAGAATCAGTAAGCGTCACTTCTAGGTCTATATCTGACAGCAGTTCCAGAGAAGTGGATTACAAATGTCCATTGCCTACTCGAGAATGCTGATCATACTGTAATAATAAGAGAGAGAGAGAGAGAGAGGGGGATGGAGAGAGAGGGAGAGAGGGAGAGAGAGGGAGAGAGAGGGAGGGAGAGAGGGTACTCTAAACTCTCGACCCCAAGTTGAAGAGCCATTGATCAAAACACCAAGGTACTACTATAAGGCTGACAGGAAGGCTATAAGAGATAACATCAGTAACGTTCCATAGTGATATAAATTTTCTCTTCCTGCAGAACAGTGCAGAATGAGACCATCGAATGCTTCAAAGAAATTGAATCATTCAGTGGTCGCAATTGAAGCATCTTCTAGCACACGGAAGTTCTATAGAAAACCCCACTCTCATCGATGGTTCACTTCTACTTGCGCAGCTGCCATTGCTTAGAGGCAACTTGCATACCACAAATTTATCCCGCATATGTCTTGTACAAACAGACAAAATTTTATAGAAGCTTGAAATAATTATACGAAAGAAGTAGCGACAGCTGAGATAGGATATACCGAAATTCCAGAAAACGCATTGTAGCGTAGAAATTAGGAACTCATTATTTCTGGAAAATAAACAACCGTGTAGTAAATAATGAATAATCGACAATCACCCCACTATCCAACAGTCATGAGGTTTTTGCAAGGCAACCAAGAAAGCTAACATGCTTGCCCGTCAGGTTCTTTAAACTCTACTTTAGACCAAGAAAACAACTCCCTCCCTGATTTCACTTGCTGACAGATGATCTGAAAATCACCCCTTGTCAAGTACATGATATGGTAAAAAAATCTCGACACCTCAAACGCATGTGGACCTGATCTAATCTCGGCTGTACTATTTAAATAATGATCCGCTAAGGTTGCTCCAGTTTTCCCGAAACATTTAAACAAATGCCTTAACGAATTATGCTGAAAAACTGCTTCTGTGGTACCAGTTTACTAGAATTCTGGCGAAAGAACTAACCCCATTAGCCTCCCCATATTCACCAAAATATTTGAGTCCCTAATTAATCAAGCTCAACTCAACCAACTTACAGTTGCTAAACTTCTGGCCGACCATCAATAAGGATTTAGACAAGTCCGTTCAACTGCAGCTATTATTACTGTAATCCCTGAAAGTATATACCATGCAGTGGATAAGGCAGGTGATTGGATAAGACAGGTGAGTGGAGGGCAGTACATTTAGATAAATCTAAAAGTTTTGACAGGATATAGCACGATTTTCCCCTCATTAAAATCAGATCCTATGGTATTACTGGACACATACTTCACATATTTCAATTCTTCTATAATGTAAACCTCACCTGCCTGTTTAAATGTATGAATGTATGTATGCATGTTTGTATGCCTGTCAAAACATTTCGGCAGAGATGACGGATTTTCACGAGGGATCCTCTGCAAGCTCGACCCCTCGGACGACAAATATCGACATATTGACCAAAAACATTAATTCCTTCACCCTCAATTGGGCACATTTCTACAGGGACGGTTCACTTTTACCTCGATATTTTTGATTGTCTGACCGTAATTTAAACCTACATCACTTCCAGTTTGGCGATGGGCGCAACAGCAATCTTTTTCTGTTTTATGATATTCTCCTCCTTCGCTGTAGGGGTACCAGCCTTCCTGCCTGCTACCACTTTTTTTTTTGCTCAAAACACACCTCCAAAGACACGGGCAACGCCGGCCACACTGGCTAGCATTAAATAAGAGACGAATCCAGTTTGTCTTTAATGGTCGTAAGTCTAAACTATATGATATAAATACGGGTGTACATCAGGGGTCAGTCTTTGGACATTTATTTTTCGTGATATTTTTAAATAACCTCCCTAATAAAAAGTATTTCAGATGAGTATATTTGTTGAAGACACCACGTTCTATAACAAACAAGAAGGGAAAACAAATGAACACATATCTACAGTAATGGCTTAAATCCTAGAATAAGGTCTTCACTTTTTAGTGGAACCGGTTCAAAAAAAAATGATGGAAACGTTCAATGTGGCAAAACTAAACTCGTCTCCTTTAATAATGTGAGAAACTTCTCAACCACTAATAAATATGACTGAAGATACATTACCTGAAAGTAATTCGTTCAAACTCCTCGGCCTAACGTTCGCAGGAAACCTGAGTTAAAACAGATACATCGGGAGCATTACCAAGGCTGCTTCGAATCAAGTGGACTCCCCCTACCATGCTAGAATGTTACTAACGCTTGAAAGTATTGTGTACGACTACAGACCCAACATTTGCCTGCGTATGGAGTATTATTGTAACATTTGGGCTGGTGCATCCGCTACTAGTCTCTCACTTCTGCATTTGGTTCAAAAGACAGTCGCCAACCTGATAGGTCCTGAACAGTAATCTAAGCTTCAGCCTCTGTACCATCGACAACATTTTGCATTACTCTGCCTGTTTTACAAGTATTTTAATGGTGAATGCTCCGACGAACAACAATTGCTTCTACCTCCTCGACACACCCAACAAGCAACAAAGTACCACCCTCTACACACTAGATATCCCTAGATGTAAGAAAGCTCTAATTTTTCTTCCCCAGAATTGCTGGCTTTTAGAATCCTCCTCCGGGGTCCATGTTTCCCAAACTGTACTGACATGCAAAAGTTCAAGTGTAATGTGAACATACATCCTGATGCTAAACTCCCTAAATAGTATCCTTGCAACTTATAACCATGAGAGTAGCCCCATATATCAAAGTGTCAATGTGCCTTGTTAAAAGTGAAAATGTAAATCAAATATATACATATCTACATTATTCCCAACTCGCATTTAAGTAAAACACTTTCGTCTAACTGAATTCATTAAAAAAGTATCGCTAACAAAAACCAAAAAAAGCATCTACAATATATATATATATATATATATATATATATATATATATATATATATATATATACACCCACATATATATATATATACACGCACGCACACATACACACACGCACACACACCCACCCACATATATATATACATATATATATATATATATATATATATATATATATATATATATATATATATGAAATAGTTGAAAATATGTAAGGAATCTTTGAAGTCGCGAGGACTCCAAATTTATTTCAGTGTAAGAATATATGTTTAAGATCCTTTAAAAATAAAATATTTTATTTTACATGATATTATTTGATAATTAATTAGTTCCAACGTATTTTTCTGGCTGCGAATGTTATTTAGATTACCGACGAGGACATTACAATTGCGAAACATCGATCGATATACGTATACTACTTACACGATCTATAAGACTTTATTTACAAAAAGCTCTACACATATATTTTTTACGCGACAAAATATAGTTTTCTTGATCATGAAATTAACTTTTTCCTTATAGTGACTAATACGGATTTCTTTTTTTAAATGATAGAGGGTTAATTGTTTAGAATGAGACATATTACTTAAAGGTTACTCCTAATGATGAATGGACGGTTACTCTTAGGATAATGTACTATGCATGGACTTAATAAATTATATATATATATATATATATATATATATATATGTATATACATACGTCCATATCTTGCTATCTGTCAATCAACCTCCCCTCTGTATACATACATACATGCATGCATACATACATACATACATACATATATCATTCATACGCCGTAGTGTTTGTAATATATGGTTAAGTTGCAGTTTTAGACATTTAGAACTTCTTTAAAGCTAGATCGTTCACTAATTTTTGGACCAGATTTCAAGATAGATAACCTTTTCAGCTATATTGTGAATGAAAAAAACATTTTACCATTTTCGTTCAGTAAAACCAAAGTTATGATGAATTTACTGGTATTCAAAACGTAAAAAAGAATAAGGAGGTAAGCGAGTTTTTTTTTATGATTGGTTTCCATGGCAACAACGTCGCTTCAGCAACTACTGTTCCTACCAATTCACCGCTAAGAGAAGTAACAAGTGAAACAGAGAGAATGAAATAATTGAAGGAGGGTAGGAGGGCTTTTATTTAATGCAGACGACTTCGGTGTATGTTAGGCTTATGGGGGGGGCAAAATAAGACTGAAATTAAACAGAGAACAAGATAATTTACGGCAGCTTGGAAAAACCATAGATTACGATAGAAAAATGCGACATGAAAAGTAATGTGGTTAAGCTATCACATGTAAAAGTACAGGACTAGTTGTTAAAACTGGAAAATACAAGGACAAGATATTCTAGTAAAATATATAACAATTTATACAAAATATTGCAGCATTAGATTTTTTTAAAAATCCAATTAATAGCATTATATAATCAATTCTTAATGCTGCAATATTTTATGTTATAAATTTATTATAGTTTAAGAAAGAAGTCAATTAGATGTATATAGGTATATAGCCAATTGGTATATGCATACACACACATACATATGTATATATATATATATATATATATATATATATATATATAAGAGCAAGCATGTACATATATAGATCGATAGGTATATATATGTATATATACATATATATATATATATAGGTATATATATATAGGTATATGTATATATATACCTATATATATATATATGTATATATATGTATATATATGTATATATATATATATATATATATATATATATATATATATATATAAACTCCGTTCTGACCTAGCAGTAAAAACTATTTCCGTTCATGATTGATGACATGTTTATCGCATGCAATTCGCGTACCATATAAGATTTAAACCTTGTTTCAAACGGAAGCTTATTTAAATCATTTTGTTGTGTTTCCTTGGTAATCTCCCTTTATGAGTTCATTCCACTCAACGTCCCGGCGCTGTATTAGTCAGAGGCCTTAGCCGCTGCAGTCTAAATGATGAATCAATTCGTTGTTCGCGATATATCACCACCGGTAACGATTACAACCTGTCGGCTTGTATGCTCAGTTTATTGACATCAACTTAACTTAAATGATTCGGGGATTTAAAGTTCTAGCATGTGTCGACCGTTCACTGACATATTTATTGTGGCGTATCTATGACTGTTCCGAAAACCTGTTCGTGAGTAATCGCAAAAGCATACACACACACTCACACACACACATACATACATATATATATCTTTATGTGTGTATTTAATATTTAAAAAAATCCAAACAACAAGATCTAAAATGAGAACACCTTGTACATAACAATATATAAATTTAAAATATTCGCAAAAAGGTACTTTTCAGACGGCCAAATACACACTTTATACATATAGAAATAGATTCACTATTTTCAGAAAACAAGCAATTAAACTCACCTACACGCCATAGTTATATTTACTTTTTGTTTATTATTTTCCCATACTCTTTGGAATTGTCAATCACGCTATTTTTGTATTCCTATTTTTTAAATGATATTTCAACCAACTACATATTTTATATTAATGTATCTTTTGTATATATTGTTAATTTAATAATTTATTCTTCTTCTATAATTTATCTATTTAAGTAGTTTATTTCCCACCATTTCAAATACTAGTTTACACTTATATGCACGCTTTTTCACACAATCTACAATAGTTTCGTACGAACTTTGTTTACATACTACGATCCAGTGATGTATTTATGCTTAACATTTTATTTTGTAAGAAGTAACAGTGATTTAAATGTGGATTTTAATAGTATTTATTAAAATTTATCTTTATCCACTACTGGTTATGACGATAAGTTAACTTTTTTTGATCTTCCAATTCTTATGATTATCAAGTAGTTTATTTTAATTTATTATATTTCCTTTTTTCTTATGATTCGTAAAATCTTCACGTTCCATTTGAGATAACTCTATTTAGTCAATGTTTTTTCTATTTTATCGATTTATTGAAATTCCCTGCATTAGTATTTTAATATTTAACCTTTGGAGTTTAATCATTAACTGTGTCTAATGTAAAACTTATAATTCTAATATTATTTTCTGTATAACAATCTCAGTCCAAACGTCTAACGTCAAACGTTTTGATTAAACTTATTTTAATCTATCCGAATTTTCGTGTTATTGAAACCCTTTATTATCCATTACTATTACTAAAATTAAAATTACTTGTATTTCTTCTAATAAGGTTTAACCACTTTAGTGTCTATTAAGTTTATGATCATATAATATATTTATTTATCAATTTACCTGGTTTTGCCAGATATATTTGAATATTCCACCCTTATTATTAATTATCTTATTTATTAAACGGACCGTTAATTCTTAATGGCGTTTTCCCAATTCTCCCTTGAGGTATCGGTAGTAGGTGCGTTTTATTCGTGTAGAGGTCTCATCAGTAACCTTAATCCTCTTTTCTAGTTAAATCTATTATATTTAAGTCCTCCTTTTTGCAAAATATGATGTAAGAATTGAAACATCGACAACATTTTGAGTGTAATCTCCAGTGTATAAATGCAGATTTTTTTAGGAATTCTAATGCGTGAACAACACAGGCACAACTAAATATAAGAAAACAAGGTGTCCGAAGATTAAATCCAACAACTTTGAGGCTTTGTCCTTGGGCTTTATTTATTGACATAGAAGCCTAATTTTTTATGAATTGTAAAGGTTTGAACTTACATTAGATGTCGAGAGTAATGCAAGGAATCCGAGGAATTAACCTTTAAATGTTTCAGATATTATAATGGTTCTAAAACTTTAGTTTTCAAAGATTTTATTGCTAACCGGGTACAATTACACAGTTTATGTGAATCAATATTTCTTAATTATATAACTGGGATTCGCTCCTTTAATATCAGATATGATGTGATATACTTTGCGTTTATAGTGAATTCTACCGGAAACTCTTCTGCTTGAGCTTCATTAAGAGCACAATCGATGGATTGGTAGCTTTTGTAAAAAATTATAGTACATCATTTAAACAGCATCATATCTAGGGGACAAAGATTTATCTTTAACGACGCCGTCCAACATTGCGGGAATTTTTAGAATATTTGTGAAAAACCTTAATCAATAGGTCACTATCTGAATTTACGTTCTCGGCATATGGTAATTTGTGCAACTGAAGACTATTCAATGTTATTGAACAAGTGCCAATGAAATGGAGGTTATTTTTTAAAAGTTCTGCAGATCATCAAATAAAGGTATCTTTTTAAAATATTCTCCAACCTGTGAAGCAAAAACGTGGTAATCACGCAGTATTGCAGAAGTGCCCTATTTATAACACATTTTAAAGTGAAAGAAAGAATTTGGGGCCAGATCAGACGTTAGGTTCCCAAATATACTAGCATTTAGTTGATGAACTATTTATTGCAGAGTATAAGGTTCAGTTTGACCTCTCTCTCTTTTTTTTAATTCTAATGGTAACATATGCTAATGAAATATTAATAATTTAAAGTTCTAGTGTATGATTATTTCGGAATACAATGTAAAAAGATAATAATTATACATAAAATAGTGCAATGACCTGGCGACTGCCGCTTGACACTTCTATCGACGCAGGAAGAATGTACATAATCTTTATAAAATTTATTATTTTTGAAGCAAATTCACACTTTATTTAATTTTGTTTAGAAATAATGGGCAAGAGAACTTCTGTTTATGTTTGAATGGTTTCTTTCCTGTCAACCTTTCATTGGTTGATTTCAGTATGCTTTTGGATTGTGAATGTTCACTTTTAGAGGTTTTCAGGTATGCTGATAACGAATATAACAGTTAAATTTAGGGGTGATAAGTCGTGTACCAGATATTAAAAAACAAAACATAAAACCTAATTTAATCCGTTGCAACAATTTTGTTTTCACAACTAAATAGTAATAATGCGCATGCATCTAACTGAAGATGACAACAAAGGAAATTTTGTTACCTTCACCCCCAAAATGGAAAAATACGGGGTGTTTATTCCGAAAGCTGTTCTTCAACAAAAGTGGTTGGGGTGTTTCTTCTAAAAGCAGTTCTTAACATGATGAGGTTTGGGGTATTTATCCCAGAAACCGTTTTTAACATCAAGAGATTGGAGTTGCTTATTCCGAAAGCCGTTTTTAAGATGGAGAAGTTCGGAATGTTTCTTCTAAACGCTGTTCTTTGAACGGATAGAATGGGAGTGTTTATTCCAAAAGCCGTTATTAATATAAAAAGGTTGGGCGTGTTTATTCCGGAAGCTGCTCTTAACATGAGAGGTTGGGGTGTTTATTTGGAAAGCCGTTACGCATGCGCTTTACTAATTTCTATGTTGTGAAAAAATGGTTGTCATGGGTAACATTAGCTTTTGGATAACAACTGTTTTTACAGTTGGTAAACTACGTATGAACCCCAAATTTAACATGCCAGCATACCCGAAAACGTATAAAAGTCGACATTTCTAATGTGATCGGTGAGTTGTAGTTAATATAAAAAAAACACACACAGAGAAATTATTGTATTTTAAATCAGAGAGACCAAATATTTTGAAAAAATAAATGAAACTAATATCTGCTTCCTCGAAATGTAATGATTAATTATATTGTACTATTTACAGGAATTTATTTTAATCCACATTTGTCATCAATTGAAATGAATGGCTCTCGTCTTCAGGAGGCCTCAAGTTTTGACAAGCTTCTGGGCTTGACCATTACTCCTGATCTTAAATGGAACACGTATATCAAATCTGTTGCCAAGGCCGCTGGAAAAATGGTGGGATCTTTCTATCGATCCAGTAGATATCTCACTGCTGATGCTATTCTCTACCTATATAAGAGCCAGGTACGTCCAAGGATGGAATACTGTTGCCACATCTGGGCAGGAGCTGCTAGAAAGGACTTGTCCTGCCTTGATAGAGTTCAAAATAGACTTCGTAGCCTCGTAGGAGATGTCCTTTTCTCCTCCTTGCAACCTCTATCTCACAGAAGAGATGTTGCGAGTTTGTCTCTGATGTATCGTTATTTTCATGGAAAGTGTTCGACTGAGCTTCAATCTTTGGTCCCCCCTCGCCAAACTTTCACAAGAATCACTCGTCTAGCTGTAAACACTATCAATAATTTCCCCCACTCTTTATCTGTGGCTAAACCTAAACGTAGATTCCATGAACAAAGCTTCTTTCTTAGAACTGCACGCCTGTGGAATTGTCTTCCGTTTTCCTGCTTTCCGGCTGACTACAATATGGTTGTGTTCAAGTCTAAAGTAAATAAGTTCTTGATGAGCCGTTCCATATAAGTTATTAAATTTACCAAATTTTCATTACTAATGACACTATATTGACCAATTTCTACTGTACACTCTTTAACCCTTATCCTTGAGTGGCCTCTGGGCCTTGATAATGTGGTGATGCCTTTGTAAAAAAAAAAAAAAAAAAAAAAAAAAAAAACTAAACCTATATTTTTTGTTGTTTTAATTTTCTTTAAAATGTTTGAAAAACATACCACAAACATTTGGGAACTTTGTGATTTTTGTTTCAAATAATTATTTGTTTTTCTAATCGACAGCTGAATGGAAACAAAATATTTACAACGATATTTTCGTCTTATTTCTTTACAAAAGAAATAGAAAATTATAGAAAACCAGAGAAGTTATTTAAATGAAAAAAAGCTATTTAGAGAAAAAATGTCTTAAGGAAAAAGTATAATAATTAAATTTAAAGTAAAATGACTTATAAAAGTTAGGCTAGACGATAAATATTACAAATTTCAAAATCTCGAGCAATGTTTACGTATTACTTGGAAAAAAATAAAGAAGGAAAAAACGCAGAAACCTGACATTATCACAAGTAAGCTTTTCTATCAAATTATAATAGAATATTTACTTAAGAAAAATATGATTTTTTAAAAATAATCTTCTCTTTATATCCTGGGGGATTCCGGCAAAAAAATAGTTGTCAAAAATATTTAGTCTTAAAAAAAACTGTAAGAAATTAAACAAAAACTCTTTTGTTTTCTAAGCTTGTAAATAAATTTGGATTCCGCTTGCCGTACAATACGCTTAAATATATTTAAATTCCTGCAGATATTCGCTTTTATTAATGCAAAGACATAATGAAAAAGGTTTAAAAAATGACTTGGACCTATAAACTAAAATCAAAACAAAAACATTGAGCGGCAATAGAATATGCAGGCAGTCTTTGAAAAGTAAGCGTAAGTAATGTTTTTTTGCTAAAACAGAAATAAAGCAGATACACATTCATTTATTTTTGTTTGTCTTTTTCGTTTTCGATGGGGGTTTGAGAGAATTTTAACTGTAAAACACATGGTTCGAGCGTAACAGCTACATAACACATATGTTTCGAGGGTAACGGCTACGTAACACACATAGTTCGAGCGTAACGGCTACATAACAAGATAACTGCAAATTATTTCAGAAAGCAATCCTTCACTCTAAATAAAAAGTCAATTTAAATTATTGACGTAATTCTGTAATTGTAACATTCGTGCAAACACTGGAGAAGCATAAATTGTATCCGTCACTTTTGACGTATGGAATGTAGTTTTGAATAGACAGTCTCACAATTGATTATGTAAATGACTCAATATAAGAAATAGTTGATTAATTAGCTTTCTTATGTTATATAGAAGATTTCGATTTTAGTTGGATTTATATTCTACTCATGTGTAAAGCAGTGCCCATTATAGAACTTGTATAACGCCATGGAGATGATTAAACTTATAGCCACGCTATCTACCGATTTTGTTATCGAGGAACACATAATAAAGTCTAAATGTAAACACACTTGAAAAAAGATGATTTATGAACATGTGCTGAAAGAAGTAAAAACATGTCGGCTAGTGGAAATGAACATTTCGCTTTTCAACTGGCTAATATATGTTTGTAAGCGTTATTTATCAACACAAACAAAGAGTTTTCTCGTTATAAAACCTCCTTGGTGTATAATTATTAATTCCTGTGAATTTCAGTGCTGCGTGACAAGTAGGTTCAGAGTTTACCTGTTAAATATTTACACACACATACTGTTTTAGTTACATAGAATGTCGACATTTTAAACTCTTGTATTAAATTTAAGCATTCTGTTTCCACACTCCATTTAACCCCCAATATCTTCAGTAAATTTTTAATTTTCAAATTTATTCCAATCGGGTTTTAGGCGTGATAGCATGCATTTATTTCCAAGAAGACAGCTTTGTATAACATCTAACTCTTTGTTTAACATTTCTTCTTTAGAATTCCCTATGTGGTATTCTTCAAGTAAAGATAGATTACAATTTTTGATTCACCTGCTTTATACTTTCTAGCATTATCTACTGTTAACAGTTTTAGTTCAAAATCTTGTTTTATTCTTACGTATTTCCGTACCAAATTACCTTATGCAATTATGTTCCTCTTCTTATTTTAATAATTATTTTTGTTCTATACTTATTATTCCCATTCCTATTTGGTTTATTCTCTGGTCCAATTTTAAAAGATGATACGTGGTTTCGGTATTTGTCGTTAAAAACATTCAGTTTCCCCTAGATATATCTTTTTACTAGTATCAGCATTAACTTCTCATCTGTATACAATTTAAGACATCAAACAATTGCTGTCCAATAGGCATTTGTTAGGTATTCTACAGTTACACTTTCGCTCCAAATTTACTTCACCCGATTCTATGCTATTATTGTTACTATTTTGTTTGTTTTTATCAATATTAGAACCTATTATAGTATTACCATGATTGACAACGGTTGGGGATGGAGTTTAACTGTGTACTTATTAATTATTTTATTTAATCTTTTTTGGTTAGGGAAAGTTCTTATTAATTATTTTGTAAAACCTTTAAGTGATATTATTTGGTATATATTCACTGAAAGCAAGATTAAAACAAACCTGTTATTTACATCTAATTCTCTTATTCTTAATATCCTTATTAATGTTATATGCTTCTTCATTTAATAAAATTAAATTCTGTATATTCTTCTTATTATTTATATATATATATATTTTTATTCTTTACATTCTATTTTATTTATTGGCGTGTTATATGATATTTTGTAGTTTGTTCTGCTAATTTTTTTTATTAACTTCTTTTATGTGTTTGTTTTCCTTTGATATCAAGATCTAATAATTTGATATCAAGATTCTGTGATTACTCGGATGTTCTTTATTGATATACTCGGGGATAATAGCTTTTTTCGTACACTTTGGAAAGTTGGATTTATAATCTATATAGAAGGGTGTTTGGTTCGGTTCTGCTTGTGATACGGTTAATAAGTATTGTCGAGATTTAGATTTAGAGATATATACAAAATATCACTATTTTACAATGCATTTTAGTGTAATTTCTAACTTCATTTTATTAATGCACACCCACACACACACATACACACACCCATATATATATATATATATATATATATATATATATATATAATATGCTAATGGTAATTTGTATATCACTTCCCAACATACTCAACTTAGGAAACAGGGTCATTATAATCATCCACGTACAGTACTGTTCGCTGTTTCACAGCTCAGCAGTGCAGTTAGAGTGAATGATAAGGCATGATCGCGTTGACACACTGGTTCCTGTTTGATCACCGAAGTTAAGCAACGTTAATTTTTGTTAATAGCAGATGGGTAACCATTTTGGGAATTCTAGGCGCTGTATGTGCTCTCCACTCATCTCGGTATTTCTTCCCAGTCGTCCTCAGCATACACTTGATTTGCTACTGGTATTTAACAGTCAACTCAGGAGAATGTTGTTAGAGATTGCGCACATCTTGCCACAAATATTTCACACGCAGGCACACCTTCGTTGGTATGTATAGTCTGTCAAAGACTAAAGGAGACTGTACTGAAAGATGCATCCCTGTTTTCCCTTACGATTCTCTGTCTATCTATTTGTCTCTCTCATGTTGTTTTTATTCTTTAGTCTCTCTCTACCTCTTTGTTTCTCTTTCTCTCTCTCTCTCATATATATAAATATATATATATATATATATATATATATATATATATATATACATATATATATATACCGCACTTCTTAGTCTTGCTTCCTTTTCGCCCTCCTCTTCTCTTTATTATTATATTTATCTCTTCCCTAATTCTTCTCCCATTTCATTTTCTCATTAATCATAGCTATTTCAAAATCTTATTCTTATCTATCCAGTCCCCCACCTCATCAGACCTTTCATTCTTCCTGCTTAACAACTTCCTTCCTTTATCTTCTTCTTGTCTTCATACTCGCCGACTAGCACACTCTAGGCGCCATTACTATTTAGCAATTCCACGGAATAACCATCTTCTTTTCTTGCTTCAAGCCTTGTGATCACCCACATCTCCGCAACTTTTCAAACATAATATAATTCCCTCTCTCTACCAGCTGTTGTGCAAAGAATGAAAACAAATTGTCATATTGCAATCCGTTAAGCGGTCTATATATTTTCCTGTTTAAACCATCAGACATTGCTCGTATTGTAAAGTGCATTTTTCTTATATTTTAAGCTACTAATTTTCTTTTTTTTACATGGTAGTCACCACTTATCAAGGCCGGAAGCTACTATGGGATAAGAATTATTGCGTGTGCAGTAATCAATGAGGTGATATCGTAGTAATCGTTAGTAATGGAGATTTGATAAAGTGTCTCACTTAAGGGTGCGGTTTATCAGGAATTTGTTTATGTTGGACTTGAAGACATCCAATTTGTAATTAGGTAGGAAACAGACCAATGGAAGAGAGTTCTATAGGCGTGCACTTCTAAGAAAGAAGCTTTGTTCATGGAATCCACGTTTTGATTTAGACACAGATAAAGAATGGGAAAATTTATTGACAGTGGTTTCAGCTAGACGGGCGTTTTCGTGAAAGATTGGCGTGGTGGGACCAGAGATTGGAGCTCAGACGAGCACTTGCCATGGAAATAACGATAAAACAAAGACAGGCTCGCAATGTCTCTTCTGTGGGAGAGAGTTTGCGATGAGGACAAATAAGCAAAGATACCAGACTCTACATAAATGAGTAACAACGGGGATGGTAAAAATATTGTAAAGATTTCTATCTTTGAAAGAAAGTTCAAACCTTACATGAAATTAACAGACTCACACATACAGAGTTTTTTTAGTCGCGTGCAAGCGACTCTATAAGTCACTTCGTCGGTCGGTCGGTTTGTCGGTCTGTCCATAATAGGCTTGTGCTTAGGCTTTTTGGTTTAGATCAACGGTCTGTTGTTAATAGATGCTGTTACTACATGCTCTACTTATGTTTGTAACTTTGTGATATAAAGTGGGCGATCACTTTTCTGTATTAATTTAATGTAAAATGACCACCCACTTTACAACCAGGCAGTCTCAAAGCCATTCAAGTTATTCTCTAGATTATTCAAGTTGTGTTTGTAGAATCCCAGTTATTTTTTAAGCATTCAAGTCATTCTTAAGGTCATTCAATTCATCCTTAAGTTCATTAATCTCATTCTAAATCATTTACTCTTTATTTATTTAAGTCATTTCAGCCCATTTTTCGGTCACTTTAGTTTATCTTACAGAATGTCATGCCAATCCTACATTCACGCATTCATTCATTACACGAGAACGCGCGACTAATGGCTATCGGTCTTGTTTATTCCATAAAGCTCCTTTGGCCTATGTATAGAATATTGTTGCCACTTCTAGGCCGAGCTATCCATCAGTAGTATGTCTATTTTAGGTAGGTTTCGAAATGTAGTCTCCAATCTAATAAACTTCCCACTGTTTACTAAACTTCAAGGTATTCAATTTCGCACCCCTACGCTTGTTTTACAAGTACTTCAATGAATGTGCACCAATGACTTCGTAGCTATGTTACTCTATCGAGATAAATATCTAGACTGATCAGACAGTCAGCAAAATCCAATGAATTTATTACACAAGTCCTCTGAGACCGGAAAGACTCTGACTCTGGATGTCTGCCTAAACCTTTCGACAGAGGCGACGGATTTTCACAGAATCGGTATTGTTTTGAATTTGACCCATCGGACGACAAATATAACAAAATTGACTGAAAAAATTAATTTCCTCACCCTCAACTAGCCACTTTTTTACAGAGAGAAGTCGCTTTTTTTCTGTGGATATTTTCGAAACTCATCCCCTCTTTTCGATTGACTACCCTTAATTTAAATCTACGCCACGTCCGGTTTCGCGATGGGCACAACAGAAAAGACGTCACTTTTTTTCAAGTTCTTTTCTTCTTATGTGGTACGAGTTCCAGCCTATTACATTTTATTTTTTGTTCAACACACCTCCGAACACCAGAGAAACTCCTGACACCCAGGCTACTTTTAGATTTAAAAAAAAAAACTTTTGTTTTTTCTAAGTATCTATTGTAATTCATTGCGTTTAAATTTTTCCTGTGGTACAATTGGGTTTACAGTAATAGGATTTATTTGTTGAAGTGCTGCATATGGCTTACAAAGTCCGGTTATACCGATGTTATTTCGCAGAAAACTAATAAACATACCTGTAATCAATAAATAGCTGCGATCAATGCGCTCAACATATCTTCATGTTGAGTATAAAATTCTCTAGGCACGATATTTATGAGCTATATTCACAATTCTGTAACTCTCACCATCATCAACAACAATAACAAATACTGTTATATACTGGATGGTATGGCGGTGACGTCTATTTTATTAGCACCAAGCCTGTATTTTAATCATCCAAGATTTTTTAATATCTCGATAGATATAGAGATAGTTCGTTTGACATTTATGCATATATGTTTGTTGTAAGTCGTCTAGTGAATGGAATGACCGCTGTTCATTTATCAATGAATAACGAGGCGCTTTGTTATGAAACAGCTTGGTTTATTTAATAAACATTCATATACACATAATACGGCGGTGTAGGTGGTGGTGGAGATAGTGTAGGTGGAGAGGGTGTGGTTGCGACCGTGACAGACAGTAAAGCGTCGTATGTCTCCCCCTCTCTGCTGTCACTCTCTGACTGATTCTTTCTTTTGTTTATCATTTGACTTTTATGAATTTTCGACCTCGTAATCCGTTAACCAATTTACGTCATCTTATTCCCGGGTTTCATTTTTGTCGGCCACGGTTTAAGTTCATTCGAACTTTGCTCCATTCAACGGTCTGACCCATAAACCGACTTGCGTCATAGGACCAGGCCATCCAATTCCAGGTTCCATTTTTGATGGCCCGGATTTCGAGTTCATTCGCACCTCTCCTCTCTCGATAACAATTCAACAGTGTAAGTGGCGGCCATACAAATTAAAAAAAAATCTGGGTTTTCTTTTACTCGATAATGTAACAGAAGTAAACATTCTTTATCTTCATACAATTTACCCTCAGCACTCGCCTTCTAGCTCATATAATAAAAAACAGTGCGAAGTTTTCTACAAGAGTATTTCGCATAATACGGTTTGGAAATATAACTAGATATGTGATAGGTATGTCGGGACATTTTCATTGATAGGATCGGACCCCATGCGACCGTTCGTCAAACCAAGTAAGTAGTGCATTGCAAGTCATTAACCAATTACTGCTCAACCATAAGGATTCCGTCATGAAGCTTTATGGCTCGTCACCCATGGCCAGCAAGTGGCCTCATTGGGGAAGTTTTACCCCTCTACAGAGGTGCAATCTATGTATCTTATTGCCCTAGCTGACGGGGCGGGTAAGGCGAAGTGTGAATTGATTAGAATGAGGGTTACAAAAGTTAAATAATAAATAAAATGGGGAATCAAACTTTTTTTTTATTGTAAAGAATTTATTCATGAAAACGTCATTTGCCATTTGTAGTGCTTCTTGGACAGCAACAAAAAAAAATTAAAATAGGCAATAAACAGAAGATTCAAATATTAAAATTGAAATAAATTATAAACATGATGGTTTTATATGAATATTAGTGGGCGCACTGGCAAAATAAAATTTTCCATTTATTGTTGACGAAAGCTATACAAGTGAAAAAAGCATTTCATCCAAAACATGAAAATTGTTAAACAAAATGTTTTTACTATAGGCTTTAAAAATAAAGGTACAAGATTCAATTTTATATTTATTCATCTTCAAAGTGCACTTTTATAAATTTTACAAAGTAAGGTATAAAAATTTAATTTAAATTGAATCTCAAAATTACTTTGGATTTATTTTATATAATGTACATTCTGTTGAACTTTTTTAAAAAATACCATTGAAAATTTTATATTTATATCATTAATTGCGAGATGAAAGATAATGTTTTTAAATTTCAACAAAATGTAAATTACATAAAATAAATCCAAGTTAATGTTTTATTCAATTTAAATTAAAGTTGTATCCCGTACTTTGTAAAATTTATAAAAGTGCACTTTGAAAATAAATAAATTTCAAATTGAATCTGGTACCTTTATTTTGAAAGCCTATAGTAAAACCATTTTGTTTAACAATTTTCATGACTTGGATGAAATGCTTTTCTAACTTGTATCTTATCTTTTTAAGATTATATTTTAAAACTCTCCTCTTTATTTCAGTGTGTATTTCTCCTCACATCACAACTCATTTTTAACACCCCCTCTTAGTATTATTACATCTCTGATTATTCTATCTGTTTCAGTTTGTATTTCTCCTCACACCGCAACTCATTTGTGCAAGTCCTCTTTGTAATACAGGTCTGAACAATTAGAAAATATGATTTTTTTTAACAACAACTTTAAAATAACTTTTTTTTAGATTAATTTTATAAAAACTTCTTTCAGAATAGAAGTGTTTGTTATTAGTATTATTATTATTATTATTATTATTATTATTATTATTAGTGTTGTTGTTGTTGCTGTTGTTGTTGTTATTTCTTAAAACATTTTGTGTCCTGCTCTTTCGCGCGAGGACTCATATTTAATAAGTAATATAATTAAGAAAGTTATATTAACAAATTAGTATTCCAGGTAAATTTTATTCGTTTGAGAGGATCCATATATATTGTAACGTTAAGATGATTTGTGAGTAAAGTTCGATGTTATATTGTAATGCTTCTTTTCTTGTATATGTTTAGATATGCATCTTTGAGGTGTCTGGTTTATTGTAGTATTGAAGCAAAAGTTACCACATATATAGTAATCCATTGTGTATGTAAATGTAATTCTATTGCTCAAATCCTGCCAGAACGTGAAAAGCTGATTCCATTGTTATTTCCATAGCATATAATGAAGAGTTATTTTTGTGTGCATGTGCCAACCTATCAAATATTATTTACATTAGATACATAAGAAAACAATTTTCTGTAATTATTGCGGACAGAAAACGGATACATTTTTTGTAATATTTATTTTTTCGGGAGTCAAAAAACAACAAAATAACTGAGCAACAGTTATCACAAGGCCATTGTTGTGAAATTATAACTGCGATAATAATAAAGAGAAACCTGTGTACATACATGCATATGTCTATATATCTACAAAACTTAAATTGTCTCAGTGTGTGTCTGTATCTGTACATTTCCCTACAAACTTCTCTGAAATTTTCAGTCTACAGACTCAAAGTTTGACATAATAAATATTGAGATTTGGGAAAATCTTTTTAATCGGTTTTCGGCCAGTTTTTTGGTGTCAATGGGTCAAAGTTAAACGATTGGCCGTTGAAAACTCTCCCAAACTCCTCCGCCAATTGGGGTCTAAAAGTTGAAATTTTAGATGTAGATTCCTTGGGCATGGATCAGACAATTTTAATTTGATTTAAGCTCAAAACAATAAATGTACAAGGATCGAAATTAAGTTCATACTTTAAAAAAATCCTTTGCGATCTCTACCGAATTACTCAGGCAATTTTTAGTATATATATTTGACATTTTATAAAAAGTTTATTCAGAAAAGGCAAGTTTTTTTCAGCTTTTGGAAAACAATTCTGCTGCCAAAGAGTAAAAATTCAAAAGATTTGACCTTGCGGTCTCCAGCCAACTATTAAGCTAATTTTTGGTATTAATATTTGCAATTTTACCAAACGGGTAGTCAAACATGCAGCAAGCTTTTTATTTAGTTTTTAGGCAACAATTTGCCTGCCAAGAGGTCCCAGTCGAAAAAGTTGACTTTTGGAGACGCTACCAAATTCCTCCGTTAGTTTTTGTTCTAAACACTTGAAATTTGGATGTAACTTACCTAGACATGGGTCAAACGTTTTAATATATATATATATATATATATATATATATATATATATATATATATATATATATATATATACCTATGCACATAAAGGTATGAACAATGCATACCGCATGAGCAAAGCCAAGCTGAATTGCTAGTATATATATATATATATATATATATATATATATATATATAGAGAGAGAGAGAGAGAGAGAGAGAGTTGTGAGATAGAGACAAATAGAAAGGGAGAGGCAGACAGAGAGACAGACATGAAAAAAGGATACACGTAATGTAGAGAGAGAAAGAGAGAGAGAGAAAGAGATTAGAAAGGAAAGATGAGCAGAGAAATGAAAATAGGAAAGGGGAAAATTGGGGCAATATGTTGGATGATAGTAATTGGGGAGTGAATAGAAATGGGAGATAGGAAGGGAGAGGGGAAAAAGAAAGGGAATATTGAGATAAATTAAACAATATAATCAAAGAACAAAATACACTTTTATATTAACTCTTATGTTTTGTCGGAGATGCTCTCAAGGGAAACGCCCAATAGAAATTCGACACAAATAATATGATAAACAGAAAGTTAGATTTAAAAAAAATTATGTTTTGTTTTTTTTCTCGATATTGGATCTTAAATAATTCGGGTATGTTTCAGTACATTTCATCTGCTTAAATTAGGATATCTCATAACATTCCGAACCGAAGGATAGGTTCAGGCTGACGATGCACATTCCTATGCTGTTTCCGAAAATAACTCATGTCTGTATTTTATGAGATGCAATTACACCCCCACATGCACACATTGTGAATGTGAAACATGTGTGTATATAAACATGTATACAGACGTGTACACACACACACACACACACACACACACATATATATATATATATATATATATAACTAAGATGATTGATAATTTATAATTAAAATAAACATCGGTTTCATGAGGAGAACACACAATTTTCTTTGTTTGTTCTTCCTTATGAAACCGAATTTTTAATTTTTAATTATAAATTATCAATCATCTTATTTAATATCAAAATAGCTCTGGGATATATATATATATATATATATATATATATATATATATATATATATATATATATGCCTATCGAGCTTATTATATATCTACATTAGAACGAACACTGTTTTCTTTTCTTTTATTTTAATTGTATTCATGAATTTACTAATACATTAAAATATACTCTGCTCTTTAGACTCTTGCTCTAATCCTCTAAGTATATATATATATATATATATATATATATATATATATATATATTATATATATATATATATATATATATGTACACAAACGTGTGTGTATATGTATATGTATATATTATATATAAAAATATGAATATATATATATAAAGAATATATATATATATATATATATATATATATATATACATAGGCATGATATGTATATTATATCTTCGTTAAAAAATAATTATTAAATGCGTTATTTAATCATCTACAATCGCTGAATAAACATGTTTTCGGGAATTCGTAATAGTTCTATGTTTTGAAAGTGAAATTGATGTGTGTCTGCCTGTGTGTACATTTCCGTACCCAGCTACTGTGCCAATTACTTGTCTACAGATTCGAGATTTGACATAAGAGGATTGAGATTTGGGATTTTTTTAAAAATTTGCTTTAGACCAGAAATTTGGCTGTCAAGAGATTAAAGTTAAATGATTTGACCATAAAAATCTATACCAAACTCCTCCCCTTATATGTTGGGTGTAGCCACTTCAAATATAAGATTTAGGTTACTTGGAAATGGATCAAACCTTTTAACTTCATTTGAGCAAGAAACAGTACATGTTTGGGAGTAAGTATTCGGGTTCAAATAAAAAAAAATGACCTCTCAACCTAATTTTGGTATAAACATTTAAAATTGTATATGAAGTGTATTCAGACATGGGGCAACCTTTTTGAAATGGATTTTAGCTGAAAGTTTGGCGACGAAAAAGGTCAAATATCAAAAGATTTGATCTTTGCGGTCTCTTGCCAATTTTGGGTCTGAACATATGAAATTTTACATAAAGGCTATTGAGACATGCAGCACGTTTTACATCAGTTTTTAGGCGACAATTTGGCTGCTAAGAGTTCAAAGTTGAAAGATTTATCTTTAGTAGAGTCTGCAGACTCTACTAAACTCCTCCGTAATTTTAGGTCTTAACCCTTGAAAATTTAGATGTCGATACATGGACATGAGTCAAACTTTTTTAAAAACACACACACACATATAATGAGAATAATGCAAATAGTATTACGACAAAATAGAGAAATAAAAAGGAACAAACCGAGTCATGAACGTTTCATATTTATTTAGATACCTCTCTCTCTCATTTTCTCTCTCTCACTCTCTCTCTCTCTGTATATATATATGTATATATATATATATAACTACTTCATTTACTCACATAAAATTAATATACGAAAGTATAGATTTATGCGTAAACTTTAAGTATTTACTTCAAAAGTGGTCAATACGTAGGTAGAGCTAGTTTGTAATTTATAAAATATATATGGCGATTGAGCTACACTGAATATTCGGCGTTTAATCCACTCTAAGATTCGTCAGGCTTATGCGCGAATTCCGCGGTTGTTTATCGTTTTTATATGGTCCTCTTCTGTTGAGTATTTTAGTTAGGCAATCAGCTTTCTAGTATCCACCACGTCCCTTCCTATCAGCCAATGGGCATGCATCTTATCGAACGAAACATCTGTTTTAAAACTAGTTTAGTGGTTTAAGGCAGACGTTTTCTTTTATATATATATATATATATATATATATATATATATATAAATATACATATGTATACACACATGTATGCACATATATATATATATATAAATATACATATGTATACACACATGTATGCACACCTATATACATAGTTAGCCAATCAGCTTTCTAGTATCCACCACACCCCTTCCAATCAGCCAATGACCATGCATTTTATCGAACAGAGGATCACATTAAAACTAGTTTAGTGGTTTAAGGCAGACATTTTCTTTATATATATATATATATATATATATATATATATATATATATATATATATATATACATACGTGTACACACATCTATGCACATATATATATATATATATACATACATATATGTGTGATCGTTTATGTATATTCATGTTTATTTAATTTATTTATTCGTTTATTTTCTATTGCTTTTGTAAGTTTTAAAACTATTTTGTATCGCTATCCTAGAGTAAATTTTATTTTGTGAACACAGTTATTTGCTATTTCTCTTCTACAATTTAATAGATTTTTGGGGTCTTTAAAGTACAGGATAGCAAATTTTTCATGAAGGCATAATTTACATGGGTCGTCTAAATATCTACACGTGGAAGCTTCTCTTATTATTTTCCATTCGACTACCGGCGAATGTCGGCTTTCTTTGAGTTCCCAGTATTCATTCGCTAGTGTTGTTTTTTTATGAAAACAACATTCGCTAGGATAGCGATACAAAATAGTTTTAAAACTAACAAAAACAATAGAAAATAAACAAATAAATAAATTAAATAAACATGAAGATACATAAACGATCACACATATATGTATGTGTATATATATATAAATATATATATATGTCCATAGATGGGTTTACACGTATGTATATATATATATATATATATATATATATATATATATATATATATATAAAGAAAATGTCTGCCTTAAACCTCTAAACTAGTTTTAATGTGATCCTCTGTTCGATAAAATGCATGGTCATTAGCTGATTGGAAGGGGCGTGGTGGATACTAGAAAGCTGATTGGCTAACTAAAATCCTCAACAGAAGAGGACCATATAAAAATTATAAACAACCACCGAATTCGCGCATAAGCCTGACGAATCCTTGAGTGGATGAAACGCCGATTATTCAGTGTAGCTTAATCGCCATATATATTTTATAAATTATATATATATATATAAATATATATATATGTATATATATATGCAGAAGCATTTATGAATAGTAAATAAGGCCCGAGAAAAAACTTGGCTCAACTGATGGTATACACACACACACACACACACACACACATATATATATATATATATATATATATTCACAACATAACGAACAAACATCACATAGAATATTTTCCTCTCAAACTTATTTGTGTTACACTATACACTTGATATTTCTCTCTTAACCTCTCTCTCTCTCTCTCTATATATATATATATATTCCCTTCTATTTTCTCTCTCTCTCTATATATATATATGTGTATATATATATATATATATATATATATATATATATATATATATACTAGACTACCCGTGACCTGTTTGGTCAGTATGTTATAATAACTATGGAATTCATGTATGAGGATGACACTTGTGACGTAAAGAAAATAGATTTTTTTTTACATAGCAGAAACATTTCTATGAAGGTATATTAAAATGAAAAATCACGGACGGATCACTCAAACATGAAAAATTATCCTGCCTATATGTGTAAAGTTACCTATTTTTCCGAATAATCGCTCAAAAAATCGAAAATTAAACATAATTTTCCTACGAATCGAACACCGCCGAACGTCAGTTAGCAGCAAAATTGAACATGAACCTACCGCTGAGAAATATAAAAATGTAAAACCCATATTTGAATCCTTCAACCAAGTTATAGAAACTTAAAATCTAAAAAAAAATAAATATACATTATAAAACCTGAAGCAAAAAAATAAAACCTAAATAAATAAAATTAAAAAAAAAACTAATATTGAGACAGATTAGTAAATTTGTAAACAAATTCACCGTTCTCACACGTCTATTTTGTAACTAGAAATGTAAACAAAAACAAAAAAGAACGAAGGAAGGAAAAGAGACGGATAGAGAGTAGTAGTAGTAGTAGTAGTAGTAGTAGTAGTAGTAATAGTTGTAGTAGTAGTCTAGTCTTTACTATAGTTGTTCTTATGTTTGTCAACAGGATAAATTTTTTCAGTTGTAAGAAAATAACGAAGTATATTCACTATAAAAATAGTTGTAACCCCCCATTCTTCCCATGTTAAATAATAATTTCGAAATAATAACGTTAATATTTCAGTGCGCAGGTAAAACTCTGCAAAAGAAGCGATTTGTGTGCATTTGCTTACGTTGTATTGGGTTAAAGTTTATGCGCGCATGCGCAACCAGATGTCGTAAACCGGAAAGTGGGGTACACCGCTCGTTACAAGGTCATTTGTGTTTTATAATGTTATATATATATATAAAGAGAGAGAGAGCGAGGGATAGAAAGAGAGAGGCAGAGAGAGAAAATGTAGAGAATATAAACATAAATGATAATAATAATATAAATCTCCCAATGTGAATGAAATTCTTTCCATTTTATGTAATAATAACACAGGGCATATAATAACAGGTAATTTAAAGGTTCTTAAAAATTTTGAATTGAAAAAAAAAACTCGTTTGAAAAGACACAGACTATAGAGAACCTAAATTCTTTGATCGCACTAAATGTGCTAAAGAAGTAAATAAAGAACTAGATAGATTTATTATCATTATTTATTAATTATTATTAGCACACCACAAATTTATGCAGTTTACATTTGACGCATGGATGAATAATGCACTTGTATTAGTAAAAAAAAAAAATAAAAAAAATATGCAGGTCAACGATACACTGCTCCAAAGACGGGACTTCTGGGAAATAAGCTTTGTTCATAGAACCTGCGTTTCGATTCAAACAGAGTTAGAGCATGGGAGGAATCATATATACGGTTGCCGCTATTCGAGTGTTTTTGTGAAAGTTTGGCAAGGAAGTACCATAGATTATGGTTCAGTTAAGCACTTTCTGTGAGATTATGTTAGAACAGAGACAGGCTTACTAAGTCTCTTCTGTATAAAAGAGGTTGCAGGGGAGAGAAAAGTGCATCACCTACTAGATTTCGAATCCGGTTTTGAATTTAATCAAGATTGGATAGGACGCACTGCGCAGTTTCCTATCCAGATGCTGCAATAGTATTCCATTTTAGAGAGAACCTAGGTCTTATACTGGAGCTGTGAGTGATTTGACCATGTTTCCATTGGCAACAGATTTTATGTTTGTGTTCAATTTAAGGTTAGTACTGACGGGCGATTTCAGAAGGGTGTCAAGGCACACAGTTTTCGAAGACTAGCGCCATTCATTTCAATAGGAGTGTTATAGGGCTCAGAGCATTGACCTTTGAGATCTCTACCAAACTCCTCCGATAATTTTCGGTCTAAACACTTGAAATTTTAGATATAGGCTCCTTTGACATGGGTCTAACTAAATAACTTTATTTAAGCCCAAAACAATAAAAGTTAATAGGGTTCAAAGTTCAAAAAAATACCGTTTTGTTTTGTTGTTTTCTTTTCTTTTTTTTTTTTTTTGCTCAGCATACACCTCCTAACACCCGGGCAACGCCGCGCACACATGCTAGTATATGCGAGTAGACGTGTCTGTGTGCGTGTGTGTCTGTGTCTGTGTACAATTTCCTAACGCAATAACTCTGTCAATTTTTAGTCTACAGACTCGGCATTTGATTTACAGGGTACTGATATTCGTGACAATGTTTGTAATCCATTTTCGGCCAGAACTATTGCTATTAACTTGACAAAGTTCAACGGTTTGACCTTTGAGAATTCTACCAAACTCACCGACAATTTTGGGTTTAAACACTTGAAATTTTAGATATAGGTTCCTTGGAAACGGATCTAATTTAATAACTTGATTTGAGTCCAAAACAAGAAATGTTAAGGGATAATAATAGGGGTCAAAGTTAAAACATTGACCGCTTTTTTCTTTTTTTTTCTCAACATACACTTTCAAACACCCGGGCAACGCCGAGCTGAAGTGCTAGCACATATATATATATATATATATATATATATATATATATATAAATAAATATATATATATATATATATATATATATATATATTGTTTTATTCAATTTAGTTAAACAAAATTATAGTAATTCGCTACAATAAATTTGCGGTTTCTGTCCTAATCGATATCGTCATGCGACAAGAGACTACTTGGCTTGTTCGAGGCCAGTCATTATATGGAAATGGAAACCGAATATAAAAACGAATAGAAGAAATGAAGACAGAATAAACGTAGAAGAACTACAAAGAAAAGAATAGAATAGAAAAAGAAAATTAAAAAAAAATCTGCTGGCTTCATTCTTCAATCAAAGCGATCGGGCTTAACTATGTTTTGTTTGTTCAGTTATTTAATATATTTGTTTTACGCATGGCGTTGAAAGACATATTGCAAATTTTGGTTGCCACAGGCAGAATGAAAAACTGTTCAAGGGGTCTTTTTTTTTACACACTTATCACCACTTATCATGGCGCGGAAGCCACTCAGGGATACATTACAAGTACATTACGTTAGTGTGGAGATTTGATGAAGTGTTTACTTAAGGGGGCGGTTAATTAGGAATTTGTTAACGTTGGACTTAAAGGCATCGAAGTTGTAGTCCGGTGGGAAGCAGGCAGACGGGACAGAGTTCCACAGCGTGCAGTTCTAAGAAAGAAGCTTTGTTCATGGAATCCAGGTTTTGATTTAAGCACAGATATAGAGTGGAGGAAATTTTTCACAGTGGATTCAGCTAGACGGGTGTTTTTCGTGAAAGATTGGCGAAGGGGGACCAGAGATTGGAGTTCAGACGAGCACCTGCCATGGAAATAACGATAAAACAAGGATAGGCTCGCAACGTCTCTTCCGTGGGAGAGAGGTTGCAGGGTAGAGAAAAGAGCATCCCCCACTAAGCCACGAAGTCTATTTTGTACTCTGTTAAGGCAGGATAGGCTGTTTTTAGCAGCTCCTGCCCAGATAAGGCAACAGTATTCCATCCTTGGACGTACTTGGTTTTTATATAGATAGAGAATTGCATCAGTAGTGAGATATCTTCTGGAGCGGTAGAAGGATCCCAGCATCTTTCCAGCGACCTTGTCCCTTTCCACTACCGTTTTTTTGCTTTTGCTTAACGCATGGGGCTCGTGAGCGTCCCAAAATACAATTTAGGAGATGAAGGTCACTTTTATTATAATTAATTAAATTAGCGTCTCCTATCTTAATATATTAATAACAAAAAGTGAGGAGGTAAGTATGCATGGTCGATTCTTCCTCGTATAAATTCAGTAGATTTGTAAAAATATATATATATACATTTAATCACTGTTTTGGTGAGGGAAGGACGAATGGTTGAGGTAAGGAAAATCTTAATAGTTTTCTAGTTATATGTAAGACTGATTAATCTAGAATAAAAAATATAACTGGGTTATTTATCCGGAACATTTGTAGGTTTTTGTTTAAGGAAGAGGAGGTTTGATGAACACTGTTGAAGTCATAATTTAATACACTGCTTTGTTTTTATATCATAACAACTGAGAATCACTTATTACTTTAGACTATTAGTTGTTCGAGAATGTGATTCCATGAGATTAAATGACTTACAGACAGAATCATTTCCCAACGAAGGACTACAAGTTAAATTAAATAAGTAAATGTATTTAGTTTTCAAGGTAACAAAAGCTTTCAAAACGATACACACACACCCACATATATATATATATATACATAAATATAGTAATTCACATTATTTACTGTTTCGCTGTATCATAGCAAATCAGTGCGGCTACACATGTAACTAACTCAAGCCAGGATCGAAACCCGACCGCCCAAACGACAATCTAAGCTTCGTACCATTACACTATTCGGCTGCTGGTGTACGGGCAATAAATTAACGATGTATTGACATCGTCCAAATGCCTAAGCTTGATTTCTTTACACAAAGAGCGTCGCTTAATACGGTAATGGCAGTTTGTATATCACTTCACAATATGCTCAACCCAATGATTACTTCTTTTAACCACATTAATAAATATAAGAAGGTATAGTTTTATGAGTGAATATTCGGTATTACAACTAGGCAAATAGGAAGCTGGTTGGCAACAAGAAAATTTAATAGCATGTGCGTATATATAAACGCGTGATAACCACAACTTTTCGCATGAGCCTGACGAATTCTTACGAGAATGATACGCAAAATATTCTGTGTAGCTAAATTGTCATTTATATTTTCAGATTTTACTATATATATATATATATATATATATATATATATATATATATATATATATACTTGCATTTCCTTCCGTTTAAAGTTGTCGTATTACTCAACACCTCCTATCTTGTCTTGCAGTTTTTTTTTTTTATAGTTTACCATTCCGCTCGAACACTATAATGATTCCAGACATATACATAGATTTGCAAAAAATAAAAAAGAAAAAAAAAGAAAATGTTTTATTTATTTAGCAACTCATTTCCGTTTGGAAAATTTGAGCAAAAATATTTAAAAACAGAAATTGAATTCATATATATATATATATATATATATATATATATATATATATATATATATATATGTGTGTGTGTGTGTGTCTGTGTCTGTGTGTGTGTGAGTGTGGGTGTGTGCACGCGCGTCTGTGTGTGTTTCTAGTGTATTTTGCTTTAGAAAATAAAAAAAAATCATTCGCCTGTACACAAATTAATTATCTCAACACCTTACATCGCTTCCATATGTTTACCGTTTAATTTATTTTCTTTAATATTTTTTATCTCCTGCAAATATAGAGAAAAATAAAGAAACCAACAAAAATAAAAATAAAATAAAATGTTTCCGAATTGAAAACAGCTGTGTAAACTTTTCATAACTATTTTTGGTGTCTCTTGGCATCGCTAGCAATATCTTAAATCAGTATTATCAACAAGCGAGATATAGATTTAATCGAAACACAGAAACACGATTATATATATATATATATATACATATATATATATATGCGTATTCTAAATTAAAAACACACTAAATAAACATCCTTCAATGCATTAATTTTTACAAACGTGTATATATAGTTTCATTTCGTTTCATTTTTCTTGTAATACATCACTTGTAGTCAAGGTTTCAAATCACTCAAAGATAAGGATAAAGAGGTGTGTGTGAAACACTTGTAGGCAAGGTGCTAACAATGAAAGGTCTATTCCTTTAAACATAGTATCATTAAGTAAAATATTTATAATTCTAGTATCTTGCTATTAGTATTTCTAAACAGAATTTTTGAAAGGTTCTTAAATATCATTTCCTTTTCAAGTTGTTACATTACATATAAAATACATGTTATATATAGAGAAAAATAGATATTGATATAAATACACCCACAAGCACACACACATACACACCCACACATATATATGTGCGTGTGTGTATATGTATATACATATATGTATATATACATGTATAGGTATATACGCATATATATATATTATATATATATATATATATATATATATATATATATATATATATTTCAGTGCGCAGGTCAAAATCTCGAGAAACTTCCGCCTATTATTTTTAAAACTATATATATATATATATATATATATATATATATATATATATATATATATATACTAGCTGTACCCGGCCACGCGTTGCTGTGGCTCAGTTTGTTAAAATGGAACACATGTGAAAGTAGAGAAAAGTTTGATTCTTTTTTCAAGAGACTGTACAAATTATTTTTTTAGCAGATGTTAAGAAAATAAACAGAAAAATACTTCCATCATTAATTATGCAAAAAAAGAAATAAAATGCCGGAGGGCAAAACGGCCAAAATGTTGTGACAATAACAACCAAGATGAGGAAGTCAGTCCGACAATCTCAATCAAATGAAAACACCTCATCTCAAAAATACAGACAATTACTATCGGCGTTCATTCTTGGGTTAAACTTGGGTTTACTTTCTACACTATTGCTATGTACACTGTGTTTTAATTATGCTTTCTATCTTGGGTTTAAATTGGGTTTACTTTTTAGAGCACTATAACTATCGCTTCCCATATTTTGTTTTTTATTGCTCACATTTCATTAGTGATGCTTCTGAATCAAAACTTATCCATCAAATGCCTATTGTAAGTTACTTTTAAAGCATGAAATATATTTTATATGTTCTTACATTAAATCGCTTTCTGTCTTGGGGTGAGTGAGTTATATAAAACACACCATTTTGATATGAGCTTTTTAAAAAAACTATATTGTTGACTATAGATAAGAAGTAGGCGGTTCTCATAGAAAAAAAACAATATTTTGGATATTACGTTTTTATAAATACTATTTTCTTAGGTATTGTAATGTTTCACGACGTAAAACTTTTGGAAAAACACTGTCTTCATGGAAATTTCGGCAGATATCAGGCACATAAAAGAAGTAAATGTATTTCCAGTAGTGTAGGTTTCCGTTTTATGCGTGTTTATTTATTACAATAATTAAAATTCTTATATATATATATATATATATATATATATATATATATATATATATATTTGTTTTTCTTATAAATTTCACTCATTTTTTTAATTTATTTTCTAATATATTTGGTTTTGCCGGTGATAGAGAATCCTCTAAGGTGCAAATCTTTCGCCAGCTTATAAGACGGCTTCAACCGAACATCTTTCTAGAATTTAAAACATCTAGCTTGTACGCGGAATGTCGCGTTGCTTGCGTGCATTTTTTTTTTCGAAAATGGGTACAAAGACAAAAAAAAAATGAAATAACTCCGACTCGCTTGTTCTTTTTTAGCAACATTTTTTTTTTGTTTACAGCCGTGACGTCAGACATTTGATCTCTTTCTTGGGCATTCTTTACGCCTCGCACGTGCTCACGAATGTTATAGATGTTTCTCGCGAGATCTCGATTGTTATCTCGGATCTCCTGAGATCTTTGTCTGTCTCTTGTTTTAATAATCCCTCCTCCCCAAGCAGTGATGTCACTTCACATGCATTTTCGTATGCTCATCCGCGCTATATTACAGGCGTATTCGCCAGGCAGTTTTTGTCATTCTTTTTTTATGAAGACATTAGCCCTTATGATAACCAGAATAATTGCTAAGATCATATGATGATATTTTCATTCAATGTCCTATGTTAGCTCTAGTTATTCAGTTAGCTTCTACTTTTTAACTTCGTTTTTATATATCATCATTACGAACACTGATTCAATTAGAATTTCTACATTTTTCTCTTGTCTAATATTACTATGTATAATATATCAACCCTCTTTGCTGTGTAAGAATGTGAATGATTTTTTTCTTTACAAAGGAGTCATCACTTATCAAGGGCAAGATTCTACTCGAGGATAAGAGTTAATAAGTGTACATTGGTCAATGTGACACTGACGTAATTGTTAGTAGTGGAAGTTTGGTAAATTGGATTACGTAAGGGCGAACGGTTTATAAAGATCTTGTTTACGTTGGACTTGAAGACGACCATATTATAGTCAGCCGGAAAGCAGGCACATGGAAGAGGATTCCACAGGTGTGCAGTTCTAAGTAAAAAACCGTGTTCATAGAATCTACGTCCAGGCTTAGGCACGGATAAAGAGTGGGAAAAATTATTGATAGTGTTTTCAGCTAGACAGGTGTTTTCAGCTAGACAAGTTTTTCAGTTCGGCGAGGGGACCATAGATTGAAGCTCAGACGAGTACTTGCCATGGTAATAACGATAAAACAGAGACAAGCTATCCCCGTCTCTTCCATGAGAAAGAGGTTGAAGGGAAGAGAAAAGGGCATCCCCTACGTGTCTACAAAGTCTGTTTTGACCTCTGTCAAGACTGGATAAGGTATTTATTGCAGCTCCTGCCTGATTTCAAATAATTTTCTGGTCTATGTTGCTATACTTGTTATACTTCGGTGACTATTAGTGTATATCATGGTGTCTGGGTGTTTTAGTATAGAAGGACGTTAATTTTAATTTGAGAGAATATTGAAAAATTTAGACGGATTCCCGGAAATTAACAAACTTTGTACAATCATGAACATTTCGCTTGACAAGTTACACTCACCTGATGAGATATATATGTTAAAACCGAGTATCTATTGAACACATATTGACTCTCTTCTGAAACTTATTTCTTTATTTCGCAGAACTTTGTAACATACGCTTTACAATCCAGTTATGCACATTTATCGAAAAAGAAAATAACTGTTAAATCGTCTTGAAAATTCGACAGGAAACAAGCTTTTACAATTAGTAGTTACTGTTTATCGTTGTACGTAAGGTGTACGTTTAACATTTTTCACACAACTCAAGCAATATTTCTCTGTAATTATATCGAGCTTGCTACAGTTAAATTGTTGACATGTTTAAGAGCTTGAGTAAGTCGCACTTACCCTATCATTATAAAATTTTAGTGACTATTCTTATTAAGTCTTTGAGACATTCTCTTTGCAAGCAAAAAGAAAATATTCTAGGACTTAATTTAGTCTCTATGTAATTTTTCCCCCGCGTTTATTTTTGTTTCTTTTTTCCTCCCCGGGCCACATTCATGAGTTTTTGTTTGTTTTTTAAATCGTATTTTTCTCGATTTAGCTCTGTTGAGCGAGGAACGAAACCTGGTTAGCTAACCTGTATTTTCATTTTTTTTTTTAAATCATTATGTTGATTGGTCTGTATTTAGCCAATATTAAATTCTGTACCCCCGAAAAATTTACATATATATATATATATATATATATATATATATATATATATATATATATATATATATATGTACGTGTATATATGTACATATATGTGTATATATATGTATATATATGTATATATGTATGTGTATATATGTACATATATGTGTATATATATGTATATATATGTATATATGTGTGTATATATATATGTACATATATGTGTATATATATGTATATATATGTGTGCATATGTATGTATATATATGCGTGTATATATATATGTATATATATGCGTGTATATATATGTATATATATGCGTGTATATATGTATATATATTTATGTGTGTATATATACATATATGTATATATATGCATATATATGTATAAATGTGTATATATATGTATATATGTATATATGCATATAAATACATGCATATATATGTATATATGCATATATATGTGCTTATATATACATGCATATATCTGTATATATATGCATATATATGTGCATATATATGGGTACATATATGTATATAGATGTATATATATGTATATATGTATATATATGTATGTATATATATGTATATATATGTGTATAAATATATATGTATATATATGTATATATGCATATATATATGTGTATATATGCATATATATGTATATATATATGTATATATACATATATATATTTATATATGTATATATATGTATATATATGTATATACATATATAGATATAGATATATGTATATACACATATATATATATATATATATGTACATATATATATACATATATATATATATATATATATATATATATATATATATATATATTAGTCTTGAGACGATTAATCGGAGCCTTAGAAATTCGTACATATTTTCAGATGGCAAACGATTCTTTAAATTATAGTTTTATATGATTTCTTTCGAAGCAAATTTTTCTACTGCTGATAGTAATGATAGAATAATAAAGATTTATTGATTTTTATCAACCAGCGAAGAGAAAGTTTACATATTACTAACGAGAAACGTATTTTTTGCGTTTGCGAAAATTTACGGGGGGTTACGATAATCGAAAAAAAATAACAACATTGCACGTACATATTTTGATATTTATAAAGAATCAGAATCGGTGATTGTATCCAAACTGAAAAGCATGTGCACAATCCAGAATTGTGTATGTATATAAATATATATATGTATATATATATATATACATATATATATATATATATATATATATATATATATATATGTATATATATGTATATATATAAATGTATATATATACATGTATATATATAAATGTATATATATGTATATATATAAATGTATATATGTATATATAAATGTATATATATGTATATATATAAATGTATATATATGTATATATATTTATGTGTATATTAATATGTATATATTTGTATATGTATATATATGTATATATATGCATATATATATGTATAGCTGTCTGTATATATATGTATGCATATATATATGCATATATATGTATATATATATGTATGGCTGTATGTATATCTATGTAAATATATATATGCATATATATGTATATATATGTATAAATATGTATATATATATATTTATATGTATATATATGTATATATATATATATGTATATGTAAATATGTATATATGTGTGTGTGTGTGTGTCTGTCTAGTATGTATTATGACTTTTATTTAATGTATAGAGGCAAAATATTATAAGAATAAACCATACATTTGCTGTAGCTTTAAGAGTTCATACCTTAACCGGATGGTTTCCATTTATACTCGTTCATACATTACCTCTGCTCCTTCGTTGGCATTCAGATGGTTTACTTGTCCAAATTGCTGCTGCGTATCAATGACCCTAGTACAGCACTTTTTATCTTAATTGTATCATAACGACAGCTTCTACTTATTATTATGCACGTTCAAATAAACGAGAATATATTTTCCTGACGGAAAATGTGTAATGATTTGAATTTTGTTTTTAAAATAAATATGGTTATTTATTAAAACAAACACATCTACACTAGTTTTAATCTTAATACCGTAAAATAATAATTTTGCATTCCATATCCACAGTGATTGACAATTGCGTTCACGAACTGTATTCGACATTCAATCCATCAATAGCATATTAAGATTTCCAAAGCATTATCAAGACCAGGCGACGTAAAAACCGAAAAAAACGGCATTTTTTATAATTATTCGAAAAGTTTAATTTGTTTTGATAAATGTATTTATTTATTAAAATAAATATCTGCAGTGATTGTGGTCATAAAACTGTTACACTTGCATTTATATATTTATATATATATATATATATATATATATATATATATGTAATATATATATATATATGTAATGTATATATATGTATTGTTATATATATATGTAATGTATATATATATGTAATGCATATATTTATGTAATGTATATATATATGTATTGTATATATATACGTAATGTATATATATATGTAATCTATATATATATATATGTGTAATCTATATATATATATATGTAATGTATATATATATATATGTAATGTATATATATGTTACGTATATATATATGTAATGTATATATATATGTAATGTATATATATAATGTATATATATGTAATGTATATATATGTAATGTATATATGTGTGTAATGTATATATATATATGTAATGTATATATATACTTTATATATACGTGTGTATATATAATGTATATATATATGTGTGTATATATAATGCATATATATATATATGTTGTGTATATATATGTATGTATATATATGTATGCGCATATATGTATGTACATATATATGCATATATATATATATATATATATATATATATATATATATATATATATGAAAATATATATATATATATAAGGTCATTTTATTCATATATTTTGATTATTTTTGCACGGTCCACAGATATGTTGTTTCACCCTTCGGTTCACGATCATAAACTATTTGACTTAACACACTCTTTTCCTTTTGATCCAGAAATAATACAGTCTCCTCACACTACTTCTGGACAATCTGATTGGCTGACCCTTGACGATTCTTATATTCTGGATTAAAGTATTCGTATGTTAAATAAACTGCAATGTACCATTCAAATACTCCCATCAGAAGATAGGGAGTTTGGTGATGTCTTTCTATATTGTTTCACGGCGATGCCAAAGAAAGAAAACAACAACCAACATTTATTACTCTGACTGTCTCTCCTTCGCTAGCTCGTTTTGTACAGGTGATGCAGGAATTAAGTATTTTTCAGACGTAGGTTTTTCGTGTACTTTACTTAAATATACTTTATTTCAACCTACGCTATCTATCACAATCGTCACCGAATTATTAAAAAAATACATGTTTTTGCAATATTATCTACTGAATTTGCGCCATTGCACACACTTTAACTTTTTTCCTGGGCGGGGAGTACATTTGTACATTGGGTCAACCTCAATCATTGTCTTTGTTATTACAACTTTTAAGGATTTTCGACTATGCTGATTTAGAAAATCAAATGAAAAATTTTGCGGAGGCAAGTACTCATAGAAATATAAAGATCTGTATTATGCACTGTAGTTCATTAACTGCCAGGTTTGTACGCAAGCGCGATAAACAAATCAACTTCTGTCGTACCGACACTGACATCCCCCAATTTTTTTTTTCATCTCTAGTTGCGTATGCTGACAACGAATATCACAGTCAGATTTGGGGGGATAACTTTTATACCCTCCCCCCAAATAAAACGGGTTCTCTACTTCGAATTCTGTTCTTTACATGAGAATGTTTTCTGTCTATTCCGAACGCAGATCTTCACATGGGGAGGTGGGTGTTGTCTATTCCGAAAGCCGTTCTTTACATTGCGTGTCTATTCCAAACGCAGTTCTTAACATGACAATCCTTAAACAGTGAAGTCGTAATTGTTTTGTTTTACACGCTAAAATGAACAACATAAAACTGGAATTTTATTTAATACTATTGGTGGAAGAGTTAAAAAGAAGAGGAAGATTGAACAACAAACAGAAACAGCTATGAGTGCTACCCGTGATTCGATCACTTTAAACAGTTAATATAAAGTGTGAATCCCTAACGTCAAAAACTTCTGTTTTTACTTTCTATTATTATCCTAATGGACCATTTTTTGTACTTTTATATATTTGTACGGATTTACGTATACCCTTTATTGCTTTTTTTATTCAAACACTGCTGGCATGTTATCGTCCAAATAAGCACTAATCGCCAGTGAAAGCCAGCTTATGTCGTTTCGATCACAGCACTTGTGTCTGCAATGGCTCAAGGTCAACAGTGGACAATACCAACAAGCGTAGTTACTTTTTTGCGAGTGGGGGCAGGCTTCTAAATATTGCCATATAAATATCGCCCAGAATAATCGTACACACTATTGAAGACAACTTTGTGGACAGCGTTTTATCTCTAAGACATATGTTGTTAAATACTATGCATAAGTAATATTATTTTTGTTGATCTTTTCTTAGATGACTGGCTAAACTTGGAACAAGTAAACTATTCAATCGTGGCAATTTGTGTTCTTACTTTTTGAGCTGCCTTCACTAAGTTTAAACCTTTTTTTTTTCGTATGCCACCTTTGTTTGATAATGCACACATGAAACTCTAGTTTCTTTCGAAGTAATCTCCTCCGACTGCAATGCAAATGTTGTACTCTGCCAACAAATGCTGGGGTCCCCATAAGAGTCCGCTTGTGTGAGTGTGTACTTCCCACAAGAAAGGTTATACAGTCAGCGTGCACTTCCACAACATAGATGATACAATCAGCGTGTACGTCCATAACTTAGGTGATAGTAAGCATGTACTCCCACAACATAGGTGATACACTAAGCGTGTACTTCCACAACAAAGGTGATACAGTCAACGTGTACTTCCACAACATAGGGGATACAATCAGCGTGTACTTCTACAACATAGGGGATACAATCAGCGTGCATTTCCACAACATAGGTGATACAATCAGCGTGTACTTCCACACCTTAGGTGATAGTAAGCGTGTACTTCCACAACATAGGCGATACAATCAGCGTGTACTTCCACAACTTAGGTGATATAGTCAGCGTGTACTTCCACAACATAGGGGATACTATCAGCGTGTACTTCCACAATATAGGTGATACACTCAGCGTGTAGTTCCACAAATTAGGTGATATAATCAGCGTCTACTTCCACAACATAGGTGATACAATCAGCGTGTACTTCCACAATTAGGTGATACAATCAGCGTGTACTTCCACAAGATAGGTGATACACTCAGCGTGTACTTCCACATATTAGGTGATACAATCAGTGTGTACTTCCACAACATAGGTGATACAATCAGGGTGTACTTCCACAATATAACTGATACATTCAGCGTGTACATCCATAACTTAGGCGATAGTCAGCGTGTACTCCAACAACATAGGTTATACACTCAGCGTGTGCTTCCACAACATAGGGGATACAGTCAACGTGTACTTCCACAACATAGGGGATACAATCAGCGTGTACTTCTACAACATAAGGGAATACCATCATCGTGTATTTCCACAACATAGGTGATACAGTCAGCGTGTACTTCCAAACCTTAGGGGATAAGAAGCGTGTACTTCCACAACTTAGGTGATACAGTCAGCGTGTACTTCCACAACATAGGGGATACAATCAGCGTGTACTTTCACAATATAGGTGATACACTCAGCGTGTACTTCCACAAATAAGGTGATACAATCAGTGTGTACTTCTACAACATAGGTGATACAATCAGCGTGTACTCCCACAATATTGCTGATACAATCAGCGTGTGCTTCCACAACATAGGGGATACAGTAAACGTGTACTTCCACAACATAGGGGATACAATCAGTGTGTACTTCTACAACATAGGGGATACAGTAAACGTGTACCTCCACAACATAGGGGATACAATCAGCGTGTACTTCCACAAATAAGGTGATACAATCAGTGTGTACTTCTACAACATAGGTGATACAATCAGTGTGTACTTCCACAATATAGCTGATACAATCAGCGTGTGCTTCCACAACATAGGGGATACAGTAAACGTGTACTTCCACAACATAGGGGATACAATCAGCGTGTGCTTCCACAACATAGGGGATACAGTAAACGTGTACTTCCACAACATAGGGGATACAATCAGCGTGTACTTCCACAACATAGGGGATACAATCAGCGTGTACTTCCATAACTTAGGTGATAGTAAGCGTGTACTTCCACAACATAGGTGATACAATCAGCGTGTACTTCCAATACTTAGGTGATACAATCAGGGTGTACTTCCACAACACTGGGGATACAATCAGCGTGTTCTTCCACAATAAAGGTGATACAGTCAGCGTGTACTTCCACAACATAGGTGATAAAATCAGCGTGTACTTCCACAAAATAGGTGATACAATCAGCATCTATTTCAACAGTCTAGGTGATACAATAAGCGTGTACTTCCACAACATAGGTGATACACTCAGCGTGTACTTCAACAAATTAGGTGATACAATCAGCGTGTCGTTCCACAACATAGGTGATACAATCAGCGTGTACTTCCACAACATAGGTGATACAATGAGCGTGTACTTTCACAACATAGGTGATACAGTCAGCGTGTACTTCCACAACATAGGTGATACAATCAGCGTGTACTTCCACAACATAGGTGATACAGTCAGCGTGTACTTTCAAAACATATGTGATACACTCAGCATGTACTTCCACAACTTAGGTGATACAGCACACATGTAGTTCCATAACATAGGTGATACAATCAGCGTGTACTTTCACAATATAGGTGATACAGTCAGCGTTAACTTTCCACAACATAGGTGATACAATCGGCGTCTATTCCACAACATAGGTGATACAGTCAGAGTGTACTTTCACAACAAAGGTGATACAGTCAGCGTGTACTTCCACAACATAGGTGATACAATCAGCGTGTACTTCCACAACATAGGTTATACAGTCAGCGTGTACTTCCACAACATAGGTGATACAGTTAGCATGTACTTCTATAACATAGGTGATACAATCAGCGTGTACTTCCTCAACATAGGTGATACAGTCAGCGTGTACTTCCACAACATAGGTGATAACGCCAACGTGTACTTCCACAACATAGGTTATACAATCAGCGTGTAATTCCACAACATAGGTTATATATTCAGTGTGTACTTCCACAACGTAAGTGATACAGTCAGCGTGTACTTTCACAACATAGCTGATACATTCACCGTGTACTTTCACAACATAGGTGATACAGACAGCGTGTACTTCCACAACAAAGGTGATACAATCAGCGTGTACTTCTACAACATAGGTGATACAAACAGCGTGTACTTTTACAAATTAGGTGATACAGTCAGCGTGTACTTCCACACCATAGGTGATACAATCAGCGTGTACTTTCACATTATAGGGGATACAGTCAGCGTGTACTTCCACAACATAGGTGATACAATCAGCGTGTTCTTGCACAACATAGCTAATACAGTCAGCGTGTACTTCCACAACATAGGTGATACAGTCAGAGTGTACTTCCACAACATAGGTGATACAATCAGCGTGCACTTCCACAACATAGGTGATACAGTCAGCGTGTACTTCCACAACATAGGTGATACAATCAGCATTTACTTCCACAACATAGCTGATACAGTCAGCGTGTACTTCCACAACATAGGTGATACAATCAGAGTGTACTTCCACAACATAGGTGATACAGTCAGCGTGTACTTCCACAATATAGGTGATACAATCAGCGTGTACTTCCACAACATAGGTGATACAGTCAGCGTGTACTTCCACAACATAGGTGATACAATCAGCATTTACTTCCACAACATAGCTGATACAGTCAGCGTGTACTTCCACAACATAGGTGATACAATCAGAGTGTACTTCCACAACATAGGTGATACAATCAGCGTTTACTTCCATAACATAGCTGATACAGTCAGCGTGTACTTCCACAACATAGGTGATACAATCAGCGTGTACTTCCACAACATGGCTGATACAGTCAGCGTGTACTTCCACAACATAGGTGATACAATCAGCGTGTACTTCCACAACATAGGTGATACAATCAGCGTGTACTTCCACAACGTGGTGATACAGTCAGCGTGTACTTCCACAACATAGGTGATACAATCACCGTGTATTTACACAACATAGGTGATACAATCAGCGTCTACTTCCACAATATTGGGGATACAATCAGCATGTACTTTCACAATATTGGTGATACACAACATAGCTTATACACAACATAGGTGATACAGTCAGCGTGTACTTCCCACAACATAGGTGATGTAATATAAGCGATATGGCGTTACAACCTTTTTTATCCCTATAAAGCCTCTGCTATTTACTGTAAACAAAAGAAAAACAATACTGTATATCCTGAGGAAACAGAATAAACACTTTACTGGTTAAAAGCCGTAGTAATCTTGATAGTTTCCCAAACAATTTTTATGGGTTATGTATTGACAAACGGATTCGGTTTTTTAACTTTCATATCTCTTCTAGTTTTAACGCCGGGGCATTGTTCAGAATCCAATACGTTTCAATTTTATTTGCTAATGTTCTATTATAATATAAGTTAGGGTAAAAACATCCTCAAATAATGAAGAGTTTTTCATTATTATTTTATTTGTTTCTTTCTAGTAAACAATTGAACAATTAAATACATACCCTAACCATAACCCAATACATCACTCTGAACTTTGCTTTTTAATCGGGCGATTCTTGCTATATAATATGTACACAGAAACAAACTTAACTTAGCATATATATATATATATATATATATATATATATGTATGTAGTAATTATAAAATACATATGGCGATTAAGCTACACTGAATATTCCGCGCTTCATCCACTCTAGGACTCTTCGCCATATATATTTTATAACATACTAATAGCTCTACCTCCGTATTAAGCACTTTTGAAGTAAATACTTTAAGTTTACGCACGAATTTATACTTTCGTATATTAATTTATGTGAGTAAATGAAGTAGTATACACACACACATATATATATATATATATATATATATATATATATATATATATATTTCGCGGTTAATGGTAGCAGATTGGAGACGGCCATTGCTAATTGAGCCAGAGATGGCTCGTGTTGTCGTGTTCGAATATGTCGACTTGTCTTAATCCTGAAACCCTGCACTGAAGATCCCCAAACTGATGAAACACTAGTGTATGTAGGTATTCACTTATTATAGTAAAAGTAATTATATATATAATATATATATATATATATATGCTAAGCTATGTTTTTTTTTAATTACTTCGTCCGGTTCAGATGTTTTTTTATATGGATAGTTTAAAATAATAACATAAATATAAAATTCATAAAGTCCGAAAACTCATTTAAATCGAATATAATAATCTAGTTTAAGTTGAAAATGCACAAACAAATAAGCATTAAAATAAAATTACTTCATTACATTCACTACATTTAGTAAAAGGATAATGCCAGAAAGCATAATGCCTTTCTCTGGTAATTGACATTCAAACGTTACTCGACCACTCATACATAATTGGGTAACAAGGTACATTAGCTTCTGATCTTGATATGTTCAATAGGATTGATGAAGTCTTGCATTTCCGGTCTGAAAAATGTAAGCAAGGAAATTTTGCAAGGATAGCGTCTTATATTTCAAGCAGGTAAGAGCGAACTAGATTCTGATTTTGAAAAATTAAATCCTTTTTGATCACCAAAACAGGAAATCTAAATAAAATAAGAAGCACTGAAAAGAAATGAAAATGATTAAGTAACCCTATGCATGACAAATAACGGAGGTGAATTGAGCTGCGACACAGTTTTTAGAAGGTCGATTGAAATTCTATGAAACGTGTTTCTTTTACTTCATCTTTTGTTATTATCGTTGACGTTATTTTTATGATCTGTTGTCGGTAAGTGAATATAATATTTCCTTTTGGCAAAGATTGCAAGCTCTCAAATGCGTTTCATTTTCCTTTTTAAATTGCGAGTTTCAATGTTCTTCGATATCAATGGAATTAGGTTAATTATTTCAAGTGAACGGCAGCAAACACAGATGCATGGAAATGATAGTTTCAATAGGCGTAAACAATTATTCACATATGTACGTTTGTAGTAGATGTTTCTATCTATCTATTAATCCTTCTGTCTGTTTATCAATTAAATGTCGTATGTAGATAATTGAATGCATTATCTTATCTGTATCGAAAATAAAACTAAATAAAATTACAATATCAATGGTTATAGATACAATATTTCCACTACTGCTAGTGAGTTGCATGGATCAGTGTTACGGTGTTCAGTGTCACAGGCTAGAAGTGCGATTTCGAATCTTGCTTGATCTAGCAAGGCTGATTCGTTTCATAGAGAAACACGTGTCTACATGAGGCATCGCAATGATGAAGGTAAAAATAATTCTCATCTAGTAATAATTCATACTTTTACAAATAAATAGTTGATTAAAAATGTAACATTAGAATCGCAAAAACTAATAAATAATAATTCTAACTTTGATGATTGATGGGTTGTTAGAAGGTATTTACGCGTCATAAGCACAAGAGAAGCAAGTTTTTTGATGCCTATTACATAGAATTATAAGTTATACGGTCACTATGATAAAGAATCACGTTAGTTGAAAACGGGCTTGTGTTTAGTAGATAGTGTGAAACCTATTAGAGGCATTTTTGAACCCGGTCTAAGAAATAAAGGCCAGTAGTTGGCGTAGCCGTCCAGATGTGACAATACTAATTCAGACATTCGAGGATGATGACTTTATAGAATATATATATATATATATATATATATATATATATATATATATATATATACGAGCAAACAGTTAATAACCCATGTTAAAAAAACACTTTGAATCGGAGGGTAGGAATTAGCAAAATGCATTGCTAATTCCGACCCTCCGATGAGAAGGAATGTATTTCTTCGAAACTCCGCGCATTAAGGACTATCCAATTATCTAGTGTTTCCTTTTCAGATTAAATATGTTTTTAACTCATTTCAAAGTGTTTTTAACATATTTTATTAACTGTTTGCTCGTATTATAAGCTCTATGCCCTATTTGGTTTTATCGAGCTTTTACATCTGGCTGAGATAACTTTATAAATATTAATTCTTTAATATTTATAATATACTTTAGTTTTACAATCTTGGATCATTTTGGTAAATTTAATTGTAATTTTTATTATATATATGTATGAGAAAGAGAGAGAGAGAGAGAGAGAGATATTCTGAAAAACAAAAACATGCCCCCCCCCCCTTATAAAAATATCTATCGCATTTTTATGTTCACATGTGCTACTTCGCTGGTAATAAAATTAACCTTATTGCATTCGTATTCCAAAACATCGACAATCATTAATTCAAAATTTAAAAAAAGTGTACACACATCTTGACAAAAGTAAAGAATTACTTATTTTTTTATTTGCTTCAAAGTAATACACACAACCATTCGTTGCTAGAGAGGAAGATACGCCTTTACACACACACACACACACACACACACACACACACACATACAACATATATATATATATATATATATATATATATATATAAATATATATGTATATCTTTTAGGTTGGTGGAAAATTTTTGTCGATGTCGCACCAACATAATATATATATATATATATATATATATATATATATATATATATATATATATATATATATATATGTATATATATATGTATATATATATACATATATATATATATATATTTATATATATATATATATATATATATATATATATATATATATATATATATATATATATACATACTAGCAGTTCCGCCCGGCTTTGTTCGGGCCCTATGTACTGTTTATAACATTATGCGAATATGTATATATTAAAAGGCGTGAATATATACGGCTATGCCTTTCTATATAATAGGCTTCCTTAACTACCTTAGAGAAAAGTTGGAAGAGACCGCAGATTTTTTAAAACTTAGACCCAAATTTTTACCCATTTGCATATATTGTTTTATTGTCAAAAAAATTAAAGTGTTTGACTCATTTCCAAGTTACCGACATCTAAAATTTCAAGTGTTTAGACCCAAAATTGGCGAAGGAGTTTGGTAGAGTCTTCAAAAGTGAACTCTCTAAACTTCGATCTCTTGCCTAAAATGTGATAAAACATCTTGCTGCATACTTTATGCAAAATTTTAAATGTTTACATCAATAAATGGCTTGATAGTTTACTAGAGACCGCAAAGGTAAAATATTTTGAACTTTGACATCTTGTAAGCAAAATTTTCTGCAAATAAAGATAAAAAAATCTTGCCCTATGTCCGAATACACTTTATGTAAAATTTCTAAATGTTGTAATATAATATAACATATGTTTACTGATTATAAACTTCCATTAAGACTAAAATCGCTAGATCATAAAGTCACACATGTGTTTTTACGTTTGGGAAAATACAGCCATACTTAAGATATGGTTTTTGAAGTAATCGGGGCAAAATAACAGTTTTATAGTAAAATATATAGAGATATATAAAGAATCGGAAGGGTAATTGTATCGGAATCTGAAAAAAAATACTAGAATTCTCCCATCACTAAAATTTATGAAATGAAAATTACGTTCTCTACAGAGCAATGTACATTACAAAGTATTCTAAACTAAGGCCCGTTCCAGACAATCAATTGATTGGATTGAAAATTGGCGATTTCGTCGATTCTAATGAAAATAAAAGTATTTGATGTATAGAACATTAGTTACTCCTGATTTAATTCTGAGCAAAGTGGGCTCTAATTGTAATTAGTATACATAGACCATTATGTTTTCTTAGAAAGCAATCCATTGCGTACACAACTAGAAGCGGAGTCATTTCTTTTTCGTTTTTTTTTTTTTTTGCTATCTCTACTGCAAATGGTATGATAAAATCTTGTAAACCGATGTTTAACTTGATTTGCTGCCAAATATTTGGGCGTTTTTCTGCACTTAAAGTTGCCAACCTCTGCAGTTTCTAGTTCACTTAAAATAGAAATAGTTTGAAACGCAAAAAAACAGTAATTTCGTCATCCCTCTTCCCCCCCCCCTACAATTCAAAAAATGCAACCCAGAGGAAGTAAAGAAATGATAGCGGAAATTAATAGCATCTTTTAAATAAACTCTAATTGACATTTTGAATTTTGGTTGTTGATTTTTATTTTATTCAGATTTACTCTGAATCAATATATAATCACTATCATTCTTCATCTACGACACACGCGCGCACACACACCCACACACTTAAACACACACACACACATATATATATATATATATATATATATATATATATATATATACATATATATGCATATATATGTGTGTGTGTGTATTTATATGCATATTATATATTTACATGCATATATATATATGTGTGTATTTATATGCATATTATATATATATGTTTATGTATATAATTTTATATATTCATATATATATTTATATATTTCTCTATCAGAATTTATATATGTAAGAATATTTTTCCAAATTATATTTTTAACATTATATAACCAATTCTTAATGCTGCAATATTTTAAGTTAGAAGTTTATTATATTTTGTCTAGATTATTTTGTCTCTTCCTTTTCAGTTTTTACAACTAGCCCTTTACTTTTTCATGTTTAAGCTTAACCATATTAATTTCATGCTCGCATTTTTCTATTGTATAATATATGTATATATATATATATATATATATATATATATATATATATATATATATATATATTCAGAATAATGAAATACAATGACTCTGCTGGTGTGCAAATCCAGTGATTATCGGTCTTACAAAATATTATTGGATGTAATATTGTATATAAGACTACCCCAGCTAAATAAAATTGTTCAATATACTAGATAGAGCAAATAAATATTTTTTCTATACTGTATTCTTTGTCTTGCATACAATAAAATTTCTATATTTTTTTTCAAATCACAAATATTAAATTCCTAAATAATCATATATATATATATTTATATATATATATATTAATATACATATATTTATATATATATTTATATATATATATATATATTTGTTTATATATATATGTATATATTTGTATACACAATATATATATATATATGTGTATATAAATACATAGGCATGCACATATATGTATATGATACATATAAACATATAGTAACTTATACAAAATATATATTGCGAATACACACCATTTTCTGCGTTTCATTCTGAGAGGGGGATGTCATGTTGGGGACATCTATACTCAGCCGATATATATATATATATATATATATATATATATATACACGTATACACACACATACACACATATGTATATGTGTGTGTGTGTGTGTGTGTGCGTGTGTGCGTGTACAGCAGAATAAAATGATCTTAAAAGCAACTGGTATGGAAACCTGTGATTATAAGTTTGGCAATATATTACTGGACTTAATACTCTCTAAGTACTATCCCACCTAAATAAAAATTGCTCGACATTTAACTACTTAAACAACTTTTAATTGTAATGTTCCATGTCTCACTGACTTTAGCAAATAACGTGTAAAACATTGAAACTATTTTCTAATATTTTCTCCTCTGAAGAGATGGTAGACATCAAAATCCGATAGGATAAAGAATTATAATATTTCAAATGTATTCTTTTTCTTTCATAGAATAATAATTTTGTTTTTATTTTTAAATTTAAACATTTCATATCATAAATGTTTGAATTCATTAAATGACTATAATTATATATATATACTAGCATGGGTGCCCGGCGTTGCCCGGGTGTTTGGAGGTGTATGCTGAGCAAAAAAAAAGGGGGTAATTTTTTAAACTTTGACCCCTATTATGACCCCTGAAAATTTATTGTTTTGGGCTCAAATCAAGTTATTAAGTTAGATCCATGTCCACGGAAGCTATATCTAACATTTAAAGTGTGTAGACCCAAAATTGTCGGAGAAGTTTGGTAGAGTTCTCAAAGCTCAAATCATTGAACTTTGACCCCTTAATCGCCAAATTTCTGGCTAAAAACCGATCACATAGATTTTTCCAAATCTCAGTACCCTGTATATCAAATTTCGAGTCTGTAGACTAAAAATTGACAGAGTTATTTCGGAGGGAAATGTACACAGACACACACACACACACTTTCACTTTTATAGATATATAGATTTAAAATTTGAGTCTGACAGAATGACAAAATTATATTGCAAACCGATATATTAAACAAACGAACTTCAAAGAGACAAATGAACACATAAGTAAAAACAATTTGTATTAGAAAACATTTATTATTCCACGTCTTTTTTTACAGACCTGACGACTGAGGTTCGCTCTTAATAAAAATTGTTTTTTATAGTCTTAATTTTGACTTCCTTTTTCATAAAAAAACTAAAAAAAAAATCAAGAAAGAAAAGAAATTTAATTTTATTTTTTCATTAATTTCTTTCTGTGCAAAGCAATTCTTTCAAACTTACTCTGTTTCCAAAATGTTTTTATTTTATTCCCCTCCCCCTTCATTCATTTTCCTCCGCATCCTGGCAAGATTACTGTACACATAGATTCGAAAAAATAGTCAAAAACAAATATATAAATAAATGTTATCAAAGGCAAGATAAGTTACTTTTCTACCTAACTGGATATCTTTTTTGTATTTTTATTCAATGTAATATATTTATTCAGCTCGAAAAACATACAGTGTTTACCGATGTGTTGGAAAATTCAAGATGGCGTCTCACACCCTCTTTAACACCGTAAGTTTGGGAAAAGGTGTTATAAATAAAAAACTATACAAAATACTATTAAAAACCCGCCGAATATATGTCAACCTATGTCACGGTAACATATATTGAGCGAGTTTTTAACAGTATTTTAACAGGGCACATCGTAAAAACTGACCCATTAATTTTCCTGAAGTAAAAACTATATAGTTTTTAAACTTTTAAAACTGTACATTATAAAAAGAAAACTGTTCGAGTGATTTTTTTTTTTTACATAGGTGTCACCACTTATCAAGGCCCAGAGGCCACTCAAGGATAAGGGTTAATAGGAACATTAGTCATTGTGATTTTAGCATAGTAAACAGTGGGGATTTTGTAACTTGGATTACTTGAAAAAGAAAACTGTTCGAATGATTGAAAATGAAAACAAAATAACAATGTAAATATATTGATAAGAAAAAAACAAAAACAAACGAAGTTTCCGTTTCAGGAACCCGAGTTTAATTTTATGTCGTAATCATTCAACTCGTTAGCGGTTTTATTCAGCGATTAGGGATAACCATACGACATATCTAATTACCAAAGCGATTTTTTTTAAATTTTTTTTTTTATTAAAACTAAACCTGTTTAGTTTTAATGAACCAATTTTTTTAAAGCCACCACTTTAGTTATTTTGAGAGCGTGCAACTGCACCCGAAAGGTTGATTAGGAAACTCCAAATCCTTTTATGACTCGGAAAAAAGGGCTTTTTATCGGCTTAAATGATAAACTAATGTTAAATATTAGTATTTGCCATCGATTCTGAAATAAAATGAAATCCTGATATTGTGATCATTTTTGCAGGTGTTGTGCCAAATATTGAAATAAGAATGTTTAAATTCAATTATTGTAATTTAAGTCTTTAATTTTAAAGTCGATTTTATTTATAAAATATCTTTTTAGAAATTAATCTCAAAAACAATCTGAACAATAAATCTCTTTTGTTATGGCTAAGTTTTTGTCAAGGGTAGAAATTATAATAGACAAGTATTCATCCATGATGACATTTTACCGATTTCCTGGTTTACAGGTATTCTTGCTAAATTTCTTCGAAAGAATTGACATAAACAATACTTCAACTAAATACGTATATTTCATGCAATAATGACTTTTATTTCTTCTGACTTTTCCTAAACTAAACATAAAACATCGGTTAGGGTTAGTTTAACATTCTGTAAAAGTACCTTCCGTTTTTTTTTTTTTTTTTTTTTTTTTTGTACTTCTGCAGAGAAGGTAAAAAACCGATAAAAACTGGATATATTTTTCGTGTTTTTATTCAATTTAACATGTTTATTCAGCTCGAAAAGAATACAGTGTTTACCGATGTGTTGGAAAATTCAAGATGGCGTCTCACACATTCTTTAACACCGTAAGTTTGGGAAAAGGTGTTATAAATAAAAAACTATACAAAATACTATTAAAAACCCGCCAAATATATGTCAACCTATGTCACGGTAACATATATTGAGCGAGTTTTTAACAGTATTTTAACTGTTTTTTTATTTATTACACCTTTTTCCAAACTTACCGTGTTAAAGAGAAAATCGGCCGCCATCTTGAATTTTCCAATACATCGGTAAACACTGTATGCTTTTCGAGCTGAATAAACATGTTAAATTGAATAAAAACACGAAAAATTTGCCTTTGATAACATTTATTTGTTATATATTTGTTTTTTGGCAACTTATTCGAATCTATGTGTACAGTAATACAAACCCGAAATGAATTTAAGACCACGAGTGAAATGAGAAAAAGAAGTCAGCGGGTTTGGTTGCCATAACAACGTGACGGTAGTGAACGTGTGTGTGTGCGTGTGTGCGCGTATTTCGTGTAGTTTAGTTTCGTATAATAGTTTCGTATTTTTTTAATTTGTAAATAACAAGTTATTAAAAAATTAAACCTTTCCAAGATGGACAATAAATAAAGCCATAATATTTTATGGTAAAGGTAAGAGCGTAGAAACGATTGTTTTTTAGGAGATGTGATTATTGGATTAACCAATCAGAAATCGTCTGTGGCACACACACATCTCTGTTTTTATAGATATATAGAAGATAGATATAGATATAGATAGATAGAAGATAGAAGATAGATTAAATGTTAAATAGATTTTGTAAATAGTACAGTTGAAATGATTAGAATATTTCCAATATGTAATAAGGTCGAGGTAATTAGTTAAAGAGATTTAATATAATGTGATATGCAAATGAGCATAAGTCATTCGATATGGGGGTGGTTTGTAGAATAGTATATAAAGAAATTAGGCAAAGATTCTTATGTCTCCTATAACAGAAACATCCTAAAATGGGTTCTAATGTTTCTCTACCAGGAGAGATCTACCCTCTTACCTCCTTTATATTTCGTTGATGATGGAGAGCTGTACACACAGACAGAAACACACGAACCCTATTACTTTATAAAAATATAGATATATATATACATATATATATATATATATATAATTACTTAATTTACTCACATAAAATTAATATACGAAAGTATAGATTTATGCATAAACTTTAAGTATTGAAGTATTTATGCATACACTTTAAGTATTTAAGTATTTACTTTGCAAGTGTTATATAGTTTAGCTCGTTGCCGTTCTTTTGCTTTTCCTCTTCAGTTTAATAGATTTACGGGTTCTTTAAATTTAGGATTGATAATGTCTTATTAAGTTATAATCTACACAGGAGTTCTAAGTATCTACATATGCGGGCTTTTTATGTTTTTTTTTTTTTGCAACTATTGATCCCCCAGTAATCGTTCGCTAGTACAGAGTTAATCCACATTTTAGTTATTCGATGTAAGTTTCTGATCGTAATAAGATATATATATATATATATATATATATAAATATATATATACACATATATATATATATATATATATATATATATAACGGTATATATACGCATGTGTGTCACAACATGTGTAAATAATAAAACCGAAAAACACCTTTGAACTCCTGATCACATAACACTGAAATTAAGAGGAAATAATAACCCTACACCAATAATGGTTTATAAAGAATAACATCTTTGTTTTGATGGAATAATAACGATTTCAAAAATATATCAAGTGCTTAAGTTCTGCTAGAGTAGGAACTGCCTTTAACAAGAATCGAAACCCGAGTGCCTAGACGTGCTTTGAACTTTATTACTATTTATGCTGCTACAAAGCAGGGTGTAAAATAATGATCAACATTGTCCAAACGACGAAGCTCTATTTGTACGCATAAAGTGTATGAGATTATACAATGCTAACAATGTATTATTTTACTTTCTTATCCGTCCAAATTAGAAAGGAGCAATCTAGTATAATCCACATATAGAATGGTTCACTGTATCTCACGCCTTCAGTGTGTGTAGACTAGCGACAGTTTCTACCTCTTTTATCTCTACCTCGCTCACTCTTTATATATATATATATATATATATATATATATGTGTGTGTGTGTGTGTGTGTGTGTGTGCGTGCGTGTCTGTGTGCGGAAATATGTTTTTTTTTCAATTATATGTCACCTTTTATTCATACTAATAGTTAATTTATGAAGCTCAATGTAATAACAGTGCATATAACAAATCAATAAAAAAAAATCTATATTTCGAATTTCATGATGTTTGTTATCGTACATATTCGTTTAAGTACGTTTATATGCACAACTCCGAGTATTTGAAGATAAGCCGTAAATACCTTTCAGTTTTTTATTACGCCATTTTTTCGATGCGAAAATGATGCTGTCAAAAATTGTGGATTCCAAAGTACTTAAAGGAATAATGTGAAAGATGGCTAACACGATGAAATTTGGAATATAAACATTTTTATTGATTTGTTATATGCTCTGTAATTACATTGAACTTAATAAATTAAATATTAGTATGGACAAAAAGTTGCATATAATTGAAAAACACATATTTTCACACACACACACACAGATACATTTATATATATATATATATATATATATATATATATATATATATATATATATGGTGAAGCTAAATGGAATTTTTATTTTTTTTATGCAGTGATAACCACTTATCAAGGCCCGGAAGCCACTCAGGGATAAGGGTTATTGCAAGTGCATTACGTTAGTGTGGAGATTTGATGAAGTGTTTACTTAAGAGGGCGGTTCATTAGGAATTTGTTAACATTGGACTTGAAGACATCCAAGTTGTTGTGCGGTGGGAATCAGGCAGACGGAACAGAGGTCCACAGGCGTGCAGTTCTAAGAAAGAAGCTTTGTTCATGGAATCCGCGTTTTGATTTAGGCACAGATATAGAGTGGGGGAAATTTTTCACAGTGGATTCAGCTAGACGGGTGTTTTTCGTGAAAGATTGGCGAGGGGGGACCAGAGATTGGAGTTCAGACGAGCACCTGCTATGGAAATAACGATAAAACAAGGATAGGCTCGCAACGTCTCTTCTGTGGGAGAGAGATTGCAGGGTAGAGAAAAGAGCATCCCCCACTAAGCCACGAAGTCTATTTTGTACTTTGTCAAGGCAGGATAGGCTGTTTTTAGCAGCTCCTGCCTAGATATGGCAGCAGTATTCCATCCATTGCATGCATGTTATTATTGACTGTGAGTGTCCACAGATTATCTGATTCATTTATAGATTTTAATAAAATATCAATTGTTATGAAGATCCCCGAAACAATTTTTTGAAGTATACATAGAATACTATTAGTTCGCACTCCTTAACATTAAATTATCTTAACAGATTGCAAAATATCACACAATATTCTATCTAAGCCACTTCGGTCGTGCCTACTTTTTTTGCATAGTTTTACTCATGTCGTATTCTTTATCCACTATCTAAATTAAGACTTTTTTTGTTTTTCTTTAATTTATATAGTGTCTATATTTTTCTTTATTTATAATTAACAAACGGATCGTTATTTATCTTTCGCTAAAATTGTAGTAGTAGAGTTTTGTCTTAATGCTGATGATATCCTTCTAAATTTATGAGGATAATAAAATCATGTTTCGTTTACGCTCTGGATTCTGTCTACCACATCTAAAGTACATAGCGAAGTCTATTCGCTAGCATTAACTGATTGGTTCTTGAGAAATATTATCACAATTGAATTAGATGCTAGCTTGTCCAAGTAAAATGGGGAACCTGCAACGAAATAAAACAAAATATTAAAATTCATTTAAAAAATAATACATTTTTTCATTGTTCAGATAGCATAAAACAAATTGGTATATATGTATATTTGGATATATGTATATATATATATATATATATATATATATATATATATATATGTATATGTATATTTGAATGCGGAGTGAAGAATGTGATGTCAGTGTTTTACATCTGTAAACAACTATTGCGGAAAAGATACAATAAGAATGTATTTTTGTCTTGCGAAATCATTACACATTAAAGAATAGCTTATACGATCATTCATCCTTAGAAAATAATTACCTTATTTTGAAAGGTAAAAAGCGCAAAATAATCAGCGAGGGGAACGTTTTACTAAATGTAAAACGGTGCTTAGGTTTACTGGTAGTTTCCCCATCAGTTATTTTCTTTTCTTCTGTTTATTCGAGAGGGATCAATATTTTTTCAATATTTATTCTATGTATGCCTTTCACGAAAAACACTCGTCTTGCCGAAGCCACTAACAATAATTTCCCACACTCTTTATCTGTGCCTAAACCTAAATGCAGATTCCATGGACAAAGCTTCTTTCTTCGAACTGCACGCCTGGGGAACTCTCTTCCGATTGCCTGCTTTCCAGCTGACTACAATCTGATTGTCTTCAAGTCCAATGTAAACAAGTTCTTGATGAACCGCCCCCCCCGTGTAACCAAATTTACAAAATTCCCACTACTTATGTTTACTACGCTATAATCACATTGAGTAATGTATACCAATTAACCCTTATCCTCGAGTTGCCCCCCGGGCCTTGATAAATGTTGATTTCTGTGTTAAAAGGAACCAAATGACATACAACGAATTGTTACATCATTTTGCCTTATTCTGTATAATGCGTCTTAGAATAACTTAATAAAAAGTTATTTATTTTCTTTGTTTTTAATTTTGTAAACATAGTTTATATATTTGAAAAAAAAAAGAAAATAGATGAACTATAATGACGAGGGAACGATCAAGCACTGCGCCCACATAGAATTTCCAATTTATCTCTTTTGAAAGCAAATTCTTGTTATTTTCTACGCCTTTCTCTCACCTACGCATAGCGTTCGTTTGAGTTGTCTCCTCTTCACATTCATTAACACATGGGTACGTTTCTTTTGATATATTTATTCAAACACACTAAATTAGTGTAGGTGTTTTTTTGTGTGGTTACGAGGATTTTGTGGTAGAGGCTGGGTCTTACGAGATTCAAAATTCCATTTATGATAAGTACTCGTATAAGCAAACTAGTTGATATATCGTTTAGTCACAGATTCACAGAAAAGGTGGAACATTAATATGCACCAAACACTTGTATATCTTCGAAAAAATAACAAACACTAAACACATTCAAATTTAGAGCGACTTAACTGCCATAAAAAAAATGAAGGCCTGGAAAAATATTCTAATGAAAAACGAATATAAAATATATGTATATATCAATAAAAACGATCATATAATATAGGTGTATATCAATAAAAGTGAATATATAATATATGCATATATTTATAAAAGTGAATATATAATATTTGTATATATCAATAAAAGTGAATATATAATATATGTATATATCAATAAAAGTGAATATATAATATATGTATATATCAATAAAAGTGAATATATAATATATGTATATATCAATAAAAGTGAATATATAATATATGTATATATCATTAAAAGTGAATATATAATATATGTATATATCAATAAAAGTGAATATAAAATATATGTATATATCAATAAAAGTGAATATATATATGTATATATATCAATAAAAGTGAATATATAATATATGTATATATCAATAAAAGTGAATATATATATATATGTATATATATATCAATAAAAGTGAATATATAATATATGTATATATCAATAAAAGTGAATATATAATATATGTATATATCAATAAAAGTGAATATATAATATATGTATATATCAATAAAAGTGAATATATAATATATGTATATATCAATAAAAGTGAATATATAATATATGTATATATCAATAAAAGTATATATAATATAGGTATATATCAATAAAAGTGAATATATAATATATGTATATATCAGTAAAAGTGAATATATAATATATGTATATATCAATAAAAGGGAGAATGTGTGTGAGGACATTTCTCAACTTATATACTCAACGAAGTTTAGATCTTCAAAAAGAAATTTGAATAACAGAATATGCAGACGTGAAAAATATTAATTGTTTAAATTGAAAAAAGATACTAAAGGCTCAAAATTGAAAATTTGGTACGTGGAATTATCGGATGGTTATCCGTTTGCTTACTATTTCACGAATGCGCATGCGTGAATAGTTCACATAACAGTATTTATGTTAAGAATAAATAAGGCTGAAAACAGTTTTAAAGACGTGCCAAGCTGGTCTTACCGTTATCGTACTTGACTCACTGTCTTTACGTATTCGTTTCGATCTCAGCTTGAGTTTTTTTACTTACAACAAATGAGCTGTTTAGAAAAGCATAATACTCGCACCCACATGTCTCAGTTTCTACATGAATTAAAATATAATGTTTATGAGAATTTTACGGCCGGACAAGCCGGACGGCCTTAATATATAATATATACTTTCCCATATTTACTCGTAATAAAAATCAAGATCTGAATAATATATTAGTAAAGGAAGAAGATAGTCTGCTTTAAAATTTCTGTTACGTAATTCTCAGTGTATTATTAGGTTAGAGCAAAAATAATGTCGTCTTTTGACGTACAATTTCATATTTAAAAAACGACATGTTTGTGCAGCAACCTAATAATAAAGCCTGATAACAAAGCAGGTAACCGGTATTGTAAAAGAAAGCATTCATAAAAAAAAGGTTAAGTTACCTAACTTCACAAAGTCTATTCATTTATTAAAAGAATTTCGGATAACAAATTTACTATTTTTTTTTTTTACACGGTGGTCACCACTTATCAAGGCCCGGAACCCACTCAGGGATAAGGGTTATTGCAAGTACAGTACGTGTGTGTGGAGATTTAATGAAGTGTTTACTTAAGAGGGCTGTTCATTAGGAATCTGTTAACGTTGGCCTTAAAAACATCCAAGTTGTAGTCAGGTGGGAAGCAGGCAGACGGAACAGAGTTCCACAGGTGTGCAGTTCTAAGAAAGAAGATTTGTTCATGGACTCTACGTTTTGATTTAGGCACATATACAGAGTGGGGGAAAATTTTCGCAGTGGATTGAGCTAGACGGGTGTTTTTCGTGAAGGATTGGCGAGGGGGGCAGAGATTGGAGTTCCTGCCATGGAAATAACGAAAAAACAAGAATAGGCTCGCAACGTCTCTTCTGTGGGAGAGAGGTTGCAGGGTAGAGAAAAGGGCATCCCCCACTAAGCCAGAAAGTCTATTTTGTACTCTGTCAAGGCATTTTAATTTTAAATGTTCATTTACGTCAGCCAAATAGTGATCTAATCGTTATACGATGATCTTTGCATAAGAGCTAAATTGACCGACTTTAATTCAACTGAAAGTGCTCAACGATAAAAAACGAATTTCTTAAAGGGGCTGTCATAATTATTTTTTTACTATAATAATTATTAAATATATATATATATATATATATATATATATATATATATATATATATATATATATATATCTTCCAATTACGCTATTTCCTTGGATTTTACTAGTGCAAATATAAATTCAATTTACTTTCTTGGAGTTATAATTTTGGATTTTACCGTCATTGGATTGTTTACCTTTCACCAGAGTATCCATTCGCGTGTAATCACCTGCTTCTTCACCATATCCCCTCTGCTTCACTTTTTGTTATCAAGTAAGATCTTTGTCTTACTTGCAGTTTCATCAAATACTTTTGTATGCAAAATCCGATCCCGCATTTTGATAATTCCTACCTTCTGATGAGAAGGAAAGTATTTCTTCGAAACTCCGCGGATTAAGGACTGTCAACTTATCAAGTGTTTCCTTTTCAGATTAAATGTTTTTTTTTTAAATCTCTTTTTCAAAGTGGTTTAACATGTTTTATTAACTGTATGCTCGTATATATATATATATATATATATATATACATATATATATATTCATATATATATGTATGAGATTTCTGACAATAGATATGGCAATCAAGTTACCCAGATTTTGTTTCTCGTGAGGCGTCGTTAGACTGTGTAGTTTAATTGTCCAATATTTTCATAGCTTACTATTTAGCTCTACTCGTTAAAGTAAATACTGAAAATAGATATATGAAATATATTAGTTTGATGAGAAGATTCTTGTGGAGTATTTAATTTAGATTTCAAATGATGTATTTTCATATAAGTTTTCGTTATAATACCGTTTATTTATCATTTTAAAGAGCGTTTTTTTGCTCTATCCAATGGTTTAAATTCCCATCGTTACAAAACTAGTATGTCTTCTTTGCAGAACGTTAAATACAAGATGAAAAAAAAAAACAGAAAACAGATTCGCACAATTTTCTCATATTATATCAATCTAAGCTGAAAAGCTGATGAAACAGTTCGCGATATCAACGAAGCGTTTGTCCAAGTAACCACTATTCAACAGCACGATGGTTGTCAAAGAAGTTTCATGGCAGCGACGGGAGTCTTAAACATGATGAGGGTGGTGGTTAGCTATCACATTTGGACAACGATCAATTCTAAACTTTAGTTTGGACCAATCTGAATTAGACGTAACGTATACGACGATACCAACCATTATAGATTAGTTGGGAATACAAAACACTGGTGGCCTCACGAATTGAACAACAATCAAATAAAACGCCGTCCTGAAGTGCCCTCTTCCCTTTTTTCAGCCAACAAGAACGACCCGTGTCTACACCGGGTTGAAACTTGCGATGAACAGTGAGTTCTTTACGATAACAGGCGACGCTCAACTCAGTGGTTAGACGCCGACGAAGTTCCACGACACTTGCACAAGCTAAAGTTGCGCAAAAAATGTAATATCGCCTGTTCGCTTGTCTACAACGGGTCTCATCTATTACAATATTTTGAATGCAGACGAAACCATTACGGCTGAGATTCACTGTCAATGAATGGATGAAATTCATCAGAAACTTCTACAACAACATCCAATATTAGTCAACAGAAAAGGACCAATTCTCCTCCACGACCATATCCGACATATTGTAGATTGCAAGACCAACCCTGCAAATATTTAATGAATTCGGCTATGAAACTGTGCCTTATCTTTCATACTCTTCCGACCTTTAATTTTCTGACTATCACTTTTTCAAGCATTTCGACAACTTTTTGTGTGCGAAATGCTTCAAAAGCCTCAGCGAGTTCATCGCCAGCAGCACGCAAGAGGTTTACGTTTCTGGCATAAAAATACTTGTTTTGCCTTGGCAAAAGGGTGTTGATACTAATGGTGCTTGTATCGACCAATATTTTTTTTGTTCGAGCCGAAATATTTTCATATGAATTTAAAAGTTAGACACCGTAAGAACTTTTTTGCCAACCTAATATATTCTTATTAAACTTTACATGGCTACATGAAATACTAATCTAATATATAAAATGCTATATGCTGGTCAGTCGGTCGCCATATATTCAAACTCTATCTGCTCCGAAACTAAAAGTCACTAATGATTGAAATTTTTACGAAACGTTTTTTTATGGGTCTTAAACCGGTTAAGATTAAAGGGGGCAAAAATGGGTAAAAATTGAAAAAATCGTTATACATTTTGTACATTCTCCTTATTTTATATTTAATTTTTAATCAGATCATATTTTTGTTACGTGATTACAGTAGTAACATCACCAGCTTAAATGCTACAGTTTCGGTTTCGATTTTAGCTGATGGCACCCAAATATATTTTTTTTTACTTTTGTCATACGAAATCTGGAAAAATTTAAATATCATGCTAAAGCGTATTTTACATCCGGGAATCAAGATACCCCCAAATATTCTATTATATAAATGAATATATGCCGGTCTGTCTGTCTGTTTCCATATTTTCAAACTTTATCTCTCCCGAAACTAAAAGTTTCAGAGAGGCACCACAAGCTTCAAATGATTGTTTTTTATGGGCTATTCTTTTATGAGACTTTACCCAGTTAAAATAATTGTCAAATGGGTCAAAATGAAAAAAAAAAATCTTTATACATTCTGTAAATTTACTTTAGTTTCATTTTAGTTTTTTACTTTAATCATTCATAAGCGTGTAACGTTTTTACCGTGGTAACGTCACTGGCATTAATTGCTACAGTTTTGCGTTTTTCTTAGTCTAGCTGTTGGAACTGAAGTACTTTTTAATTTGGAAATCACGACGCTATAATATATATATATATATATATATATATATATATATATATATATATATATACATATATATATATACGAAATCAAATTAAAATATCATATTTAAGCGTATTTTATTACCTAGCAAAGCCGAAAGTCCCCGTATATATATATATATATATATATATATATATATATATATATATATATATATATATATATACAAAATAACCAATTACTACTTTAAAGATCAATTTTACGATGTGGTAATCAGATGAATAGATTATGAGTGCCACGATAACGAATATAATGAACATATATAAAACGTTACATTAAATGATTAAATTTGACTACATATACGAACGCTTTATTACAAATTACGAGTCAGCAAAAAATGGTTCCTTGCTAAATTTTCTTGGAAATAAACTATTTATCGGGATTCTCTTTGATATTATAAACGCAGAGGGAGAAAATATCTCTTTTTGAAGTAACGCTAGGAAGATGCATTTTTTATGCTAATGTTTTGCAAAAGACGGATCAGATATTGGAGCTGAGAATAAATGAAATGTCTAAAAAGAGCACATACACGCCGCGTGATACAATCGCTTCATTTAATGATATAATGAGAAAATCCTACGTTGAACTTTACGATGATGAGTTGGATAATGCCATTGCACATTAAAATATGCGTTTCCTTCTGTTGTGTGTGTTTTTTTTACTTATAGAAAATGAATGACATATTTGGTCCGGAAATCTTACAAAATTATGCGAAAATCTTAAACCTATAGATCTGATCCCAAACTTTTTTCATATTCACCGAGTACCTTAGTTCGAATGCAGCATTACAAAACATTGCAAAATACAATTAGCAGGTAATCTAGTAAGTAACTCGCACTACTGCATATGTGCCTTTTAGATCGTGACTATCAAATTAGGAGATCAAATCAAATAATGTAGCTTCAATACATACGTGCGCAGTTTCTTGTTTTATATTCTTTTCCTCGTCGCTTTTCCATGTGTGGAGCGTGATCTCTTCATCGTTTTTGCCTGTTGGCGTCTTCTGTTTAGCTGGATGGACAATACTCGTGCATGAAAACATATTTTATTAAAGGGAGTGCATGGGAGGAGAGACCAATATCTAATGCTATTTTTTCTTAGCTACGTCTTAATACGGCGAATTACAACATTTCTACAGTGATTTGCACTTCTGATAAGCCCTGCTTCCCGTCAAGAACCAACTAGAAACTCTGCTTTGTCCCCCAACCATGTGACGTGATCTTTACATTATACTTGACACATGAATTTCTTGCGTGTTTTGTCTAGCAAGCTTACACTTTACTCCCCCGCGTCAGTCACGCCAACTTCAGTTGCGTCTATTTCCATTTTGCGTCATCTTTTCCTAACAGGTTTCATATAAACTTCGACGACATTCATACCAATTAACATAATCAGTATTTTCTGGCGCAGGCTTACACTAGATAACACCATAACGAGAATGTGTGAAACAAGATTGGGATGCGAGTATTGAAACTGCAAGTGCAGAATGTAGTGTTTTGTAGCCAATAAATGTGTCTAATAAGACATGTTTGAATCTGAACCTGGAGCCGCCTCAGTTGATTATCAATTATTATTTTTATTTATATGCATTTAAAACAAGATCTGTTACCACTACGATGTAAAGGCTATGAGGAAGAAGGGGTCGCGTTTACATGGACATTTTAAATAGAATGTTGAGTGCCGACGTACTTGTTACTTCTTCAAAGGAGGAGATAAGATTTAAGAGGATGGACCTTACAGAATAGTAAAAAAGCATACATCAGTCCGACAGAGAAAGACCCCTTGGTTCTAATTGGTTCACTCTCTGGTCAATCTTCTTTGTTCACTCACTTGCCAAATGGTAATGCTAATATACGCTAACATCTTGAATGCTTATTTGTTACGTGGTTAAATATATAAACGTAAATATATAACAAAACGTCACGATAGAGTTACGTATAAATAATTTTTACTTAAAAGAATCACACAAAGAAAAAATAAACGTAAAACCTAAAATAGTTTTTGTACGTAAGTCAACGATGAAGTCAGTAAACTTAACAGATATTGATGAGGGGGGGGAGGAGGTCAGAATACACTTATCGGATTCTCTCTGTCGCCGTTTTTTGCTATTTTGCTATGTCCGCTGAGATTTTTTTTATGGTCCTTTTTGAAGATAATGGGCTTAATGCAGAAATAGACTAATGCATCTCTGTAATCATTTATGTCTTAAACGTAACCTTTTAAATTAAAAATGATAACCTGGCAGACATAGAAATTACATTCGCTCAGATTATTCTACATTATTGAGCTGGGTCATGTCTTCATGACTAATCTAAAACCAGTTTTTTTTTTTCTCGCTCAAACACGTCTAATATAAAACGCCGATCAGCCGACTGTGTTGCAACGAGCAGACGACTTTCGGAAAAATATTAGAAGAGAAAAAAATAGATGCTACATGGAAAACATAAAGACTAACAGTATAATAAATTAATCAATGTTAGACAAATAATTATAAGGTGATAATAGCTAAAACAAAGGTGAAGGTAACTAACATTGCCTCTGAAACTTCTTGGTTATCAACTCTTTCATGCTTATCAAATCTTTCATGAAGTCTTTATATTAAATGTATTGCTATTTTTTCTCGTAAAATCAATTCCCTTTATCGCTCTAAATACTTCCTCACGTCTGAAGTTATTCTCTATCTCTACAAATCTACTATCAGACTATCTATGGAGTATTGTTATCATATTTACGCTGGTGAATCTGTGTAGCATTAAAATATTCTTGATAAATTGCAGAAACAGATCTGTAATTTGATTGGCCCGCATTTTCGTCTTCACTGCAACCTTATTTCATAGACGTAATGCAACTAGTCTCAGTTTCTTCTACAAATGCTATAATGATATGTGTTCCTCAGAATTGTTGGATCTATTCCCTATTTTTCGTATTAAAAATACCTGATTTGGGTTAATATTACGATAAACATAGATTCAAAAGAGTTGTCAAAAAACAAATCTATAACAAATAGATGTTATAAAAGGCAAGATAAGTTACTTTTCTACCTAACTGGATAAGTTATTATGTTTTTATTTAATGTAACATGTTTATTCAGCTCGAAAAACATACAGTGTTTACCGATGTATTGGAAAAACTAACTCTCTGTTGAACACGGTAAGTTTGGGACAATGAGTTAAAAAATAAAAAGAATATACAAAATAATGTTCGAAACCCACCGAACGTGTGTCACGGTTACATATATTGTGCGAGTTTTTAACAGTATTTTGTATAGGGTTTTGTGTTTATTTTTAACACATTTCCCCAAACTTACCGTGTTCAACGGAGAGTCCGGCGCCATTTTAAATTTTCCAATACATTGGTAAGCACTGTATGTTTTTCGAACTGAATAAACATGTTACATTAAATAAAAAGACTAAAAAAGTATCCAGTTAGGTAGAAAAGTAACTTATCATGTCTTTTCTAACACTTATTTGTAATAAATTTGTTTTTTGAGAACTTTTTCGAATCTGTGTATAGTAAAACAAACCCCCTCCTTTTAATATAACTGTCTCTGACAGTATCTCTATGCAAATAACTGCTAACTTGTGGAACTCTCTTCTTGCTGACTGTTTTGTTTTTAGCTACAGTCTTTTCAAGAGTAAAATCCATAGACATGTCCTGTCTTTGCAATATTAATCGTTCGTCATTCTTTGCTCTTTACATTAAGTGTCTTCATGCCTTATGTGTCGAGCGATTTCCATAGAAAATACCCACAAGTGAAAATTGTGTTACAGAAGCGACTGGATTCGAACTTTACACCTCCAGATCCGTGCCATATTTCAGTTCACTCGCAGATGCATTATTTTCTCCCTGCATCAACAGATCTAAGCAGCCATTTCAGGTAATCAACGCGAAAGGAAAATAATTACTAATAATGTTTATATGGAATAAATTACATTTCTACTTTAAATAGATTGTCAGAGAAAATTGTTAATTATCCGATAATTTAATTACAACTATTTCTGACAAATGTATAACGGTTCATTACATAGTAATTACAATATTACATGAAGAAATCTAAAGACAGACAAAAAGATGTACCGTCCGGATTCTGAAGCAGTATTTTATTTCATACTAGCAGAGGAACTTTGCGTCTTACTGGATTGATTTCAGGACTCTATGTCTGTTTTAGGTCCAACCAAAGGTACAATCTAATAATTTTATTAAACATTATAAACAGAAACCGGTTTCGTTGATTCGTTGTAAGTCCTCAGCAAAGTAGTGTTTATTTTGTAAGATTATATAATTTATGATCGTAGCGATGTTGGTATTTATTTTGTATTGTATTCGTGGATCTCGCTACACTTACATCATGCGATTTTACTATATATTTTACATTTCACAAGATTCTTTTATAATATTTCACGGTTTATAATATTCTACTTTGAGTGTAAGTACATTTACATTGAAATAAGTGTCAGTAAATATAAAGTCCTTATTACCCTCGAGACGGATATATTGTTTTTTCCAAGAGCATGTGGACTCAAACCTATTTATCTATCTTTCTCTGCTGTTGTTTTTATGAGTTTCAATTTACATATTGAAATACAAAATTAACAATGTGTGTTCATATATTGTAGATCTATGCTATCTCATTAAAAAAGATGTTCTTAAGATAAGGTTTAATTAAATACTGTGATTATAAAAATATTGTTCACATAAGAGCTATTATTATTATTATTATTATTATTATTATTATTATTATTATAAAATACTGTTTGGATAAGGGCTTTTGTGTAAATACTGTTAGACTAGCAAGGATGCCCAATGGTGTCCAAGACTGAATGAGGATCCACAAATGTTCAACCCTGCTATAATTTTTTGCATTGAAAGTAGTGGATTCGACCAATTTGAATCAAATCTATTGAGGGCGTTCGCAACGTACTGGGGTAGCTCTTCACATGGCTCTCGCCGTGACTTAGTCAGCAATGTATTGTAATCTACGTTGCACCGTAGAACATCTACTTTTATAGTTTTATAAACTTATCTATAAATAATGGCTTCAGTAAAAGTCTAAGTCTTTTTAAATAGGGTTCCAAATAAAAAAAGTCCGTTTTAAACGTTCCCCTGTTTTATGAAATAATCAATTGTTTATCTTATTATATTTTTTTCATAATCACTTAAGTTAGACGCACAAAAGTCATATATCATACATCAATTGTGCTTTTAAACATTCGTGTCGAATGTAGCCTTGTCTTTTAAATAATCTATTCTTGATGTTTAGCTTCTGCCGTGATAAAACTTCTCAAATACACTTTATATACTAAGCTGTATTAGAGTGCTAACTTTGATCAAAATCCGACTACCTTCTTTAATCGGATTTTATTCGTTTATCGATATTTATCAATCGCATTCCGATACAAAAGCTACATGAACACACTCTCAGATACATCAAGTACCTTCGTATAAAATTTCAAAATATTCGGTTCAGTCGTTTCCGAGTCTATATGGAACGAACTCATATACACAAAGTTCTATTTTATGTAATATTAATGATAATACTATTTAGATAATGAGTTTTTGTCATTATACTCACAAAATATTGATTTCTATTAGGTGCATTGTGTTAATATATGTATATATAAAACCCAGAACAGCTTGCCATGTCGATGAAATATCTTTGTTTTGTCATTTTTTTTTTAAATTTCCGGTTTCAAAACTTTGCCTACTTAGAAAGAGAATGACCATACCAATATTATTATTGCAGGTTAAACGCCTATAAAATTTTTATCTTGTGAACGTATATATATAGAGAGAATTTGATAAGAAAAAAATGCAATGTGCGTTTTTTAGCGTCTTAAATTTTTTAAATGCAATGACGATTTAATAACTAAAGTTTTCACTCAATATTATTAGTTTTTGGCTTATTTTTATATGTGAACTGGATATTTTGTGTAGTCAACATAACAATGTCTGATGTTTATTTTTTTTTAATTTAAAGATAAAAACATCTTACGGTTTTAGCGTCCAGAATTTTCAAAACGATTTTTCATTGCAAGGTATGTTTATGTTTTTTTTTCGAATAAATTATTCAAATACGCAAATAATAAAAACAATAATGACAATATTAGTGGAAATATCCAATAATTTTCAATTATATTAAGTTTATTTGCCACAATAATGTGTCATACAAGGCGGTAAGTGTTCATATCTATAATTCTCTAGAGTCTTATATCTTCAGAGGAGAAGAGAAATAAAAAGAAACTGTATAACTGTTTGGCGAGTCTTTCCTTTGTCTATTTTATTTATTTTATTATTAATTTATTTTTTCTGGAAGTGAGTGTCAGAGACTATTTGTCAAATCCAAAATAAAAGAGGGCAGAAATAAACTGCACTCTCCGTATGTAAACATAGGAACGCCAACAAAACTCTTAACATGAACTCACTAGTTGTAATAACAAACACATCTATTATCTAATCACTAATTAGTTATCATTTATTTAGTTATTAGTAATCGTTGGTCACTAATCAATAAGACTATAAAATAAATAAACAAGGTTAGATAGAACAGAGAAAATATATGCATATATACATATATAAATAAACAAACAAATAGAATAAACAAATTAATATACGGAAAACAAATAAACAAACAAATAAAATCTAATTAAAGTAATGCATTTAATTAATAAAATAAGACGATATACATATGTATGTGTACGTGTGCACATGTGAGCATGCGTTTATGTGCATGTGTCTACACACATATACGTAGGTGAGTACGTGTATACATACTGAGGTATACACTTTGATAGAGAAATTAATTCAAGCGCACGTAGAGTGATTTCCTTTATAACATTTGCTTTATCCAAACAGAAAATTACAAGGCGTTAATCCAGCATTAACACATTTAAATATACAATTGAAGCATAATATGACAAAAATGAATCATTTATATATATTAAAAAAGCTACAATAATCTCAAACAATACTTAATATTTACAAGAACTTGTATCGTGAAAATTGATCCTACGAAATTGACTTCCAGAAACAAATAAATAAAAAATAATAAAAATTAAAACAGATAAAGGAAAGCCTCGCCAAACAGTTGTACACGTTTTTTTTAAACCTGAAGAAGAGATAATACTCTCAAAAACTAGGGTCATCAACACTTACCATATTGTACGACACATTATGTTAATGAATAAACATAATACAATTTAAAATTATTTCTAATATATTCATTATTTTTTTATATGCTAACTCGTGTCCACAGTGTTTCGTACGAAGCGCATTGATATAGCCTTCAAACACAACTTTTTTCACACTACTACTACTACTACTACTACTACTACTACTACTACTACTACTACTTTTAAGCAAGATACAACAAACTTATCTAATTTTTCTATAATACAACCATATTTATAAAAATATTTAGTGCTTTTAGTGGTACTCCTGCGGCCTCTTGAAGTTTCTCTTTAGTCCTCATTTAAAACTAAAATCTCTTCTATTGCGTAGAAGAAACTTGTTTTAGGATACTTTTAAACTTTAATCTATACTTGCAGAAATATTTAAAGTTCTATTCTTTACCTATCACTTAAAAAATTATTCTTAAGAAAATAAAATACAATATTATATCAAAATAATTTTTATTTGGAATATGTTTCTTTTTCTCTTTTAAGGGCTAACTTACCGACGGCTTGCTTAGTATTCTTCTAAAGTTTTACTTAGATTAGATTCATCGTATTATTATTTTTAAAAAAATTGATTGGATGAAATTTTCGTTATAATTATAAGATAAGGTTCATTATGTAATAGTGTGTGTGTTACGCTTAGCTATTTTTAATTGCTTTGGACTTACATTCTTTGTAATAAATAATATTACCAAGAATTTTTTTATTAGTTTTAGTTTCGGTTTCGATTATAACTGATCGCACTCAATTCATCTATTTTTATAAATAATTTTACCAATAATTCTTCACAATTTGTGTTTCGGTTGTAATGGCGATGCTTAATTTTTAATATATTTCAATTTAATTTTTAATGTATTAAACACTGTTTGATTTCATGATTTGTATCTTGCGAAACAAAAAAACGTAAATCCCCAAAACAAATAAAACTAGCTTATAAAATTTGAAAACCTTCTAAGAAACCAAACGTTTCAATATAACCCCAAAAATATATAGCGGTTTTTAACAATTTCTAGCGATTTTCTGACTATTTCTTTCTCCTGATCAAGCATTTTTTTTTTAAATCTAATTTTGAAACACTGGAAATAATAAAATCTCAGCAAACATTTTAGAAAATTTTCAAAGTCTCATCTAAAAACAAGTGTTCGTCTCTTATAGATAAAATAGAAATAGTTTTACATGGAACATATCTTATGTTACACCGGCCAAGTGGAATAATTAAATATCAGCAGATCATTTTTCCTAAAAACACATTTATTGTCATTTGAAGATATATTTCAGTGTAGAGCATTCGACTACGGATCGAATTATTACCTGCACAATATCCATTGTACCACACAATTTATTTTTAATGTTTTTATTAATGAGTTCAATTTACGATGTAAAAAAAAAAAATTTCTTTCTTTGCATATTTTAAAACGAAACCTTAATCGGAAATGAATTTTCCAGGGCATTCATTGTCAAACGCAAATATCAGCTGACATGATATTGTAAGCAAACACAGGCTGAATCTGATGAACGGCATTATCATTAATATTATTAATAATTATTTTGTTTTTATTTGCGAATTAGTACACGGGGTAAATTATTCCTCGTAATATATAATACTAAATAGATGATTCATTCAATGACAATACATAAGCAATCTGCATTAATTAAAATAGCATGTTTTAGCGTATTGTATTGTCGGAAAATGCCGGGTGACCAGCTAATTATTAGCATAACAAATAGCAGCTGCATTTCAAAACGAAAGTTGGTTTTCGTTTAACTTATGAGTTATTTCTCTTTAAGCGATGAGGTTTTATTTCCTTATTTGAATTTTATAGATGAAGATGACAAGGTTTTATGCTTCTAAAAATCGAAAATATATTCAACCTTTAGGAAAATCGTAACAACTGGGGATAAAAAAAACGAATGCTTGGCCTTCGGGACAAGATCATAGTGTAGTATCTGTTCTTCAATTTCTTGTTCTCTGTCAGTGGAGGAGAAATCCTTCACGACTGAGACAAGTTTTATTTTTGTTCCTTTTTTTTCTTCACGTTAAAAAACGACCCTGGTGTCTAACTCTGTCCCGTGGGGAGGCATTGTAAATAGGAACTGGGGATATTTGGTGTGTCTCAAAGAGTATGTGACTAAAACCTCCACCCGACAATGTTTTGTACCGGGCAACGCCGGGTATGTAAAACTAGTTTATATGATAACTATTTTCGAGCAGGTATATTGCCTTGGTATTATTATTAAAACACGTTTTGCTAATAATTTTTTATTTGATGTAATAATTGCCGCAGTATGTACAAGAAAAATGACACTATGTAAAAAGGAGGGTCGATTAAGTCATCTGGTTCGATGAATTTTAAGATCGCTTGTAAATTTAATATGGTGTAGAAACTCACTCTATGCCAGACTTCCTAGGAAATTCCATACCATGACACGTGGGTAAAGACTGGCGAATGCTTTTGTTAGAAATATTTAGACTTGATAACCTAAGCTGCTCAAGAATTTCAATCTAAATGATAATTCCCGATCAGGTCAAGCGCGTCATTTGAAATGATCAGTACACAAAGAAATAATTACTGATAATTACTTTCTAATTAAGAAATATATTGGATGCATTAAATATCTACGTTTCATTGATTTTTATAGAGTATTGTTAATTACCGCTAATTAGAGTAAAGGTTTAATCTGCTAAATTTATGACCAGTCACCACAGAAAATATTTAGATAATTATGATGTATCAATATTGTGCAACTTTACTATATAAAATAGATAAAATATATGTGTCTTTTTATTGTCTTTCAGTCTTGTTTCAAGACGTTCAGCAGATAATGGAGCCATAACTAATATCAATTATACATTCTTGACACTGATAAAGTATTAATGTTCGGTCATTTTTATACTTATATTGTTAGTTTTTGTTAACTTTCGCTTAAAAGTGTTTGGTAGAATTGCAATACTTATTAAGTGACAGATTGCGACGTAAATGTAACCAGAAATGGAACCATCGAAACTGCGATGATCAAATAGAGCTAAAAAATTGATAATACCATCTGAAAATGTGAGATAATGACCATAGTATTAAATACTGCCTTCTCTACCTTCTACTGCCGAGCCGTTGAAACAAGAGAAGTCTCGCAGAATACAATATTGAGGCAAATGATTGATTTAATACGTGTGAACCTGTTGTACAACCGGTAGATAATAATATGATTAAAAGTTATTTATTGTTTAGAGATGTTTGATAAACTTGTCAGACAAGCTGCACCGGAAAAGTGTCTGATATCTATCTCGGAAAGACGTGGTTGTTTCGTGATCAGGTTAGCTAAGTAAAATAGATGAGCTAGATCGAGGACGTCAACAGAAGGATATGATCTGGAAAGGGTCTCCTCTCTGAGGCGGGGGGTGTCTTAGACGTGCGACATGTAAGAATTAGCCACTCAAGTAAAGACCATCGATCTCTCCTCTGCTAGACGTAATACCAGGGACAAAATAAACAACTACAAAAAACAAACCCATCGTCTTGAGTTATCGCGTGCGTCTTCTTATCAAAAGAATTAACTCCTTCAAGAGAATCGAAGAACTCTCCTAAAAGGCAGCAGTAGAACCAGTTATGGACTTTAATGTATTCGTGTTATATGTCAACACACGCACACACACACACACACACACACGCACGCGCGCACACGCACATACACACAGAACACTAAAAGAGACATTACTAAGGATCCAAACAGGGATAAAAGTGTTAAAGAAAAGAGTCAATTATACCCTAAGAAAATGTTAAGAACAGACATCTTGACTGCACCACTATAAGCTAGGCTTAATTTTATGAAGAACCACCATAGCCGTTTAGTGACACGTAAACCCATTCAGATGAACCCTTTGTCACATACATGCGCAGTATGCCTATTCAGTGTACATACAACAAACGCAATATATCATAAGCACATACTTAAAAGAAATGCAAAGAGGAAGAACTTTAAATGGAATATTATGTTTTATTTGTCGTTCATTCTGATTTAAATATATTGGCAAATTCAACCATACATTTCACACATATTATACATTCCTTATTCTGATACGCTTCTTTGTTGTAATTGGACCAAACCTGGGGGTAATTACGCCAACTAAAAAAAAGTGCTCTTTATATACGGGGTTGCCAAAAGAGCACTTTTAGCTGGTTGGCGCAATTACCTCGGATTTGGCGCAATTACCCCAAAGCAATTATTTTATCAACCATCAAAAGTATTAAATCTAAAATGTTTCTGTTGTGGCATTAACCGATTTTCAATGTAAGCATGATGCAATCAAAAAAGAAGTATTGCTTTTGACGTATCAAGTATTAAATCTAGTCCTTCTTGTGACGGTGTGTAGATAAGGTTTGATCTTCTCGTAGGTTTATTTGTAACAGCCGTAGTTGTAGTTGTGACACTTACATATGTTAGCTACACCTCACTGCTGATACAATTCTCTATGTAGATAAGAGCCAGGGACGTCCAAGGATGAGGTACTGTTGCCACATCTAGGCAGGAGCTGTTACAAAGAACTTATCCTGCCTTGAAAGAGACCAAAATAGATTTCGTAGCCTCGTAGGAGATGCCCTTTTCTCTTCCCCGCAACATTCTTTCTCACAGAAGAGATGTTGTGAGTTTGTCTTTGCTTTACCGTTATTTTCGTGGCAAGTCCTCGACTGAGCTCCAATCTATGGTCCACCTCGCCAAACTTTCAAAGAACACTCACTATCAATAATTGCCCCCACTGTTTATCTGTGTCTGCACCTAAACATAGATTCCACTGGATTATTTATCTTCCACCAGACTACCCATTAACGTGTAATCACATTTTTTTTCACCATATTCCCTCTGCTTCATTTTTTGTTATCAAGTAAGATCTTTGACTTACTTGTTGTTTCATCAAATACATTTGCATGCAAAATCCGATCCCGCATTTTGCTAATTCCTACCCTCTGATGAGAAGAAAAGTCGGTTTTCGGCCGGAAATTTCGCTGTCAAAAGGGTAAAGTTAAATGCTTTGACCGTTGAAAACTCTACCAAACTCCTCCGCAAATTTTAGGTCTAAACACTTGAAATTTTAGATGTGGGTTACCTGAACATTAGGTAAATACATATATATATATATATTTATATGTATATATATATATATATATATATATATATATATATATATATATATATATATATATATGCGCGTGTTACGCGTCATCTTAACACACCCACTTCAAGTTTTGCTACATTCACTCATTTGAGAAAACTTTCAGAAACGACACGATGTTTCTGCAATATATACTAGCAGGGCAATCCTGCATTACCCGGGATCATCAGGAGGCCCAAACAACTTAAATATTTTTAAAACATCATGTAATATTTGATATGTAATATGAAAATTGACACAAATTTATAACCCTACGCCTCGTTATGTGCGTGTCAATAATTGATCTGAACCACAACCCGCCTTTATTGTGAACAGTATAGAGTGGAATCAACTGTCGTACCCTAAAGACTTACCTTAAATTTAATTATAAATCATCGCAAGAACTACTCTCACTGCTTACATAATTCATAAACTAACTCAAAATTTCTATTCGATCTTATGTTTCAATGACATTTCACACCTTAATTAACAATCCCATTTCACCAGTTTTACTGTCGTTTGTGAACACCTTTATTTACATTATCATTTTACTGACTTTTCTTGTTTTACCTTTAATCAGGTGATAAACTTATTATTTCTTTTTTATTTTCAAAACACATTGCGGAGGGATGACATCGATAATATCATACGGTTACTCATTTTTTCTGCCTCTTCTCTGATTTCTTAGCCTTCGAAGTTTAGTATGTGTATTTCTGATGCTGCACTTTAATTTCTTATTCTCTCTCAGTGAAGGAGCAACCCCGCTTGACTGAGAAAATTGTTATTTGTGTTGCTTTTCTCCACGATAAAAAAAACGACCCCGGTGTCTAACAGTGCCCATTGCGAGGCATTGTAAATAGGTACTCTGTCAACTCAAATTTTACATTAAGTGTAATCAGACATAGGGCAAGCTTTTTAGTCGAGGTTTTGGCTGCTAAGGGGTCAAAGTTCACAAGATTTTACATTTGCGGTCTTTAGCAAACTATTCAGCCAATTTTTAGTCTAAACAATTGAGATTTTACATAAAGAGTACTCAGACATACAGCAAGCTTTTTAATCAGTTTTTTTGCCAAAGTTTAGCTGCCAAGAGATCAAGGTTGAAATAGATGACTGTTGCAGACTCTACTATACTCCTCCGCCAATTTTGTGTCTAAACAATTGAACTTTTAGATATAGGATACCAGGACCTGGAGTCAAACATGTTCATTTAATTTCAGCCTAAAACACTAAATGTTAAAAGGTCGAAATTGGGGTCAAAGTTTAAAAAAAAATACTTTTGCAGTCTCTATTAATTTTTCTCCATGGTAGTTAAGGAAGTCTATTATATAGGAAGGCATTACCATACATATGCACATTGCTTAATATATTCACATGCACATCAAGTTATGAACAGTACGTAGGGCTCAAGCAAAGCCGGGCTGAACTGTTAGTAAATAAATAAGACTTTCTACACTACAGAAAACCTACGTGCTGAACTAATGTTACGTATGCATAGGAAAAATGGATTTTATTAAGATTGTAATAATGCGTGTATATTACAGAAGTTATGTATTAATTTAAATATTTATTTACTATTAATTATATATTTATATTATTATGATCTCCTATTATGCTAATGTATATTGTTTTTTTTTATTTTGATTCATTCTTTTCTTTAATTAATGCATTTAATGTTTATCGAAATGGAAACATTGGACGTGTATAACGATGGATATTAAATCAAGAGAGCTATCTTGTAGAAAACAACAAATGCATTGCATAGATGAATACAAGAAATATATAGAGTTTAATAAATTCGCTGACGTGATGACAGCCTTAAACTGATATTCATGGCAACGCACATGTTTAAGCTATTGTTAATTGTTGTTTTCTTCAAGGTTACTCTCCGGAATTAATTTTCACTGTTACGCATCTCCAAGTTTTCGATTTAGATAAAAAAGAATGAATTATAAAATTGATACATAACTCTTATAATGTATGCTTTACAGCTAATCTGATGCCGTTTTTTGTGTCATTCGAACGACATTGTTTTGCTGCATTTTGTTTGTTTTATTTAATAAAAAATGCTGTATATGTGCGAAATTATCAAAATCATTTACCATCCTGGTTATACTTACCACATCATCCATATCTACTGATTTATATATTAGAATTATAAAGAAAAGTCTATAACTTTATAAAGATTCATTATCTTAATAAAATCCTTGTTTCTTTGGTAGTTTTTTTTAGTCGCGTGCAAGCGACTCTATAATTCACTCCGTCGGTTCGTCGGTCTGTCGGTCGGTCTGTCTGTAACACTTTTGTGCTTGATCTTTTGGCTAAGATCACAGTGATGTGTCATCGAGACGCTGAGAGGCTGCCCTTCCTGAGCAAGATGACCAATTGAGGCACACCTTGGTTACTGCTGCTTTCCCTGACCTCGTTCTCGACTCTTCGATCGAGAGCCGTCGCAGGCCGCGGGGAGAATCTGCCTACATGAAAGAGTGCCGACCCGCGCTAAAACGACTACCAAGGTCCAGCGACCTTGTAACTGCTACCCGTATGGAAATCCACAGGGATCTAGTGAGGGGGGCCGCCGACGAACCGTTATGCGCGCGTTTGGGTTGGCAGCAGAGAGAGATCCTCTCCGCGTGAAGCTGGGCTCCAGGTTCGAGTCTGAACAATTCGGAGTTCTCTCTGACCTGGCGATTGGCCCGAAATTCACTTGCACGCAACAACGTACACTTCAGTTCCTGGTTTTTGGAGTCGCCTGATTGTCCCCGTTGTGGGACAACGGCCGTAGAAACGACTCATCACGCTTTCTTCGATTGCCGCGAACTCCGCCAGTACTGGTCGTATGTCAACGAAGTTGCGGCTCGCATTGATCCTGAGCATCTTCGCCCAATTACCCTATCCAATGTCCTGGACAACGTGAGACCGCCGTGGGACCGGGAAAGACAAATGGTCCAAGTTACGATCCTGGCCGCGGCGAGAATCGTGATTTGGACGTCGCGTCTGCAAGGTTGCCGGGGGTGTTGTCTTTTTTCTGATCAGGATCTGATCGCTTTCTTTAAACACCAACTACGGGTGAAGATCAGATGTGATAGAAGAAGGTTGCATCGCGCGGCATTTGACAGAAGATGGATACATGTAGCAAGTCTGTGTGTACGAAGAGGAATCAAATTTGAATATGTGTTCCCCAGCTACGTGTGGAACGCGCAGTTCAGTAAAGTAAAATTAAACAAGTAGCCTCTAAGAAAGCTGTGTATGTTCCATCCCTCCCAGATTAGGAAGCCTCAAAGATAACCACCCCCTCCTACTTGCAATTTTTATTTTCACCTCTTCCTCTAAATTTCACCCATCTTGGAGAGAAAGAAATACAAACTAACCCCCATCCCTTACCCACAAAATTTTCTTTTCTCTATTCACCCGCATCTAGAGGGCATCCCCACTTAGAGACTGCCCCACAGAAGCGAGGTTCCTATTACAAACCTAGTGGAACGGACAGTCTATCAACTAGACGGGGTTGGGAGGGTCCTACATATCACCCATTTCCCCCCGCCCTCGACACAAATTAATTATTGTAGGATTTTTATTGTCATCGTTTTTGTTTTTACACGTCAATAAAAATGTTTTAAAAATTAGGAGTTAAGTAGGACGTCTCCCAGTATGAAAAGGTGAATGCGGTATTATAGTGAAAGGCGATACTAGGTGGGAGAAACTTTTTATTTTGTTTAGTTCTGGAGTGAAAAGGATGACCAACGACCCCATAATCCTCGCTTTTGAGTTGGCAATGTGCCTAAGTTTTTTGTTAATTGTTGATTTGCAATGTATTTTTAACATGAATAAAGTGGAGTATCTGTTCCGGCAGATACTGAAAGCAAAGACCATATTTGGGGACAATCCCACATATAAGACCTTGGTCAATGTAGGTGAAACCCTTCATACAAATTGTCATTATCCATTATTCTCCTGGAGTTGGTCTCTACTTCCCCTTCACTCCTCACATTAAAATCGGTTTTGCCTTATTTGCTCGGGGAGGAACAAATAAATACCAATCCCACATATAAGACCTTGGTAAATGTAGGTGAAACCCTCCATACCAAATGTCATTATCAATTATTCCCCTGGAGTTGGTCTCCACTTCCCCTTCACTCCTCACATTAAAATCGGTTTTGCCTTATTTGCTCGGGGAGGAACAAATAAATACAAACCCCACATATAAGACCTTTGTTTAATGTAGGGGAAAGCCTTCATACCACTTGTCATTATCAATTATTTCCCTGGAGTTGGTCTCCACTTCCCCTTCACTCCTCACATTAAAATCGGTTTTGCCTTATTTGCTCGGGGAGGAACAAATAAATACCAATCCCACATAAAAGACCTTAGTTTAATGTAGGGGAAAGCCTTCATACCAATTTGCATTATCCATTATTCCCCTGGAGTTGGTCTCCACTTCCCCTTCACTCCTCACATTAAAATCGGTTTTGCCTTATTTGCTCGGGGAGGAACAAATAAATACAAACCCCACATATAAGACCTTAGTTTAATGTAGGGGAAAGCCTTCATACCACTTGTCATTATCGATTATTCCCCTGGCGTTGGTCTCCACTTCCCCTTCACTCCTCACATTAAAATCGGTTTTGCCTTATTTGCTCGGGGAGGAACAAATAAATACCAACCCCAAATATAAGACCTTAGTTTAATGTAGGGGAAAGCCTTCATACCAATTGTCATTATCAGTTATTCCCCTGGAGTTGGTCTCCACTTCCCTTCACTTCTCACATTAAAATCGGTTTTGCCTTATTTGCTCGGGGAGGAAAAAATAAATACAAACCCCACATATAAGACCTTTGTTTAATGTAGGGGAAATGCTTCATACCACTTGTCATTATCAATTATTTCCCTGGAGTTGGTCTCCACTTCCCCTTCACTCCTCACATTAAAATCGGTTTTGCCTTATTTGCTCGGGAGGAACAAATAAATACCAATCCCACATAAAAGACCTTAGTTTAATGTAGGGGAAAGCCTTCATACCAATTGTCATTATCCATTATTCCCCTGGAGTTGGTCTCCACTTCCCCTTCACTCCTCACATTAAAATCGGTTTTGCCTTATTTGCTCGGGGAGGAACAAATAAATACAAACCCCACATATAAGACCTTAGTTTAATGTAGGGGAAAACCTTCATACCACTTGTCATTATCGATTATTCCCCTGGAGTTGGTCTCCACTTTCCCTTCACTCCTCACATTAAAATCGGTTTTGCCTTATTTGCTCGGGGAGGAACAAATAAATACTAACCCCGCATATAAGACCTTAGTTTAATGTAGGGGAAAGCCTTCATACCAATTGTAATTATCAGTTATTCCACTGGAGTTCCTCTCCACTTCCCTTCACTCCTCACATTAAAATCGGTTTTGCCTTATTTGCTCGGGGAGGAACAAATAAATACCAACCCCACATATAAGACCTTAGTTTAATGTAGGGGAAAGCCTTCATACCAATGGTCATTATCCATTATTTCCCTGGAGTTAGTCTCCACTTCCCTTCACTCCTCACATTAAAATCGGTTTTGCCTTATTTGCCCGGGGAGGAACAAATAAATACCAATCCCACATATAAGAGCTTGGTCAATGTAGGTTAAACCCTTTATACCAATTGTCATTATCCATTATTCCCCTGGAGTTGGTCTCCACTTCCCCTTCACTCCTCACATTAAAATCGGTTTTGCCTGATTTGCTCGGGGAGGAACAAATAAATACAAACCCCACATATAAGACCTTAGTTTAATGTAGAGGAAAGCCTTCATACCAATTGTCATTATCCATTATTCCCCTGGAGTTCGTCTCCACTTCCCCTTCACTCCTCACATTAAAATCGGTTTTGCCTTATTTGCTCGGGGAGGAACAAATAAATACCAACCCCAAATATAAGACCTTAGTTTAATGTAGGGGAAAGCCTTTATACCAATTGTCGTTATCCATTATTCCCCTGGAGTTGGTCTCCACTTCCCCTTCACTCCTCACATTAAAATCGGTTTTGCCTTATTTGTTCGGAGAGGAACAAATAAATACCAACCCCAAATATAAGATCTTAGTTTAATGTAGGGGAATGCCTTTATACCAATTGTCGTTATCCATTATTCCCCTGGAGTTGGTCTCCACTTCCCCTTCACTCCTCACATTAAAATCGGTTTTGCCTTATTTGCTCGGGGAGGAACAAATAAATACCAATCCCACATATAAGACCTTGGTCAATGTAGGTGAAACCCTTCATACCATATGTCATTATCAATTATTTCCCTGGAGTTTGTCTCCACTTCCCCTTCACTCCTCACATTAAAATCGGTTTTGCCTTATTTGCTCAGCGAGGAACAATTAAATACCAATCCCACGTATAAGACCTTAGTTTAATGTAGGGGAAAGCCTTCATACCAATGGTCATTATCCATTATTTCCCTGGAGTTGGTCTCCACTTCCCTTCACTCCTCACATTAAAATCGGTTTTGCCTTATTTGCCCGGGGAGGAACAAATAAATACCAATCCCACATATAAGACCTTGGTCAATGTAGGTTAAACCCTTTATACCAATTGTCATTATCCATTATTCCCCTGGAGTTGGTCTCCACTTCCCCTTCACTCCTCACATTAAAATCGGTTTTGCCTGATTTGCTCGGGGAGGAACAAATAAATACAAACCCCACATATAAGACCTTAGTTTAATGTAGAGGAAAGCCTTTATACCAATTGTCATTATCAATTATTCCCCTGGAGTTGGTCTCCACTTCCCCTTCACTCCTCACATTAAAATCGGTTTTGCCTTATTTGCTCGGGGAGGAACAAATAAATACCAATCCCACATATAAGACCTTAGTTTAATGTAGGGGAAAGCCTTCATACCAATTGTCATTATCCATTATTCACTGGAGTTGGTCTCCACTTCCCCTTCACTCCTCACATTAAAATCGGTTTTGCCTTATTTGCTCGGGGAGGAACAAATAAATACCAACCCCACATATAAGACCTTAGTTTAATGTAGGGGAAAGCCTTTATACTAATTGTCATTATCAATTATTCCCCTGGAGTTGGTCTCCACTTCCCCTTCACTCCTCACATTAAAATCGGTTTTGCCTTATTTGCTCGGGGAGGAACAAATAAATACCAACCCCACATATAAGACTTTAGTTTACTGTAAGGGAAATCCTTTATACCAATTGTCATTATCCATTATTCCCCTGGAGTTGGTCTCCACTTCCCCTTCACTCCTCACATTAAAATCGGTTTTGCCTTGTTTCCTCGGGGAGGAACAAATAAATACCAACCCCACATATAAGACCTTAGTTTAATGTAGGGGAAAGCCGTCATACCAATTGTCATTATCCATTATTCCCCTGGAGTTAGTCTCCACTTCCCTCACTCCTCACATTAAAATCGGTTTTGCCTTATTTGCTCGGGGAGGAACAAATAAATACCAACACCACATATAAGACCTTAGTTTAATGTAGGGGAAAGCCTTTATACCAATTGTCATTATCCATTATTCCCCTGGAGTTGGTCTCCACTTCCCCTTCACTCCTCACATTAAAATCGGTTTTGCCTTATTTGCTCGGGGAGGAACAAATAAATACCAACCCCACATATAAGACCTTAGTTTAATGTAGGGGAACCCCTTCATACCAATTGTCATTATCCATTATTCCCCTCGAGTTTGTCTCCACTTCCCCTTCACTCCTCACATTAAAATCGGTTTTGCCTTATTTGCTCGGGGAGGAACAAATAAATACCAACCCCAAATATAAGACCTTAGTTTAATGTAGGGGAAAGCCTTTATACCAATTGTCGTTATCCATTATTCCCCTGGAGTTGGTCTCCACTTCCCCTTCACTCCTCACATTAAAATCGGTTTTGCCTTATTTGTTCGGGGAGGAACAAATAAATACCAACCCCAAATATAAGACCTTAGTTTAATGTAGGGGAAAGCCTTTATACCAATTGTCGTTATCCATTATTCACTGGAGTTGGTCTCCACTTCCCCTTCACTCCTCACATTAAAATCGGTTTTGCCTTATTTGCTCGGGGAGGAACAAATAAATACCAATCCCACATATAAGACCTTGGTCAATGTAGGTGAAACCCTTCATACCAAATGTCATTATCAATTATTCCCCTGGAGTTGGTCTCCACTTCCCCTTCACTCCTCACATTAAAATCGGTTTTGCCTTATTTGCTCAGGGAGGAACAAATAAATACCAATCCCACGTATAAGACCTTAGTTTAATGTAGGGGAAAGCCTTCATACCAATGGTCATTATCCATTATTTCCCTGGAGTTGGTCTCCACTTCCCTTCACTCCTCACATTAAAATCGGTGTTGTTTTATTTGCTCGGGGAGGAACAAATAAATACAAATCCCACATATAAGACCTTGGTCAATGTAGGTGAAACCCTTCATACCAATTGTCATTATCCATTATTCCCCTGGAGTTGGTCTCCACTTCCCCTTCACTCCTCACATTAAAATCGGTTTTGCCTGATTTGCTCGGGGAGGAACAAATAAATACAAACTCCACATATAAGACCTTAGTTTAATGTAGGGGAAATTCTTTATACCAATTGTCATTATCAATTATTCCCCTGGAGTTGGTCTCCACTTCCCCTTCACTCCTCACATTAAAATCGGTTTTGCCTTATTTGCTCGGGGAGGAACAAATAAATACCAATCCCACATATAAGATCTTAGTTTAATGTAGGGGAAAGCCTTCATACCAATTGTCATTATCCATTATTCCCCTGGAGTTGGTCTCCACTTCCCCTTCACTCCTCACATTAAAATCGGTTTTGCCTTATTTGCTCGGGGAGTAACAAATAAATACCAACCCCACATATAAGACCTTAGTTTAATGTAGGGGAAAGCCTTTATACCAATTGTCATTATCAATTATTCCCCTGGAGTTGGTTTCCACTTCCCCTTCACTCCTCACATTAAAATCGGTTTTGCCTTATTTGCTCGGGGAGGAACAAATAAATACCAACCCCAAATATAAGACTTTAGTTTAATGTAGGGGAAAGCCTTTATACCAATTGTCATTATCCATTATTCCCCTGGAGTTGGTCTCCACTTCCCCTTCACTCCTCACATTAAAATCGGTTTTGCCTTATTTGCTCGGGGAGGAACAAATAAATACCAATCCCACATATAAGACCTTAGTTTAATGTAGGGGAAAGCCTTCATACCAATTGTCATTATCCATTATTCACTGGAGTTGGTCTCCACTTCCCCTTCACTCCTCACATTAAAATCGGTGTTGCCTTATTTGCTCGGGGAGGACAAATAAATACCAACCCCACATATAAGACCTTAGTATAATGTAGGGGAAAGGCTTCATACTAATTGTCACTATCCAGCTCCCCTACACTCCGGGGAGTTGGTCCCCATTTCCCCTTCACTCCTCACATTAAAGATCGGCCTTGCTCCTAATTTGCTTGGCGAGGAAGCAAATAAATAACCTTTTCTTGGCTTTTTTGCCAAGATCAAAGTGTAGGGTCTGTTCCGGCGGATACTGCAATCAAGGACCATATGTGGGGGCAACACCACATATAAGACCTTGGTCAATGTAGTGGAAACCCTTCATACCAATTGTCACCATCGAGCTCCCCTACTCGCCGGGGAATTGGTTCCCATTTCCCCTTCACTCTTCACTTTAAAAATTGGCCTTGTGCCTTATTTGTTTGGTGGGGGGGCAAATAAATACCTCCCCTACTCACCGGGGAGAGAGTCCCCATTTTCCCTTCACTACTCACATTCAAAATAGGACTTCTGCCTTATTTGCTCGGTGGTGGAGCAAATGAATACCCTTTTCTTGGCCTGTTGGTCAAGATCAAAGTGTAGTATCTGTTCTTATTACATGTTGCACTTACATTTGTAACTTTTCCTTTGCAATGGAAGGGGAAACTCTTCCATCATAAGATACTGTTAGTCGCATGCGAGTCACTCCGTCGGTCGGTCTGTAAAACATTTACATTTTTATTTTTTTAAGCAAGGGGTGTGGAGTAACATTTTTGTCCACCGATTTATCAGAGGTGGACCTATGTTTTCAATGGGTCCGTCTGTCCGTTAGTCAGGATGATTGACGGATAACCGTCCATTCATTTTTCCTGAAATTTTGTCACAAATTATATTTTAATATATAAATGTGCATAGTAATTTTTTTTTTTTTTTTAAATGGCCACAAATAACACTTGTCGTCCCGTAACATATGATTAGATTTTTCTGAAACTTGCCCAACATGTGAAGGGGATTGTTCTTAATATAAATTCAGTATGGGTGACCCTGGCAAAAATCTGGTTTGCGTCTCCCGGGGATTTTTTGTGCTGAAATCGCCCTTTCTTCTGGCGAGTTTCTCATATTTCTCAACAAAAACTTGATATGTCTATATAGTGGTTTCCCATGTTGCTGAATGTAAATATACATGTGTTTAGGTGTGAAACTGCACTGTTTGTCCATTTTTACTGGTATTCGGCATTCAAACTGGCTCATCAGGGGGTCAAAAATGTAACAAAATTGCAAAAAAATAACACTTTTTGCCCCATAATTTTTTAACTATCCATTAGATTTTTCTGAAATTATCCAAAATGTGGAGGCCATTGTTCTTAATATAAATTCTGTATGGTTTACCCTGGTAATATTCTGGTTAGCGTCCCCCGGGTATTTTTAGTGCTAGAAAGCACACCTTTCTGGGACTCTCATGCAGCACCAATTTTTAAAAAGATATTTCGTACAGAGGGGGAACATATATGCGCGACTCGATTTTTACGCAAGGGGTATGGAGTAACATTTTTGTCCCCTGATTTATCGGAGAGTGGCCTGTGTTTTTTGTGGGTTTATCTGTCCGTTAGTCCGGATGATTGACGGTTAACCGTCCATTAGTTTTTCCTGAAATTTTGTCAGAAATTATATTTCAATACATAGATGTGCACCGTAAAAAAATAAATGTCCGGAAATTATCATTTCTCCTATAGGGTCTCAACAGAGGTCAAAAATACCTTAAAATGACCGAAAATGACACTTTTTATCCCGTGAGATTTTATCCATCCATTAGACTTTCCTGAAATTGCCCAAAATGATGAGGGCATTGTTCATTGTTGTTGTTGAAGGGCATTCAGTATGGGTGACCCTGGCGAAAGTTTGGTTTGCATCCCCCGGAGACTTTTAGTGCTGAAAACGCCCTTGCAGTTGGCGTGTTTCTCATATTTCCCAACAAAAACTTGATATTATGTCTATATAGTGGTTTCCCATGTTGCTGAATGTAAATATACATGTGTTAAGGTGTGAAACTGAACTGTTTGCCCATTTACACTGGTATTCGGCATTCCAAGTGTCTCATAAGGGGTCAAAAATATACCAAAATTGAAAAAAAAAATGCCCCATGAATTCTGACCTATCCATTACATTTTTCTGAAACTTGTCAAAAATGCGCAGGGCATTGTTCATAATATAAATTCAGTATGGGCGACCCTAGAAAAATTCTGCTTTGCATGCCCCGGGGGACTTTTAGTGCTAAAAATACCCTTTTTTCATATTTTTCAATGAAAAACTTGATATGTATATCTATATAGTGATCTCCTATTGTGCTGAATTCAAATATATATGTGTTACGGTGTAAAATTGCATAGTTTTCCATTGTCACTGGTATTCATCATTCCAAGGGGCTCATAAGGGGTAAAAAATGTACCAAAATTGCAAATAATGACAGTTTTTGGCCCATACGTTTTTACCTGTCCATTAGACTTTTATGAAGCTTGTCCAAAATGTAACTTTTCCTTGGCCACATGGCTAAGATCAAGGTCTAGTATCTGTTCTTAACCGATGCTGCACTTGTTTGTAACTAATAAGTAAATGTGTTACGGACCGACCCACCGACCCAACGACGGAGAATAGTTTTCTTTTTTTTTAATGCATACCACAGAATATTTTTTTTTTTAGTCGTGTGCAAGCAACTCTTTAAGTCACTCAGTCGGTCGGTCGGTCGGTCTGTAACACATGTACTTTTTATTTATTTTTATATTTATTATGCCACTATTTATTGGATTTCGGTGTTCCTGATATGAAAATAACGTTTCAAATTCCATAAATCACTTTTCTGTACTAATTTAATGTAAAATGATCACCCACTTTACAAGCAATCAGTCTCAAAGCAATTCAAGTCATTCTCCAGATCATTCAAGTTGTTTTTGAAGGATTCCAGTTATTTTATGAGAATTCTCGTCATTCTTAAGGCCATTTAATTCATCTTAAAGTTCGTTAAAGCCATTCTAAGTCATTTATTTTTATTTATTTAAGTCATTTCAGCCCATTTTTCGGTCATGTTAGTTTATGTTTAAGAATTTCATGTCAACCCTACATTCACGCATTCATTCATTACACGAGAGTACGCGACTAACGACCATCGACCTTGTTTTGATACGTTTCGTCACTTTAACAGTCCAGTGTTTTGCATTGAAAACATACTTTTTATACATATGCTGAATTGCATCAACGACCATAATTTCCGCGCATCACAAATTTCAAGGTGTTTATAAAAAAGATTAATCTTATTTTAATATCCTATTTTTGTGTCCCTTGGCCATGTTTTCTAGTGGTCTGTGTCATGCTGTTGATTGCATCTGGAATAACAGCTCTCTCAAGGCATAGCACCAAACGCATATTTCATTTCTTTCTAGACAAATGCGTTTTATTTCTGATCTGCGCGCTCTCTCTCTCTCTCTCACTCTCTCTCTCTCTCTCTCTGCCTACCCGAATGAGACTCTGTATTAATTCGATCAATTTCCCTTCAAAATATCGATCCACGAATCTTTTTGTAACGTGGCGATTCACGCCACGTCAGTCTCTCGAATTTTTATGATAATAACTTCTAATATAACGACACAGTTGACTTTAATTTTTTATTCTATATATTGCACTAGATACAATTTATAGTCTGTCTACATAAGACCTATAATAAAAATATAATATTTTTTACCAACAATGCTTCAAATACCCTACCTTCCCTTTATATATATATATATATATATATATATATATATATATATATATATATGGGTGTGTGTGTGTGTGTTTTTATATATATTGAGATTGGATGGGGAGAAATATATAGAGAGATTCAAATTATCTAATCTTACAGAACAGAGAAAGTAGATACCCTTAGATGTAAATAAAAAAGGTCAGAAATACAACATAGCAGATTATTTAAACTTTGCATCATTAGAAATTCAAGAAAGCACTTAACAGATAATTAATAGGGACAATAATTTATTATTTAAGGGACAATTATATTGATTGAAATAATTAGATTACGAATCTTTTTCCACGCATCTCTTTTTGCATTGATGTAAGCTGTCTACCCACACAAACGTGTTTTTTTTTTGCAAAAAAAAAAAAATAAATAAATAAATAAAAACCGAGATTTTTGAAATTTTATGAAAAAGTAAGAATTGTTTGTAATTTTCAGTAAAAATATCTGATCATTCAAATACTGGAATTATGTTTTTTTTTTAATCAATGAGTCACTGAATATGTGAGTTGATTACAGGAAGAACAATTTATTTTTACAAACAAGGAGGAGTTTACGGCATTTTCAGGAATTATATATTAAGAATCGTGATGCGAATATGCCCATAATTTTACTAATTCGATTCAATTACAGATTTATTTTCTATATTCTAGATTTGTATACCAGTATAGATATTTCATAAAATTTCTAAATATTTAGTTATAGAATTGATGTTAGTGTTCTCGACATTTTTTGAATCATCATAAAGACATGTAATATGTGTATATATGGACACAGACGTGCACATAGGCGTGTGTAGCGTGATCAATACCTTTTATTTTTATGTTACTTCAAAATTAATACTTTTTTTTAATTATTCTTTTTTACATAAATTGATTTAATCTTCAACGAAATGGAAACCTCGGACATGTGTGCAACGACGATGATCAAATTAATGGAGCTATTCATTATAAATTATATAAATGAACAAAAGAAACATAGATTTATCATTAGTACCAACTATAGATAATTAAGTTTTGTAAAATAGTATACACACACACACATACACACACATGTATATATATATATATTTATATATATATATATATATATATATAGTGGAGATGGTAATTAATAAAAACTGAAGAAAGTGCTCAATATGCGTTTTATTTTTTATTACCGTATCTTTCTATTAAGTTACATTAATGTTTCGGCTACTTAGCCGGTTTTTTTTTTGCCGTCTGTAGCGTCTTCAGACTTTTACATAAATTTCTGTAAAAGTCTGAGGACGCTACAGACGGCCAAAAAAACGGCCGAGTAGCCGAAACAATAATGTAACTTAACAGAAAGATAGGGTAATAAAAAATAAAACGTATATATATATATATATATATATATATATATATATATATATATATATATAATTACGTAAAACCACAAATAATTCCAGTCTTAGTTGGTACGCTAACTGTTGAATCAAGTCGTCTGGAAGGATATTTGAAAAACTACATATACTCGATGCTTGGGTCGGGCTTCAAAACTCTGGTGTTGTAGGTACCAGCAATATCCTTAAGTCAAACCCTTGATCGTTGAAGCTCCGTGTTTGGAGCCGGGATTGAAAGTCCTCTTTGAATGACTCCTATCTCTTTTGAAGGGCACGTTGGTAAACGAAATCAGAATTATTATTATTAGCTTGCTCATGTAAAATATATATTTGATTCTAAATGTAACTTTCTTTTATACTGCCTTGTTAAGCTTACTACACGAAGGATTATATGCTCAGACCGTATTTGTACGTACAATTGTATTTTCGTTTCATTCATATCCCATGTATTATATATATATATATATATATATATATATATATATATATATATATAAATATTCTACGTATATATTTTTACGTACACACATACAAGCTTTTGTATATATACATATATAAATATATATATATATATATATATATATATATATATATATATATATGCCTTTAGTTGAAGTGAAACTATTTGTCCCAGCATACGTGACCTTTATATTAAAAAGGTGCGAATGTAATCATTGTCGTAAACACAGAGCAAATAACGCGCAAAGTTCGTGTAAGGCACAAAAGGTTTTTGGGGAAAAAATCTAGCCAGCAAGTAATCGCACAAAACGAGGACAAGCCAGTTAATTAGAGAAACGTGTTAAACGAATAATAGATACAATGAAACGAATACAGCATGTGTGAAATCTTGTATATATATATATATATATATATATATATATATATATATATATATATATATAGATAGATAGATAGATAGATAGATAGATAGATAGATAGATATATTGATATATGCGGGTGTGTATTTATATATATATATATATATATATATATATATATGCATACATATATATACAAGGTCTCATATATATACATATATAAATTTATATATTAATGTATATGTTTATATTTAATATGTATATATATACACAATTATATATACATATATAAATATATATATAATTATCATATTTGTATCTATATTTTAAGTATATGCGTATATATACTATATACATATATACCGTATGTTAATGGAAAATAGTAAATCGTGAAAATATTATTATGCCAAGGAAGATACACTGAGGCTTCCACGATTCACATACATAGGCAATCATCGGACTCACGTACACATAATTCTTGTTACCGTGTGATTCGATATATACACGCGATCTTTACTCTAGTTAGGTAAAAAAAAAAAAAATGGATTAATTTTATTCCCTCCCATCTATTAGTAAATTAGATTTTTTGATCAAATAAATGTTGGGATAACTTTTATTTTTTTATTTTAGTTTTGGACAATTAATTCATTTTCTATTTTCATTTATTTTAATTTTATGTGGCGGTGTTATATTCATATGTATTCTTTAGCTAGTTATCTGGCATGGAGTACTGAAGCTTTTGTCGTGCAGCATAAGAGCAGGCATTACTGTTATAAAGTAGGCCAATGGTCGCTTCTAGCGAAATATCAATGGTAAGCTACTCGTGCGCTAACTCTCAGACTCCAGGAAGCACCACTGGCTATTATCAGTAAGCAATCTTTGAATGTAGCCTGTGTTAGAATTGCGAGTTAATAATAATATAGATAAATAAATAATATAAATAACTAGCGGAGGCTATGGAAATTCCACAGGCGACTCATTCATATGTAATGTATTTATTTTGGAATTCTGTAGATATTCAGTGTAGATAGAGAATCTCTGATATTATTTTAGCTATTTAGTAAAAACTCCAAGCTTGCAGGGACGCCCAACGTAGCTCGGTCGTAAAGTACGCTTAAACATTATATTTTAATTCTTGAAGATTTCGCATTTAGTTTCATAGTTTATTTTAATCAATTTTTATATATGATAAAGGTGCGATTACTAAACTAAAATTAAAACAATATCCCTATGACTTGGATGCATCACCTTGAATCAAAACTGCGACCAAAACTTATGAAAATATATATGCATATATTAGATAACTTGAGTTCATTCGGCTATAATCGAAACCGAAACCAAAACGTATGAAGAACTTTTGGTAAAGTAATTTATAAAAGTATAAAGGACTTGAGTGGCATTAATTATAATAAAATCTGAAACCAAAGAATTATTCGTAAATCATTTATTACATGAAATGGGCGTCCATAGCAATCAAAAGACTCGGATGTAAGCGTGCCATAGACAATAAATAAACAACACACACGTGTTAATATATCGACTAGCGAGACCTGGGAAAATTCCACAGGGGACTCATTCATATGTAATATATTGATGTTGGTATTCTGTAGATGTTCAGTGTAAATGGAGACGCTCTGATATTTTTGTAGCTTTTTTGTTAAAACTGGAAAAGTATTTATCTAAGCTAACACGAACACCCGCAAAAACCTGGTCCTAAAGGGTACTTAAATATGATATTCACATTCTGTCAGATTTCGGATATATTATTATAGAGTTAATGTTCTATCGAATTTTATATATTCTTAAGTTGCAATTTTAGAAAATAAAAAAAAAATATCCATATTGCTTGGCAGCATAAATTTGAATAGAAACACATATAAAACGTTATGAAAAAATATATGAATATATAGATAACTTGAATTCCTTCAACCATAATCAAAACCGAAACCAAAACTCATGAGGATTCTTGTTAAATTATTTATATAAAAAAAGATTACTAAAGTGCTATCAGTAATAATCGAAACCGAAACAAAGACTTACGAAGATGTTTTGATAAAATCATTTATAAAAAATATAGATGACTTAATTGTCATCACCTATAATCGAAACCGAAACCAAAACTTATTAAAATTCCTTGGTAACATTACTTATTACGAGAACTGAAAGTACGTAAAAATTAAACGACTCGGATATAAGCGTGACACAGAAAAAAAACACACACACTCTACCGTATTAATATATAGACTAGCGCAACCTCTGGAAATTCCACAGCGGCATATTTCATATATAATATAATGTTTCTGGGCATTATGTGGGCGTTCTGTTCAGGGTGAATGAAGGCACAATCATATTTTTCTAGCCCTTTTATTAAAACTGTATCGCCCCTTTGATATATTTCCTGGACTGATTATTTCATTACAAACACATCAGTCAATTAACTCACATTTGATCATTTTTCATTATTCTCGTATATGTTCCTAATTTCGACAACATTTTTTATACTTTTAACCCACTTTATCGCCCACCCTTACTTAAATATTAACTTTGATATGTTAGCTGGGCTGCTTATTTGATAGCAAACACACCAATCAATTAAGCTCCATATCATCATTTTTTTATAATTCTTGGATATGTTACTAATTTCGACAATCATTTTTCATAATTTGTACCAAAGTATCTCCCACCCTTAATAAAATAATAACTTTGATATATTGTCTGGGTTTAGTATTTCATTACAAACACACTACTGCATTTAATCACATTTCACCATTTTTCATAATTCTTGGATATGTTACTTATTTCGACAATCATTTTTCATAATTTTAACCCACATTTTAGAACCTTCCCTTTACTTAATAATAACGTTGATTCATTGTATAGGCTTATTATTTCATTACAAACACACCAATCAATTAACTCACATTTCATCATTTTTCATAATTATTGGATATGTTATTAATTTCGACAATCATTTTTCATAATTAAAACCATACTTACCGCCTTCACTTACTAACATAATAACTTCGATATATTATCGTGACTGATTATTTTAGTATAAACACTCCAATCTTCACTTTACTTTTCATCATTTTTCATAATTATTGGATATGTTACTAATTTCGACAGTAATTTTCATAACTTTAACCCATTATATCGTTACCCCTTACTTAAATAACAACTTTGATATATTGTCTGCGCTGATTATTTCAGTACAACCACATCAATAAATTCCGGGTATCCTCATGGTATATATGTTCCACCTATCTTATCCAATCCCGGGTGATGTCGCATATTCTAATAGTATATATCTTTCACCTATCCCATTCGATCCCGGGTGACACTAGGTATTCTGCTACTATATGCTTTCCACCTATCTCATTCAATACTGGGCGAGGCTTTCTGCTAGTATATATTTGCACTTATCTCATTCACACCCGGGACTGACTTCATGTCCGCCACCTCACTGTTAAAAATATACATGAAATAAAGTAATGTTTAAATCATAAACTGCTCTAGCTATTTCTGGGACTGACTTTATATCCCAAACCCACTGCTTAAACTATACCTGAAATAATGTAATGTCTTAATAGAAAACTGCTCCATCCCTTTCCGGGACTGACTTCATATCTCCCACTCCACTGTTATAAATATACATTGAATAAAGTAATGTTAAAAGCGTAAATGGTTTAAGCCATTTCCGAGACTGACTTCTTATCTGCCATCCTACTGTTATAAATATACATTGAATAAAGTAATGTCTAAAATATAAATGATTGCAGCCATTTCCGGGACCGACTTCATATCCTCCGCCCCACTGTTAAAAATATAATTAAATAAAGTAATGTTTAATGCGTAAACGGTTTCAGCCATTTTCGGGACTGATTTCATATATCCCACACTATTGTTAAAATATACATGAAATAAAGTAATGTTTAAATCATAAACGGCTTAAGTCATTTTCTGGGACTGACTTCATATCCCCCACACTACTGTTTAAATTATACTTGAAATAAAGCAATGTTTAAATCATAAACTGTTTCAGCAGCTGTTCGAAATTAATACATAAAAACATTAATACGGTTAGAGAAACCATTGCTTCAATATGAATTTCTGAGTGTTGTTTCAGTCTCAGCATTCCAGTAACTTAACCCCTCCCTTTTTGGTTTTGGTTAATGGAGGAGAAATCCTTTATTACTGATACAATTTTTATATTTGTTATTGACAAGAGTTCTTCTTTTGGGGAACTGATCCCCCCAAAATTTTTAACCGACCTCATGTTCAACTCTGCCCTTGTGGGGAGGCAAGTAAACAACAAAAATAATCAGAGGGGACATTTTCCAGGGCATCTTATAATAAATCAGAAGAGACATTTCCAGGGCATTTTATAATAAATCAGAAGAGACATTTCCAGGGCATTTTATAATTAATCAGAAGGGACATTTCTAGGGCATTTTGTAATTAAATCAGAAATTACTTTTCCCAAATACTTTTGTAATATTAATACTTTGTTACATTAAATATAGTACCTATTTACACTGCCTCCACACGGGACAGATTTAGACACCGGGGTCGTTTTTTAATATGGAGAAAAGGAACAAAAATGGTCTTAGTCGTAACTGAAAGAGAAGAGATTGAAATGTAGCATCTGAAGAACAGATACTATACTTTGATCTTGGCTAAAAGGCCAAGAAGAACAAATCATTTTAATCAGTTTAGCCTCAACAGCGACACCAATTTTTATTTTTATTTTTTCTTTAATGGAATTTCATAACAATTAAACGACCCGGATGTAAGCGTGACACACAAAATAACACACACGCTATCGTATTTATATATAGATAAAGGGTCAAGGTGGATAAAAAGACTGAGACTAGAAAGCACTAAGCAGATCTCCACAAGATTGGTGCGGACAGAACTGGAACCTTTTGGGAAGCTTATTGTCAGTCAAGTTCTGGTCAAGTCTAATAGTTGCTTTCAAGGAGAAATAAATGGTAAACGGCTATTGCAATAACGGAAACTAATTTGCAAATATTGTTAAAGGAAGTGGTCCGTCTATGAACTTAGGCGAGACTTGTTGGCAATCGCCATCCAGTGAACGCCATAGGTTGTTTCAAAGAGAATTCTTTGAGGATAGCATGTGTTTAAAATCCTCCTCCTCCTCCTCCTCCTCCTCCTACTACTACTACTACTACTACTACTGCTACTATTACAAATAATAATAATAATAATAATAATAATAATAATAATAATAATAAGGCAGATGTCTGAATAATTGATTAATAATGTGTAAATAGAGACGACACATTATTGTGTGCGTATGCGTATGGAGTAATGTATAATTATATGGCAAAAAATTAGCTATATATGTAGTAACATCAAGTATTTAAATAAGCACACCACGTTTGTGTGTTTAACTGTCGCTCAATATCACAATGTATTTTATTAAATACTAGTAGTTCAACCCGGCTTTGCTCGGAGCCTATGTACTGTTCATAAATTTATGTGCATATGTATGTATTAAAAGTATGCATATGTGCGGCAATGCCTTTCTATATTATAGGCTCTATTAACTACCATAGAGAAGATTAGTAAGGACCCATCCATCTCATAGCCCTTGAGCCCTCGAGGGGCATAGGCCATTTACAACTTTTGTAGATATTTTCGTAGCGAGAAGTTTTTTTTACAGAGTGAGGGTGCTGGCCCCACGCCCAACCAGAAGGTACATACAGCGCCCAGCCTTCCCGAAATTGTAACTCATCTGATACTGACAAGGCACATGGATGCTTAACTTCGGTAATCTGTCAAGAACCGGTATGTAAACGTGATTGTGCCGTACAGTAAAGACCGCATATGTCATTTTTTTTTTTTTTTTTTTTTTACTTTTAGCCCAATTTAGACCCCTTAACATTTATTGTTTTTGGGCTCAAATTAATTATTTTTTTTACCCATATCCAAGTTACTTACATCTAAAATGTCAAGTGTTTAGACCCAAAATTGGCGGAGGAGTTTGATAGAATCTGCAAAGGTCAACTTTTTCAACCTTGACGTTTTGGCAGCGAAACATTTGCTCTCAAACTGATTAAAAAGCTTGCTGCATATCTGAATACCATTGATGTATAATTTCAAATTTCTACACCCAAAATTTGTATAATACTTTGCTAGATACAGCAAATGTAAAATCTTTTTAAATTTGACACCTAGCAGCATAATTTCCGGCAAAAAACATCTATCAAAAAGCTTGCCCTATGTCTGAATACACTTTAGATTAAATTTCAAATATTTAGACGAAAGATTGGCTAATAATTTGGTAGAGACCGCAAAAGTCAATTGTTTTAAAGGTAGACCCTTATTTGGACCTCTTAGCATTTATTGTATTGGGCTCAAATCAAACTATTAAGTTTGATCAATGTCCAAAGAACCGATATTTAAAATTTTAAGTGTTAAGATCTAAAATTGGGGGATTAGATGGTATAGTTCTCAAAGGTCAAATCGTTGAACTTTGACCCCTTAACAGCCACATTTCTGACCGGAAACCGATTAGAAAGATGTTTTTAAATCTCAATACCTCTTACGTCAACTCTCGAGTCTGTAGACTTTAAATTGGCATAGTTATTTGGTAAGGAAATGTACACAGACAGGCAGTCACACAGACAGACACACACAAAAAATGTCACTTTATGCATATACATATTTTGAGCGGAAGAGGATCTTAATGAGATTTAAGATATTTTTCTAGGTGTATTTTTACCCAATAATTTTTCTTTGCGTATTTTTTTTTAGATGTGAGTGTTTTTTTCTCCAGGTTCTTGGATGAGGAGTTAGAGCTAATTCTTCTTCTAATGGATTTGGAGATATGTTTAATGATAGTTCTAGGGTGATTGGAGATAGAGAAGGCATATAAAGGTGATTGGAGATAGAGAAGGCATATAAACGTTCATAACTCCCCTTGTTTCTGTTTAGGGTAGCATCTAGAAAGTAAACTATTCTTATATTCGTGCTAATTCTAACCTTAAGGTTGATGGTATTTAATTATTTTATAATATATGTTTTGATTTTATCACCTTTAGGGCTGTCAGCCATTTTTACTAGAAGAAAACCATCACTCCTATATAAGCGAATTGCATAAATTTCTATATCTTTCGTTGGATTATACAGGATATATAGTCCAACTAAATCGATAATTCCAGTTTTTAGAGATTGGAAAGCATTTTATAACTGAATAACTCTAATTAAATCTGAAACCGCTTTTAGCCTACACATGCCAAATATATGTCATATATCTCGTAGTGATTGAACGTATACACACAAGCCTGTTAAAGATTTAAAGTGACCATCACACACGCATAATAATACTATTCTTTTTAATCTCCAATTACCTCTATTTCGATCCTAACCCAGTATTAAGGAGTGTTCATGTGTCGAGTGTTCATATGTCTAAAGATATTCATGTTGTAAGAGATGGAGACATTGGTGAGATATAGAGACAGTGTCCATATAAAGAGAGAGACAGTTCTGTATGTATATATATATATATATATATATATATATATATATATATATAATAGGCAGTGTACATGTTACTGCAAGAGAACCAATTCAATGAGAGGAGATTTATGAATATCTTGATAGATAGACCAAGAGATAGTGCAATTGACATTTACGTTTTGACAGTTGTGCATATAATATAAACACGTTACCGTTCTCATTGTAATGATGAACACAGAAGACACAGATACACAAAGATGATGACGTCCTTTACTTCATAACCGGTCCATGATTTAGCTTGAGGAATTCAAAGTTTCTTTACATGGTTATTTCTTAAACCCTCTCACTTCTAGAGGGTGTCTTGATTCTAAGGAGAATCGGTCTGAACCTCTCTGCTTCTCTCTGACTATTCTCCCAGACTCCCAACCTGCATCTAAAAGCTCTACCTATATTGAGAACTCGTCACGTAATCACTTGATTAAACATGTGCTCATAAACCACGTTGGATGACATGCGTCACGTTGCCAAACTTGACATGACCCCGAGTTCAGTAACCTATTTTTCAAATAAAATTTTTACAAAATATGTTTACAATTTCAATTGACGATTAAATTCCTAAACAGAAACAAATTTCATTATTACATTCCATTTCCATATACAGATATGTAAGCTAAACAATTGCAATTCCTTATTTCAATAAAATTCTGTACTTATTTTAACTTATGATTGGAATTTTAAATTTCAAATCTAGCTTCGCAAGTTCGAATCCTTGACTACCTTATTTCATATTTACATTTAACTAATTCCCTATTTTTTTTTTACTTACATGAAAATGGGGCAGCCCTTTTATCATTTAACAATATGTGTTATTAGAAATATGAGAACTATGCATTAATCACCCTATCACCTTCGCTATTGTCTACGTTGTGGTAGTCTACGTTTTAACCTCTCCCTGAAGAAAAGATATTTTCTCGAAAATATTTAGAAAAATTACTCTTCTACCAATTTCTGCGTAGAAAATTTAATATTGTCATTGTTATGTATTGTACTACATATACCGTTTTCATAACTATATAGAGGGAGAGCGTGGGGGGATAAAGAATGATAAACATGTTTTAGGAAGAGGACTGGTATATTTTTCAAATGAATAAGCGAAAAAAGTAAGTGAACTTGATTAGTAAGAAATAAATCAAATAAAACCGAACGACGTTATTTGGTTGAACTTTTTTTTGTAAATGTTCTGAATTTTAATTTGCAAGGAGAAAGAGCAAAACTCTCAACAAAAGTCCCAGAAACTCTTTGATCTTCTGACTATTCAATTAATTAACTCGCCAGAAATTATTCTCGTCGTTCCGTTAATTGTGTTTTGCTAAATTTTCTTTTCGTTGTTTGTTTGTTTTCTGAATTCGGATTCATCAATTTTCACTCTTTTCTTTCTATACTTTTCTTTTTATGACGCATAAATAAAGCAACACCATTCTTTCTTTCCGCATCTTCCACTCTTTATTTCTGCCTTTTTTCTTATGTCTATCCCGATCTGATAGCCCTGTTTTCTCTCTGAATTCTAATTATATATATATATATATATATATATATATATATATAGATATATATATAAAGCATCCCGTCTTCAAGGTGAAGACGCTAATCTTAATACCGTATAAGAAAAATCAACAACAAAAACTACGTACATATATATATAAACGATAAAAAACTAAACAGTAAATCGTCTATGGTATCATAGCGTAATGGATAAGACGCTTGACTGAAATACATAAGGTTCAGGGTTCGAATCCTAATTACAGTCAATCTACGCTGAGGAGGAGTAGACCCCCCGAAACATGCATGTACATAGATTACTGTTTTAAAAATAAATAATATATATATATATATATACCGTATATGTTCGAATTCTCTCAAACCATTTCCTTATCTATTTTTTCAGTATATGTCTTTTTTGCATATACATTAAATACAGCACCCTACCATGATCACTTTTTATAACATTTCTGTTTCCTTCGCTGACATTTTGCTTTTCTAACTATGATTTCCCTCTTTCTTGCCATCTCTTTTCCACCCACAGAAGCGACGTTGCGAGTCTTTCTCTGTTCTATTATTATTTTTCTGGCAAGTTCTGAACTAAATCAAATTTAGTTTCCCCCTTGCTAATCTTTAAGAAAAAAACACACTACCAACTACAACAACTATATACGATTTACACAACTCTTTTACACTGCCAAAGTATAAACGAACATGAACAAAGCTTTTCTTCTCAGAACTGCCTGCCCCGGAAACACTGTTTCGCTATCCTGCTTCCCAGATGTATATAACATGCTAGCCTTCAAATTTAATGTAAACAAGTTCATTCTGAGCCCTCGCGATGAATAATAAAATTATACCCAATTTGCACTTCTGACAATGACTACACGATAACCTTAGATTCATTAACTCTTATCGTCGAGTAGTCTTTTGGCCTTGATAAGTGCTGATTTCCAAAGAAAAGAAATACAGTATTAAATTTTGGCATGTCGATATTTTATACTAATTAACATTTTTAGCATTTCAGATATAAATATATATATATATATATATATATATATATATATATATATATATATATATATATCATATATTACCATTTAAGTAAGAAAACGGCAAAATCATTAGATTTATTATATATTCTGAGACGGCATATAACTCCGCATCATATCATCGGTAACATTCTGATTTAAATTTTATACTGTAAACCGAGCGACTATGAAATTTATGCGTGAAAGAAAACCAATATTATCAAGTTTTGGTCAATAAGAACCTTCTGGCGGAATTCTTCATTATTAATGTTAATAAGAGTATCTATTTATTGACTCTTGTGTGGTCTTGTTTATTTATACTTATTCATCTATATCTATCTATTTATCAATCTATTTATCTACCTATCTACACACACACACACATACACACGCATATATATGTGTATATATATATATATATATATATATATATATATATATATATATATATATATATGCACTCTTATACACAGGGGTGATGTGATGCGCAAGTGTGTTAGCTATGAGGTAGCGTCTTGGCTTACGCACCATCTCGCTCTCAGCAACCACCACTGGCTAGCCTTGCGCGAAACGAGAAGCCGAGTGCGTAAGTCTTCTGTCAGTACACAGCCTCTCCATCATAAAGACCTCTGCTGTGCCTCCTCGTGGTCACACACGGTAACTGGTTGTCATGCGACTCCAGGCTGAATCAGTAGAGGATCTCGGAACAGTAGGGAGTCCCAGAGGGACTGTGCTACGGCCCACCGACGTGTGGACATGCCCTGACACATTACCAATCCCTATCCCAGCCATGGGTCAAATGGCCTCACTGCCTTGTGAGAGCCATGGAAATGGATAAGGCTAGGGGAGCAACCCCGACAGAAACGATGGAGTGGAGCCCCTTAGGCGGTTGGATGGCATACTTGCCTCCCTCTGGCAGCTCCTGCAACCTTGTTCGTCCCCAGCCGTTTCGACTATGTCTTGCCGTTGGAATTGAGCGGGCAAGGACGAGAGAGTGAGGCCGATGCAGCGCAAGTCCCCCTCACTATAATCCAAATCCAGCGCAAGTCAGGGTGTCAAACATTGCGTCAACACCAAGCCCTGTGGCGATGGGCGAGCGGCAAAGCAGCAGGTGTGGAAATCACTGGGAGCTGTAGCAGCAAACCTGCACACAGGCGGCCCAGAAACTGGTCGTACTCCACTCGACAGAAGCAGCGAGGGGTGCAGACAACTGGCTGGCCGACCGAGCAGTCCTTTTCAGGATTACTCTGCTCGCCTCCATGGCATGAGGACGGGGCGATAAAAGGAGCCCTAAACATAGCTGCTTCACCATCACCCCTGGCCAGTATACCGCGGCTGGCGGGGTTTCCCTCACAGCGATCGAGCCATGAGAAAAAAGAGTTGGTGCTTACCTTAGCATCATGGAATGTTCGTACTTTGCTCGACAACACCAGAGCTGACCGACCCGAGAGAAGAACTGCTCTCGTAGCAAGGGAGCTTGCCCGTTATAAGGTAGACATCGCAGCCCTCAGTGAGACTCGCCTCTCAGACAAGGGTCAACTGAAAGAGGCAGGTGGCGGCTACACCTTTTTTTGGAGTGGACACAGCAGCGAGGAGCGCAGAGAGGCTGGCGTGGGCTTCGCCATCAAGACTGAGCACGTGAAGAAGCTGGTCAGCATCCCGGACGGCATCAATGACCGGCTGATGAAGATGCAACTCCCGCTCAACAAGGCAAGAACCGCCACACTGATCAGCGCCTACGCACCAACCATGACTAACCCCAAAGATACCAAGGACCAGTTCTATGAAGATCTGGAAAGCCTCATCTCCGCTGCTCCGCAGAGAGAGAAGCTCATCGTCCTCGGCGACTTCAATGCCCGCGTTGGCATGGACCATTCCACTTGGGACCGGGTCCTTGGCCACCAAGGAGTGGGCAAGTGCAAAAGCAACGGCCTACGGCTGCTCAGCCTTTGCGCTGCACACGACCTATCAATCACCAACACCATGTTCCGCCTACCCACCCGTAGCAAGACGTCATGGATGCACCCACGCTCCCACCACTGGCATCTGATTGACTACGTCATCATCAGGGCAAGGGACAGGAGAGACGTATGATTGAGCAAGGCTGTGTGTGGTGCCGACTGTTGGACGGACCACCGTCTGATCATATCCAAAATGTGTCTCTACATCCAACCCAAGAGGCGGCCTCAGGGCCAGAAAGTCACAAAGCGCCTTGACCTGGAAAACTTAAAAGTCCAGATGTCATCCATGAGCTACACGAAGGAATCAACAACAAGCTATCTGTCCCCCTCACCACTTCGGACACTATCGAAGATCAGTGGGCACACCTCAGAGACTCCACCAACTCCATCGCTCTCGAAATCATTGGGCCCAATCAAAAGAAGCACCAGGACTGGTTTGATGAAAATGACTCTGAGATTCAGCCCCTCCTGGAGGAGAAACGCCAACTTCTCCGTGCACATCAGAGTGACCCCAAGTGTTTCGCAAAAAAAGCTGCCTTTATCAACATCCGCAGCAAGGTGCAGGCCAGCCTCCGCTCCATGCAGGATGCCTGGCTCAGCGCCAAAGCAGATGAGATCCAGGAGCATGCCGATAGCCAAGATATGAGGAAGTTTTACGGTGCGCTGTCTACGGTCCCCAGTCCTTTAGCTCCTCCCCCCTGCTTAGCTCCGATGAAACAACTGTCTTGAATGACAAAAAGCAGATCCTAGATAGATGGGCGGAGCACTTTAACAGTGTGCTAAACCGACCATCTTCCATCAACGATAAATCCATCGACCGACTACACCAGGAGCCTATCAACGAGGAGCTCGACATCCCACCCTCATCAGAGGAAGTAAGCAAAGCCATCAAGCAACTTTCCTCTGGGAAGGCCCCCGGCCCCGACTCAATTCCAGCAGAAGTATACAAAGCTGTTGGACCTACACTGCTTTTAAGACTAACAGAACTCTTTCAATCCATGTGGGAGAGTAAAGAATTACCCCAAGATTTTCGTGATGCTACTATCGTTCACATTTACAAACGCAAGGGAAATCGTCAGTCATGTGACAACCACCGCGGGATATCCCTTCTTTCCATCGCCGGGAAAATCCTGGCCCGCGTCCTTCTCAACCGCCTGCTGGTGCACCTTGAAGATGGTCGTCTTCCCGAGAGCCAGTGTTGCTTTCGAGCGGGCCGCGGGACGACTGATATGATCTTGCTGCACGCCAACACATCGGGGCCTCTACACCACGTTCGTCGACCTGACCAAGGCCTTCGACACTGTTTGCCGAAATGGCCTCTGGCGGATCATGAAAAAAATTGGATGTCCAGACAGGTTCATCGCCATTGTCAGGCAGTTCCATGAGGGCATGACCGCTCGTGTCCTGGATGACGGCGACCCCTCAGAGCCCTTCCCTGTGACCAACGGGGTCAAGCAGGGCTGTGTCTTAGCCCCGACGCTCTTCAGCATGGTTTTCTCTGCCATGCTCCAGGAGGCTTTCAAAGACAGTTACTCTGGCATTGCAATCAAGTACAGATGTGACGGGGAATTGTTTAACATCAGGCGAATGCAGGCAGTCACGAAAGTAAGGGAAACCATCATCAGAGACTTTCTCTTTGCCGATGACTGTGCCCTTAATGCCCCAAATGAGATAGAAATGCAACGTCAAATAGACGGATTGTCCACCAGTTGTGACAACTTTGATCTCACCATCAGTACAAAGTAGACAGAAGTTATGTACCAATCCGCCCCAGGAGATGCATACCATGAACCCGGCATCACTGTCAAAGGGCAGAAGATCCATGCTGTGGAGCAATTCACCTACCTTGGCAGCACCCTCTCCCGCACCGCCAACATTGACATTGAGGTTAACCATAGGATCTCCACAGCGAGCAGTGCATTTGGAAGACTTAGAGACAATGTGTGGAAGACGAGAGGCATTACACTCGCAAATAAACTGAAAGTATACCGAGCGGTCGTCCTGACAACGGGGCTCCATACCATCACCACCATAATCCGCAAAACCCAACTCCGGTGGGCAGGCCATGTCTATCGCATGTACGACAGCCGAATCCCCAAACAACTTTTCTATGGGGAACTCAGCCAGGGAAAGCGGAATGCAGGGGGCCAAAAGAAACGATATAAAGACTGTCTGAGAACGTCCCTAAAAGATTTTGACATCAGCCCCCAGTCTTGGGAGAGTCGCGCTGCTAATCGTGCGGCCTGGCGTTGCGTCATCAGCCTAGGAGCCGACAGGGCAGAGAATCAACGCATGACACACGACCAGCAGAAGCGCAAGAGGAGGAAGGAGAGAGCTGCCAGTTCACAGCCTGCCGATACCGCCCTCACGTGTCTAGAGTGTGGAAGAGTCTGCCGAGCACGGATTGGCCTCATCAGACATCTCAGGACCCACAAACCCCTGACGCCGAACTGATTGATACGTTGGTCATCGTCGACTTCGACGGACGAGCAAGAAGAAGAATATGAACTTAGAATTACCTTAAGTAAATTAAAATAATTACAACAGATTTATTATTCGAAAAAAAATGCAAAATGTAAACATTTTCCTTAATATATGAATATTCGTATTTTTTTATTTTACTTAATTTCATTTCAAACTGCCATTTTTAATATTACTCTAACTCGTTTATTGAGATTCTTTATCTGATTCGTATTGTTTTGTAAATATTGCTTCTTATATTTATATTGGCGTTAATTTAACAGTATATACAAGCTGTAATCTGAAAGTATCTTCTAACTTCAGTTAAAGTATATGTATATATATATATATATATATATATATATATATATATATATATATACTGCGTCAACTGCTTTATTGCAGATTAGTTAAATATAAATATTTCACAAAATATGTGTTACAAAAAATAAAAATTGAATAATCAAATGAGTGCTTTAAGGGTATTTCCCAACATTTTATTCAAATTTATGCGATATTCACAAAGTTATGATATTTTATTCTTTTATCAAGGAATTTTAACTGTCGATAGGTTTATTGCAGGTCTATTAAAATGTAATATTAGGGAAAATAGAATGTCTAATTTTTTCTGTTGACGAATAATAAACAAAAGCTCGTCGTAGGTGGTAAGCCTCAAATAAAGGGATTATTTATCGCCATATCTACCATTTGTTTAAAAACAACTTGAAACAACCTTTTGTCCATCGAAGAAGTCAATTGTTTTATCTGAAAAGGATTATGTTTCTGGTGACATCAGCTACTTTCCTCCACAGGGCATTCTTTGAAGTAAATTGTTCTCCCTCATAATTACTTCTTTTCAATATTGAACAGATATGTTCAATGGGGTTAAGATCCGGAGAAACAAGGTGGCCAGACAAAGATGATTTCTCCAAAGAAGCCCATAGATTCAAGGAAGGCTGCAGTCCCCCCAGCAGAATGGGATGTTGCATTGCCATGCATAAAAATCATCTGAAAGCGACGTTACAATGATAAGTCATCTCACCATGGTTACCAATTTTTATCCAAAAAGACTGTGTACGCATTTATAGTAAGTTTTACACCTTTTGGACCTCGGAATGGTCCAACCAACTAATCCATAATGATTCCCGCCCAAAACATGATGCCTCCACCTCTTTGTATGCGATGAACTATTTAAGGGGTTGTAGTTTCGTTTCATTCCAAACTTTGGCTCATCCATCCGGACCGTCAAGAGTAGCACGAGTCTCATGTGATAACAGGACACGTTGGAAATCGATGTTCATGTAATTCTGTGCCCAAGCCATTCGCCTTCCCTATGTTGTTTGTTCAATAAAGGCATTGGAATAGTTTTTATGTTCTTTCCCATCTCATTCAACACAGTACATCGGGTCTGCCTGGATCTTGGAGAGATTCCAGCTCTTGCAAAAATTGAAGCACTGTTGCTGTTTGCGTTTCGGTTGGCTTCCCTACGAATTTTCCGAATGTCACAATGTGAAAAGTTTTTCCTGGTGCCCTTATCCTTTTTGAATTAGGTATTGTGTTTGTTCATGAATGAAACCAAAGATATTAGGTCCCTTTTCCGACTAAATCTTTGATGAACAATCCTTCCCTTTTCGATAACCGTTAATCACCCTTTTTGGCATTTTAAAATATCTCCAATATAGCGATGGGACGTATAAATTACTTGATAATAAATAAAATGTCATAACTTCGTGAATATCGCATGGATTTGAATAAAATTTTGGGAAAACCTAATCTTGAGACAATTTGATGATACAATTTTCAATTTGTTGTTAGTTATATTTAGTTTTCACCGGGTTCAACGTTGCTTTACTTTGGTGATCTAACAAGGATCGGTGCTTCTACGTGATTACGTCGTATGCATTTATGATTATGTTTCAGTAAAATAGTTACAACATAGTTTGCCGCTAATACATAATAAAAGAAACGTAGTTTACCGCTAATACATAATGCAAGAAAAGCGACTAGTTAAAACTAGAGTTTGTTTTTCATGTTAATTTCTATTAAAATTTCACTTTATAAATCTAAAAATATGAGAGCTGAAGGTGATTAAACAGTTAATTGCACAGACAAGCGACCACGTGTTTCAAGTTCAGATAAACTCGTTTCTCATAATCAATTTCACTTGGGATGTTGGCAATTTTCGCGTAGTTCCTTCTATAAGAAATAACCATGCCTAAGATTTTTACAAAACAAATGCTTACAATGAATTCATTTGATTTAAAAGATTAAAATGAATTCGACCGCATACACGTAGGTTGAATATAGAGTGTGAATAGTATATTTTGTTCAGCTGTAAAAGGTACCTCCAGATTCTATTATATTTATATATTATTGTTAGATATAGTATCTGCAGCATCAGTAAGCCTCATCTCTAAATCACCGTTTGCTACAATGCTTGTGTAATGGATGTATATGTTATACTAAAGAACTCTAAAACTATTGAATTAATGGCTGAGATTCCCTTCAGCGTTTAACGCTAATCTAACCAACAATTGCCTTAAATGAACACATATTACAAACGGGTTGATTAAGAATCGATCTAGGATGATAGTACGCCTTATGAAGTATTTTTTCTGTACAGTACCATATAAGGTAACTGAATGAATTAATGGAGGCATTGAAACACATTTCGAAACTTGTATAGTAAGCTTCACCGTCCACTATGGTTATATTTGGCATGTGCAGCAGCTATTTTCACTGATTCCACAGTTTTGAGTCTGATGCATATAGACTTAATTAGTGGCAGAAATTAAAAATTCGCGATTTCTAAAAATAATAATTGATTGAATAATTAGCAATCAATAATTACCCCGTTATCCAACAACCATGCTACCGGCAACCACTGCGGCTGAGGTTGTAATCTATTGAATCGTTATGAACCCGAACTTTACAAACAATTATCTCTCAAAATTTCCACATCTAACTGAGGCACACTCATTATCAGATTATCACCTTTTTTTCAAGTTCATGATATTTAAAAAAGAAAACGATATTTATAAAGCATTTGATCATGTCCAGTGTATAGTACTAGGAATCATTTTGCTGATTTGCCCACGCTACTTTCCAAGATTCCCTGATAGCTGTATAATTACCCCTGTTATTCCAGTGTTCAAAAATCATGGTGAAAGAAGGAGCACTATAGAATCTTTGAATCATTAAATAATTTTGTGATAATGTACAAACACATAAACGCTAATGTAGATTCGAACATGTAAATTAAAGTAAGCCTTTTACTTCTGCGGATGTCCCAACATTTATCTCGGGACGAATTTCCCATTTATTGAAGAAATCTAGAAAAGCTTAGTCAGGAATGTACATAATAACAGAAAATAGGGTACTTTTACAGTTTAATCAAGACATTAAAAAATGAAAATATTGAAAAACGTTATATTGTACGTGTCCATTATGGAATGAAGGTCTCCGTAAAAAAAATTCACCTAATTTCTTAAAGTATTTTTTTTTACGGTTACAATTTGTTATGATATTGAGCAAAAGTTTCGATTTGTAGGACGAAAAGCTCATATAAACGTTTGGAAGGGAATGTCAGCGCTTTAAACTGAGTTATCTCCAGATGGCGTTTGCAAAAAAAAAAAAAAAAAAAAAAAAAAATCAAAGATGGCGACCTTCAACGCGCTGTCATAAAAATGATTATTTTTGGCCGCTGTAAAAAAAAACAAACAAACACATCGATCAACTTAATTGCATTTTTGAGATCTTTAGTCCAAAACAGATACGGACAATATAACTACTTTTTGATATTTTAATTTTTTAATGTATTAATGAAACTGTAAACTACCGAAAATCAACAATACTATAATACGTTTATACTATAGACTTCGACGATAAAAATGTAATCATATTCTGGTGTAATACTATGCTAGAAAATTATGATAATGTAATTTGTTTGAGTTACATAAGATATAGTAAAATTTAATTATATGTAGCTTTTCATTGTAACATAAATATCAGAGCTCAACAAATGATTTATGTAGTGTATTTCCATTTTAAGATTTTTCAATCCATATTTAAGGATTTATTAAAATGAGTCAAATAAAAACTTTCAGTACTTTTTTATATAAAAGTTTTAATTATCACGGATTTCGTCCCAGATATTCTTACAAAATAAATAGACAAAATCAATCTCGTATTGTTTTTTGCCTGTTGAAATGAACATTAATGCGTTATAAATTAGAAAAAAAATGTGCAACCTTCTTCTTTTACAAACGATACATATACTTCACGTAAACGTTTCGAATTTGTTGCATGAATAGAACTTAAAAAAACAATAAAACAATAATCTTTTTTTCCAAAGTTTTTTACATTTTTTATTTTATATTTTGTGATAGGAGAACAGCTTGAAATATAAAAAACAAGAAAAATAAAATTATGCAATGTGAAAAATAAAAATAATCGTGTGTAATCTTCATAAACAACTTATAACCTTCAAATTACCATAAATAACTATATACTTATTTATTAGATTATCTTTTTATCAATAATAACTCTTTTTAAAACGCAAATTGTACACATTAATCTATGTGCCATCTCTATAATATACCCAGACGAAAAAGTTTCTTTGTAAAATGGCGAGTGCTACAAATCTCCTAGAAACACGTAGACATAAAATTCTAAATGTGGGTTTTTGTATATTAAATCCGTTCTTTTTTTTATTGATATATGAAATATTACCTATTTAATATGGATTCTGTTCACTATTTTAATTAATGTTTTGTTTGTTTTTGCTTATTAATAAAGTCAAGAGTCTAACGAATCAACACATTAAATAATGAATTGGTTCTATATATTTTTTCTTGTTAATTAATTATGCTATTGTTTGAAGGGGATAAATTAAGCTTCCATACATTATATAATATCACTTCATTTTGCCCCTCGTTCTCAAACCCACAACGTGATAGCCTTCTAACGCTTCCATATATCTGTAACTTCAATAAATATATATATATATATATATATATATATATATATATATATATATATATAACTACTTAATTTACTCACACAAAATTAATATTCGAAAGTATAGATTTATGCGTACAATGTAAGTATTTACTTCAAACGTGCTCAATACGCAGATAGAGCTAGTTAGTAAGTTATAAAATGTATATGGCGATTAAGCTACAATTAAGCATAAGCCTGAAGAATCCTAGAGTAGATGAAACGCGGAATATTCAGTGTAGCTTAATCGCCATATACATTTTATAACTTACTATATATATATATATATATATATATATATATATATATATATATATACAAACATCAAACACATGCAGAGGCACACCCACACACACACATATATATATATATATATATATATATATATATATTCAGATGGAGAAATTGTTAAAAAACTGGTTAAAATTCTCAATGCGTAAGTAGAGAAAAACAGGTTTTTTTTTTTATTTTACAACCTCAATTGACTTAATCTATTACTATTGTTTCCGCGGACAGAAAATTTACTGTTTCATTCGTTAGAATGCAAAAGTCAAAATGGGGAAGGGTAGAAAATATGATTTGTAGCGTTACGAATGGATATTAAGAAAATCAGACGAATATAGGGAGAAAAAAAGAGAAAAAGAAAAAGCATAATGTTGTCATGATTTGGGTGAAGGAGGTTGACATGTAATGAAGTGTAGTCTGGAAGGCATTTTCAGACGCAATGTTAACATACGTCTTGTTGTTTGCATTCAAACATACGCCCTATATATCCTATAGGTACGCCATAGATATGTTAGGTGTGGAATGCATTTATATGACCAATAGTTAGCATACGTCTTGTAACTCACGTTAAATACACGCCATATTTTTTTTATTAGGTTTGCGACAATTATGTGATTTGAGTAAATATCAAAATAGTTAAAAAATATAGAGGGGTTATAATTAAGAAACGGAAAGGGAAAACTATTGATGTTTAAAAGTATTTTTAACAATTATCTTGTGAGTAGTAGATGTTGAAATTAAAAAAAATAATAAAAACTAAAGACAAATGGCGATAAGTTTTGAAATGAGATTATGAAATGGTGCGGAATGATGTGAGAATAAAAATAACAATACAAGTATTAGAAATAAGATTATAATGTAACAGAAATAATTCAATATACGGCGATATAAAAGAGTAGACAATTAGATGCAAATGAGAAGGTTAATGATTGTAATTGTTTTTTCGTATTAATTAGCTATAATTGATAACGTTATGGTTTTCAATTAGTAGATTTACCGAGTTAAAGTAGATGAAATTTCGTAGGATGTGAAGTTGCTGAGGAGGATGTATTTGTAGTGTTTACAAATGATTGGAATGTCACTTTAAATGCTTAATAATTTATATATACAATTGAAATTAATAAATAATTTTTAGTATGAACAAAGAAAAGAAGGAAAGTTTAAATATTTACAGGTACTGGATATTTAAGAATTTATCAGCTAATAGTTGGTGTGAGATTATTTATGATCACAGTTAGGTTGTTACTAATTAGTCAGTAGAGTTATTAACTCTAAAACTGTCTTTACATAAAGTTTTAGCGAGTCCTGTGTAGTATTTTATTAATTATAGGGGCGAGAGATGTTTTGTAAACTACTCCTCTCTGTAGGTATTGTTGTGTAAGTAGATATTCTTATTTAAGTAAGCAATTCTAATATCTTGTGTTATTATTATTGTGATTATTATTGTTGTAAAGTATTCTATTATTATGCTTTTTAATCATTCTTTTCCTGATGCAGAGCGGAATGTGTGTTAATTAACTTGGAGAAATTTTTCACAGTTTAGTTTTATTCATTATGAAAAAATGGGGGTAAAAAGAAATAATTTATATATATATATATATATATATATACATATATATGCGTGTTTTTGCTAATCTTGTAAGGGAGTTTGGTTCAATATAGTTAATGGTAGTATTAGTGTAGCAATTTTAGGGCTACCTCATGAAAATTTACCTCCTTTTTCTTTACTAATTGTTAATTCTCTATTTTTCTAACTTTTTTAACCTTTACTCAACTAACACAATCGTCACAAACCCAATATAAATAACAGGAAGTATATTGAATTAAACAAACTGGACGTATGTGAACTATTTGTCATATAAATGATTTCCTAATTAATATATCGCAAAATAACGTATATTTTAAAATGTATAATTCTTGTTATAAACTTATAAGAAACAATTCCCTATAAAATAAACAAATTTGATTCCTTGATATTTACTGTTATTTACAAAAATTGGTAGACTGAAAAACACAAACACATATATAGCGGTTTGGCAAAGCCAGAGTTGAGATAACCAAGAAAAAATAAACACAAAGTAAACTTTACCCCAAAGCAAAAAAAACTGAACATATCCTGTCCATACGCTATATATAGTAATGTAGGCAAATTTGAGCATATTTAAGTGGTTTTAAAATGTAGTTATTTTACCAATCGTCTAAAAATATTTACCATAAGTTACTATTATAACATTCAAAAAACTTTCAAATTTTGATGTAGTAGATATGATCGTTTCCGTATACAATTTGCCTTCCAATAATAAATATATATATATATATATATATATATATATATATATATTTATATAAAATGGGTTAAGATATTTCAACGAAAGAAAGATGTATATTTAAATAAGGGAGTAGTCACCAACAATGTGTATTTTTTAACATTATTTTATTATTCCGTGTCTTGGTTTTTCCTTGAGAATTATGTTTGGACCATAGTAATAATGTTTTTAAGTCATTGAAATCGTTTTTACGCGCGTTTCAGACGTTCTGTAAAGCGTCCTCGTCAGAAATTATTTTCAAATGTGTTGGAGATGTAAAAATGTCAATTTTCGTAGTTAATTTGAAGTTTTTCGATTTTTATTACTCTTTTATTGGGCTAGTCGAGGGAGGCCGCTGACCTGGTTGTAGTCGCTCTCTCTTTCTGCTAATGCTTTTTTTCTTTTCCTTTAGGGTGGGGTAGGGCGTATGACCTTTTTAATATAATCCATTTAACGTATAATGAAAATTATCGATATAGTATTCCAAAGAAATTGAGAGGTAGAAAAAGGAACAAAACTAATTGTGTTCATCGACGTTTCGTCTTTTCTGTAACATTTCTCCTAGATAAATGCAATTAATAAAATACCAGTGCAATATTTGAAAATATATTTTTACGTGTAATAGGAAGTAGCTTCGATCTATGGTACCCCCTCGACAATCCTGCACGATAAACACCCGTCTAGCTAAAACCACGGCCAATAATCCTCCCCTCTTTATCTGTGCCTAAACCAAAACGTAGATTCCATGATCAAAGTTTCTTTCTCAGAACTGCACGCTTGAGGAACTCTCTTCAGTTAGTTTGTTTTCAAGCTCGCTACAATTTTGTTTGTCTTCAAGTTCAACGTAAACATATTCTTGATAAACCATCCGATTAAATAATCGAATTTACAAAATTTCTACTACTAACGATCGCTAAGAAATTATACCATTGAGTATTGTGTAATCAGTAACCTTCATCCTCGAGTTGCCTCTGGGCCTTTATAAGTAGTGACGCCTTTGTATATAAAAAAGTCTTCAGAACGGAAAAGCCGTTGGAAATTTAAGAAAATGTATAGCGTTTTGAAAAGGAGTAAGACTTTTAACGTCATATACAAAATTAAAAAGATCATGATGTACTTTTTATTGTTTTGGGAATATATATAGCTGTTAAAATCTAAATATAGATGTGTAACTGAAATGAAATCAGTGTATTTTTGTTATGTAATTAACTGCGGTATTATATGCATTACTTATTATAAGTTGTTTTTCTACGGTATAAGATGGTTTACCTGTGTCTAAAAAAAAATTATGTACTTTTAATAAGAATTTACTTATTAATGGCGACAAATTATAGAAAACTCAACCTTGTTTTATTAAGCTTGCATTTCCGATGAGCGCTGATTCTAGAAGTCTCCGTCGCGGTTTATTTAAAATACATTGGCCTCTTTTTGCTTGTTTGCTCTCAAAAGCACGATTATGCTGCAATGAAAGAGAGAAAAATGCATTCAGTAAATGGTCATTTCTTATATATCTTTTTAGGTTCATTGAGTCTTTTCTCTAATCTACGTTGGGCTTCACCAACGTATATATGATGCCAATTTTGGCAAAAAAAGCAGCATATATGCATTCATTTGAAAATGGGTTTGTTTTCGAAATATTTTGTTGTTTTAATATTTGTTTTATAGTTTGTGATGTGGTTTGCATTATTGAAATTCCTAGTTTATAATAAGTGTTTCAAATTATTGTATTATTGGCGTGTGTAAGTAAACAAGATGTTTTTTTATGAAAGGCGTGTTCGGTATTTATGATTTTTGCTTATTCATTCTGGAGGGAAAAATTGTGGCTTTTTCCTTTGAAATTAATATAAAATATGTAGGATATTGCAAAGTTTTCAAAGTATTTTTGAGTTATTTGAATTCTTCCTTTAGATGTTCTGGACTGCAAATTCTGAATATACCATTATAATACCTGCTTTTATGTTGTTATTATAGTTTAACGTATCTACTTTTTTTTTTACAATTATCAAGTTTAATGTTTTTTTTCTATTTATGCAGATTCCTGTTGTAAATGTGAATACTGTCTGAATTAAAATAGCAACAGATTTGTAATTTACTCGGAATCGTTAGATGTTGCGTTCCATCACGAATATTTATGCTACAAAGGCAAGTGTTTCCAATGGAAAAGAATATTCCAATATCTACTTTTTTGACAATTATCAAGTTTAATTCTTTTTTCTATTTATGCAGATTCCTGTTGTCAGGTTTGAACATTTTATTCAAATAATTCTGGTACTTGATTATTATTTTATGCTGCGTTATTTACATTTGTCGCCAACTGGACAATCCTGTAAAAATTATTTCTCGTTGCACATGATCTAAGTATAAGACGACGACATATTCATCATTTTATTCAAATTACGCTTTAGTGCAGTTAATAATTACTTTGATATTTGTTTGCATTTATTTCTATTTTTTAAATGATGTCTTGGTACACACTTCCTTAATATTAAACATTATTATTAATATATCTACCTCTATTGTGCTTGTTATATATATATATATATATATATATATATATATATATATATATATATATATATATATATATATATATATATATATACGAGCAAACAGTTAATAAAACATGCTAAAACACTTTGAAATGAGTTAAAAACATATTTAATCTGAAAAGGAAACACTAGATAAGTGGATAGTCCTTAATCCGCAGAGTTTCGAAGAAATAATTTCCTTCTCGTTAGAGGGTAGGAATTAGCAAAATGCGGGATCGGATTTTGCATGCAAAAGTATTTGATGAAACAACAAGTAAGTCACAGATCTTACTTGAAAACAAAAAAAGTGAAGCAGAGTGAATATGGTGAAGAAGAAGGTGATTACACATGAATGGATAGTCTGATGGATAATAAATAAGCCAGTGACGGTAAAATCCAAATGTATAACTTCAAGAAAGTTAAAAGAATTTCCATCTGCACAAGTAAAATCCACGGAAATCACGTAATATATATATATATATATATATATATATATATATATATATATATATATGGCTGACGTAAAGTACTTTTAAAATTAAAATGTTTAAATTCAACGTTATTTCACGCGGTTAATGTTAGCCTAATGGATATGGTATTTGCTAATCGAACCAGGAATGTCTCTTGTTGCCGAGTTCGAATCGTTTTACTGGTGTTAATCGTGACACCCTGCACTGAAGATTCCCGAACGGATGAAACACTAGTGTCTGTAGGTATTTAATTATTATAGTAAAAATAAATTATATTTACAGTCCTGATCAAAATCATAGGACTACTTAAGAAAGTAAGCGTTGACGCATATTATCGAGTTTTTAATCAAACAAATAGTTGAAACCATTGCATAAAGGGAAAATATGATGGAAAAAATTAAATCTGCTTCATTCGCAATCTTAACCCTGATCTAATAATTATTTAAAAAAAAAACAAACAAACATTTTCACCTGGTCAAAATGATAAGACCACTGATAATTTATCTAACAAAAGGCAATTATAAATTACTAAAAAGGATATCAGTATGTATAGCCTCCATTATTACGAATTACTTCAAAAATTCTCTTCGGCATGCTTGCGACTAAATTTTTTATCAGTTGCGAAGGAATTTTATCCCATGTACTGAAAACTGAATCAGAAAGTTCTTTTATCGAATCATACTGGGTTCCATCCTTGAACACTTCTTTTGCCATCCATCCCCAAAGATTTTCAATGGGATTGAGGTCCGGAGAACATGCTGGATGATCTAACAATTCTATATTATTTGAAGAAAAGTATTCTCGTGCATGTCGAGAAGTGTGTATCGCAGCGTTGTCTTGCTGGAAAATTCAATTTCTTCCACACAGGCGTGGACCTTCAGTCCTGATAGAATCATTTTCAAGCATTGAAATGTACTTCAATGATGTTTGCCGGCCTTTCACTACTTGCAACTTTAGGGTCCCAGCTGACAAGAAATCACCCCGGATCATTAGAGGCCCTCCTTCACTATGCCGAGTTGAAAAAGTCTCTTTGGGCAAATTTTTATCATGCCAATAGTGTTGAAATCCATTTGGACCATATAGATTATACTTTCCCCACTTTTCTCCATCCCAAGTCTGTTATTTGGCGGCATATTTAAGTCGGTTAGTTCTGTACTGTTCAAGAAGACGTGGTTTCTGCAATCGCTTTAAATGATTGAAACCCTTCATTTTCAGATGCCTTCTGATGGTTTTAGGACTACATTCTGCTGCTGTTTGGCTTTTCAATCGATTTGAGCTCATACTGGAGTTTTTTGTTTAACTTCTTCTGATACGGCGATCCAGTGATGGGGTTATTTTTTGGGGTCGACCTGGACTCTTTTTGTGCCCATATTGATCTGGATTGCTTTAAAAATATTGCGATGCCCGTTTTGTACGATTCACTTCGTTTGCAATGGATTGATGGGAGAGTCCACCCCTATTAAGCTCAAAGATCCTTCCTCTCTCAAAATCTGATACTGGTTTCCCTTTTGCAATTTATAATTTAAAGCTTTTCGTATTCATTTTTCAAAACTAACCGATTTTATTAAAGTGGTCTTATAATTTGGACCAGGCGAAAATGTTTTTTAAATTTTTTTTTAAATAATTATTAGATCAAGGTTAAGGTTTCGAATGAAACAGATTTCATTTTTTCCACCATCATATGTTCCCCTTTGGCAATGGTTTCGACCATTTGCTTGATTAAAAACTCGATATTATGCGTAAACTCTTACTTTCTTAAGTGGTCTTATGATTTTGACCAGGACTGTATATATATATATATATATATATATATATATATATATATATATATATTAAAATATAATTATCCACTGACACGTGTTTCGTCATCTACGACTCATCAGAGTGTCTGAATCTAAGGAGATTCGTAATCGGGACCCCAGGGTAGTGAGCCTGGCCTCTTTACCGGCTGGTCCATCTCGCAGACAGTTAGGATATCGCGATTTATTTAGATGTTATTTGTTTTTGTTTTTGCGATAGGTTTTGAATGAATTTAATTATTTACGAAAGTACATTTCTACCTAAATGTGAGTTGGTAATAATTTTCCCTTTAACCAATATGGTACCCCCACATGCGGAGCGGTATATATATATATATATATATATATATATATATATATATATATATATATATATATATATATAATATTTAAAATATAATTATGCACTGATACGTGTTTCGTCGTCTACGACTCATCAGAGTGGCTGAATCTAGCGAGATTGGTAATCGGGACCCCAAGGTAGTGAGCCTGACCTCTTTACCGACTAGTCCATCTCGCCGAAAGATAGGATATGTCGTGATTTATTTAGATTTTATCTGTTTTTGTTTTTGCGATAGGTTTTGAAGGAATTTAATTATTTACGAAAGTGCATTTTTACCTAAATGCTCGTTGGAAATAATTTTCCTTTTAAGCAATTTGGTACGCCAAGAGATGGACCAGTGGGTAAAGAGGTCAGACTCACTACCCTGGGGTCCTGATTTCGAATCTCGCTAGATCCAACCACTCTGAATAGTTGTAGACGACGAAACACGTGTCAGTGGATAATTATATTTTAAAAATAATATATATATATATATATATATATATATATATATGAGCAAACAGTTAAAGAAATATGTTAAAAAACACTATGAAATGACTTAAAAACATATTTAATCTGAAAAGGAAACACTAGATAAATGGATATTCCTTAATCCGCTGAGTTTCGAAGAAATACTCCTCTTCTCATCAGAGGGTAGGAATTAGGAAAATTTGGGATCGGATTTTGTATGCAGAAGTATTTGATGAAACAACAAATAAGTCAAAACAAAATAAGTTAAGCAGAGGGAATATAGTAAAGAAAAAGGTGATTACACATTAATGGATAATCTGGTGGAAGATAAAAAAAATCCAGTGACGGTAAAATCCAAATGTAAAACTTCAAGAAAGTTAGAAGAATTTCCATTTGTACAAGTAAAATCCAAGGAAATCCCGTAATTAGAAGAAGATGATCCATAATAATCCAAAGGCAGAGATCCATGGAATAATTCACAAAAATGTGTACAAGGAAAAAATAATATTAATAAAAGAAAAATAAGATGTGCTTTTCACTCTACTTCCGAGACATAACTATTTATTATTTATTATTTATATTAAGGATTTTTATAAATATTAATTCTTTAATATTTATAATTTACTTTAATTTTACTATCTTGGATCATTTTAGTAAATTCAATTGTTAATTTTCATTTTATTTATATATATATATATATATATATATATATATATATATAGCAAAAGCAAAAACAAATAACATCTCTCTCTCTCTCTCTCTCTCTATATATATATATATATATATATATATATAGAGAGAGAGAGATGATGATTGCAACGTCTTATCAGACGAGTGCCACTCCCTCAGGCACTGAAAGTCCATGAGCAAAAAAATGACTTTAGTCCTGCCGGCAAAATTCACACGCTCAAACAGACATGACACTGAAGACGGTCACTAGTATGCATGCACATATATACATACAACCATACATACACATACACACATACATATAACACACATACATGCATATACATATATATATATATATATATATACAATACATAGTACACATGCATCAATATACACAAGACAAGTCAATGGCATACATACATATATATAAATGCAAATATACATATATACACACCTATCTGTAAACATACTCACACATATACATACACAATGCATAACACGCATACATACATATACATACACACACACATACATACACATGTACATAGATATAACTACACACAAATACAAATACATACACACATATACATACATATACACACATGTACACATATGAACATATATATATATATACACATACACTTACCTAAATATACATACACATACATAAATATTCACACATACACAAACATGCACACACATAAAATATATATATATATACATAAATACATACACACACATGCACATATACATAAACATATACACATATACATACATATACACACATATACATACACCTGTACATGAACATACATACACCTATACATACATATATACATATAATGATGGTAGCTCAATTACTACATGCTTCCAGCATTTCAGGCCTACACGCGTCACAACATTTCCATGGCTGAGGGAGTATCTATACACAGATGAGTTTTAGCTTTGGATGGCAGCTAAATCTCTCTCTCTTTCTCTCTCTCTCTCTCTCTCTCTCTCTCTATATATATATATATATATATATATATATATATATATATTAAAGATAGATGGGACGATTCCAGTATTTAAACTGATCCGGTAAAAATACCTATTCCGTATTTAATTTCCGATTCCAATACAATTACCGATTCCGATTCTGATTATTTCTAAATCCCAACTATATTTAACTATAAAGTTGTTATTTTTAACGATTACCGTAAAAACACATTTTTTTTTTCTTAAACCTATGGATACACTTGTGAGGGATGATCTGTCGATTTTAGTTTTACTAATAGGTTAAAATCAACAGATATTCACTATTTAAGCATTACTATCAACGGTAGAATATTTTTCTATGAAGATCATCAAATAACAAAGTCAATTAAAAGAATCGTTGTTGGCATCGGAAAATTGCTTCCATCAAACCAGCACGGTCAATGAAAGGTTCGACGCTGAGAACACTTCATCTGACTACACCACCGCATCTTTCGTAAGAATCAAATATAACTTCAGAGAAATATCTATTCAAATATGTATACTAACGCTAAATAACGATGCTGGATATAGAATTCTTTTTACTTATTCTCTCTGATGTGAGTGAAGAGTACTATAGGATCGCGAGCCTCACGAATAAACTGCAAAGAAAGGTCAAGTTATATAAATTGAAAGGTCTAGCGAGCAAGGGAAGCACGTACAAGAATCGAGCTTAGAAAATGTCTTCATTACTATGCTACATTGACTACATCACGTACATCCGAACTTAGGGCCGCACGCAAATATTAATATAAAAAACACACTCATTATATATATATATATATATATATATATATATATATATATATATATATATATATATATCAACTTTTCCATTTACGTGCAAACATCAATTCGAATGTACGTGCATAAAATAAAAGTAATAGTATAATGTTTTCTATATATATTGTGTTATACCAAATATAACTTAATTGGCATCACATTCTTGTCCACGTTCTCACACAATAAAAATAATAGAAAATCTACAGTAAACCTTAATATACACAATCAGGTCTAGGCAACGACAACGCAATGCGGCCTGCTAATATATATATATATATATAAGTGAAAGTGTATGTCTCTGTGTGTGTGTGTCTGTGTACGTTTCCCTACACAATAACTCTGTGAATTTTCAGTCTACAGACTTTAAATTTGATATACAGGGTAGTGAGATTTATGAATATATTTGTAATCCGTTTTCGGCCATAAATTTTGCGGTTAAGGGGTCAAAGTTCAACGATTTGACTTTGAGAACTCTACCAAACTCCTCAGCTAATTTTGTGTCGACAATTTGAGCTATCAATATATAAATTGATGTATGTATGTTTGCATGTCTGTCTTAAAACTTTCGACAGGGCGACAAATTTTCACAAAATCGGCATCGTTATGAAGATCGACCCTTCAGACTACAAATATCGAAAAATTGGCTAAAAACATTAATTTTTTCACCCTCAACTAATCACCTTTCTACAGACAGGAGCTTTTTTTCACGGGTGTTCCTCTCTTTTCGATTGTCTAGCCTTAAATAAAACCTACGTCACTTCCGGTTTGGCGGCCGTAACAGCAAATACGTCACGTTTTCCCCGTTATTTTCCTAGCTCGTGGTATGGGTTCGAGCCTGCCTTCCTACTGCCACTTTTTTTTTCTCAACACACACCTCCAATCACCCGGGCAGCGCCGGACACCCATGCTAGTATATATATATATATATATATATATATATATATATATATATATATGTGTGTGTGTGTGTGTGTGTGTGTGGGTGTGCGTGTGCGTGTGTATGTATATATCTATAATATAAAACTGAATGTCTGTGTGTGTCTGGTCACGAATAGGCTCCTATATGGTTGCCTATTAAAAAAAAAATATTACATATAATGATAGACGATGTATCGAAACATAGGAATGGGTATGTTTGATCTGGCAGAACGGTGGTTCATTAAAATTGGGGGGTCTGTGTTCGCGCCTGGTCCACAACGTATGGAAATAAAAAAATTAAAAATTAAAAATAAAACGTTTACAAGTCATTTTGTTATAAATGTACATGAGAATACTTTGATAAGTATATTTGAACTTAAATAGGGATGGTATAATAAAATTATGGGGTCTGCGTTCGCGCCTGGCCTCCATAGAATGGAAATAGGCACACACTTTAATAGACTGTTCATATTTATCTGCGTAAGTATACTTTGGTAATTATGTTTCAGTTTGAAGAACTATCGTATACTAAAATTATGGGGTGTTCGTTCGTGCCTGACCTCCATAGAATAGAAATATGTCACAATGTTTTACAAGGTTTTTTTTTTAATATAGATCCACAGTATATTGTGATAAGTGTTTCAGTGTGAACAGGTATGGTATAATAAATTATGGGATTTATCTATTTTATTTTTACTTTCACCACATTTTGCTTTGGTTTTGATACTCCCAAATTCGAAGGTATCTCTTTACAACCCTTCCTTTTCATAACCTATCATACTTTCATAAATCAGAGTCCATTTTCTGAAGGCTGCTTTGAAACCCAGACAACGGCGGGTACCTTTGCTAGTATATATATATATATATATATATATATATATATATATATATATATATATATATATATATATATATTCTTCGGAGTAGTTTTTATTTAACAATCAGTGGTTATGTAAACGTGAGATTGTAGGTTTACAAAATATTACTGGCAGTAATATTCTATAAGTTATCCCATCTAAACGAGAATTGCTCGATATTCAAGATAGAGCAAATAAATTAAATTATAATTCCATGAATTTCAAAAAACTCTCATTGAAATGAAATGAAGTGGTTGAGTTTCATATCAAAGAATTTTTATTATTCTAAGCAAGACAAAGAATGTTTTAGAAAGTTTATCTCATTAACCTATAGGGTTTCGATGTCTACCATCTCATCAGAGGAGTGAAAATATTAGCAAATAGTTATAAAGGTATGCATCCTATTTGCTAAAGTCAGTGAGACATGGAAAGTCAAAGTGAAAATAATATATTTATCAGAATTTCTGTAGCAGGAGTATTTGTAGAAAAAGGATATGAATGTTTTTGTTGATCAAACTTGTTTGGTAAAATACATATTATATGTTCTTTACATCCGTTTGGTAATAGTTTCCAAGTTATATCCTGGGTTATCCGCATAGCTGTGTATATATCCGAATCGGGCAAGTGCTTGTTTAAATCTGTTTTGGGTCCAGCCGATAATAATTTCAAAGTCTGGTGGAAGCCTTTTCATTGGAAGCTTATATTATTTTAGCGGGGGGGGAAGTGTTAGGGAGAGTAGGCAATGGTAAGTGGCAGGAGGTGGGGTGAGACAATTTTGTGCATATTCATCCTAATATACACATGAACACACATATACAAACTCAACACTCACACAGAATATAAATATGTAATACACATACATACATACACATATATATACATATATACACATATATATATATATAAACATATATATACATATACACATATACACACACTTAAACATACATACATCTCTATAAAAATAGATATCTCTTCAAGTAGAATCTAAGAATCATAAAGTTTGACCGGTCGCTTAATTGAGGTCAGGTCGTGTACAAGATATGGGGACTTGGTTCGGGGTGGGGGGGGGAAGAAAGGAGGAGGAATAAGAATAATATAGATATAAAGACAAAAACCAAAACAAATTAAAACAAAGAGATGAGCCTAAACCGTAAATGGAATAATTCTTTTTTTCCTGATTTTTCCTAGTTTAATCTCAAACCTCATTGTCAAGTTAAATCGTATTTGTTCTGTCAACTCAAGTTATAAGTACTGCGCATGAGGTGCTAATTATTATTAATTTTATACTTATCTATATTTCCCTTAGAAAGAGGATTGGCATAGAGTTTAGAATACACTAATGTTTATTAGCTAATTGTGAAATTAATTCTAATATTATTGATGGAACGTTTTATCTTTATTTGATGGTCCTTACGGTAATAGTTCAATGCTAAGTAAGTTAAAACAAAGGTAATAAAGTAATGATAATACCTTACAGAAAAAAACGTTTAAAATCAGTATATCCATAACCTTATGCTATTTAATAATATTTAACCGGGGAAATTTTCTATAACTGCATTATTAATACATATACATACACACATATACATATACACACACATATATATATATATATATATATATATATATATCCACACATAACATATACATACACACACACGTACACATGCATGAACGTGTACAATATATATATTTTTATACATATTCGCAACCATACGAGTAATACATACATACGCTCACTTATTCTATGTATACTTACATCTAAGCCCATATATACCCACAAATAACAGGTGTATCATATATAGACAGATATGCCCTCATATATACAAAAATTGTATTTAGAAATAAAAATTTATGCACTTATTTAACACTATAAATTATAGGAATAATTAGTGTATGTAACTTACCTAAGTTTATCAATGATATTTTTTATTTTTTTTATTTTGTTATAATTCCTCTGCTAATTTAACATTAATAAGATGAAAAAAAATGGGATTGTGTGATTATGGTTATAGAATTTAATTAACCTAGTAGCAACAGGGATGACGCATCAATGAGTATAGTTCTTTCTTGTTTATACGTACGGATCTGGAGATTACCTTGCAATGGGGAATTTTTACTCCTTTACTGGTTAGCAGATGGGTGCGGAATTATAAATTCTTTAAATGGGAAGCTACATGCTTTTGGAAATACTATTATAATTAGATCTTAGAGTGCCAATTACGTGTAGGAGATTTAAAGTGTAGTATTTTAATGTCCTTATAGTAAGGCTCTACTTAACATGTGCATATACGCAAACAGAAAAAAGTTATTTCATGTGTTAAAACAGGTTATTAAGAAACTATCTTTAGAAATGAACATTATTTTATTATTAGTAAAGTAAGTGTTTAGATTTTAGTCAAGACTGGTGTGTATTTAGTACTTTTTTATTTTTACCTATTTCTCATTTGTACGAAGAGTGTATGTTATTTTATTTTAAGATTACTGTATTTAAATTTTTTCTTGTGTTTACATCTGGACACTAGCTCGTTCTTGGTATTAATTATGGGTTTATTGAAGGTTATGATGTTAACTGCCTCGGATATACAAAGATTTCAACACTTATCCCCTGGGGCATATGATCTAGATTTATTCAGTATTCTCCATTTAATTGAATATGGAATTTTCTTGTCCTCTAGGCTGTTGATTAATTTGGTTAAAGATGTGCTATTATTATCATTGTTTTGAGATCTTTCATTTTTGAAGGAATGTAGGTGGTTTGAGATTCTTATTTTTATTAAGCTTGATGATGCACCTATATACGTGAATGTTTTCCTTGTTTTATTACTGTTTATTTGTTCATCGGTCCCCTTTCTATTGAGTCCTATAGTGGGGGGCTGGGCAAAGATGGGGTATGGGGATTCATAGCCTTGGTTCTGGTTAGTACTAAATTGGTCTTCACTGGGAATTATATTATTGGATACGTTAGCTTGGCTGTTGTTTCTGTTGTTATTATTATTCGAGCCCTCGCTATATGTTTCCCTATATATGTTTGCGTTCTGAACGCTTCGACTATATTCATTGTTTTCATCGTTTGATTGGTTGTTTTTATGTTTTGGTAGTTGCGTGACTGTGCAGGCGTATACTACGTCTTTGTGTATGCAATCGTTATTGAGGGGGCATTCATTTTTGTTTAGGCAGTGACATTTGTTACTAGGTATTAGGTCAATTGGTATATCCAGCGCTTTTTTAATTTTCCTATTATTTGTTGAAATTATTGTCTGTGCTAGATTAGGCATTGTGGAGTATGATATTTTTATGGAGTTTTTGTTTAATATGGTACTATACTTATGAGGGTATTTAAAGGATTTTTCCACTATTCTGAAAAATTATTTTGGAATATTAGTTTTTACATTGGAGCTGAATGGAGGGTTGAACCAAATGGCATTCTTACGTCTTACTTTTCTCTTCTTATTAAATTGTTTTTGATTTGGGATTGGGCTGGTGGCTGTGTATTTAGTGAGGAAATTTGTATTGTTCGGGACATTTTGGCTTATTCTGTTGTTGTCATCTTTTATTGTCATATTATGTGTAATTACTGAGTGTAGTTTTCTCGCTAAAGAGTGTTTTCTGTTATATTCTATGCGTTCCTTATATCCTGAATTCCTTAAAGCATTATTGTAGAATGTCGATACCTGGTCAAAAGCTTTTTTGTCCGCTGATAGATTTGATATTCTTTTGGAGATAGATGGAACTATTGATTTGATTATTGACTTTGGGTGATTAGATTGTTTGTGTACATAAAATAGGTTTAGATTTGGTTTATGGTACGGGGTGTAAGATTCATTACATAGATTTAAAGATACGTCTAAGAAGTTGGAAGTTTTTTTATTTGTGTCGACATCTATAGTTAATCCAAAGTTTTTGAAAAATTCATGCAGTTTTTTGATAGTGTTGTTGTATTGTCTTGGTCTTGCGGGGGTGACGAATAATGCGTCATCCCTGTATAGCCCCCCTTGCATGTTGCTGAATTCTATACTAATTTCTTTTAATAAATAAAGACCCACTAAATCAGTTACTTGTGCACTATCGGAGGATCCCATTATTATGTCGAAGTCATTAGGGGTATCTTTTCTTGTCCAATATTTACCTTCAAAATTTATTAGGGATCGTCTGGCTAATAAGATTAATTTAATCTCTAAATCCGTTATGTCCGAATGCTTTTTTGCAAATATTAGTGCCTTATTTAATAGTATTGGGGAGATTGAGTGATAGTAAGTATTTATATCGAAGGTGATAAAGCTTATTTGTTGCTTATCCTTTAGTTTTAAGAACCAGTTTATAACCGAGTCCGTACATTGCCAGAGTGGGAATTTAACTTTGTCTCTGATGGAAGGTATGATTCTATCTAAGATTTTCTTGCTTACTAGACCAATGTCCGACCTAGATGGACAAATAAGTCTAATTGAAGGGTTCTCGTGGAAGTTTTCTTTGTGGTCTTTCAGTGTAAATCTGGGAGTGCCAGGAGTGACAATTTCTGTATGTTCGTGGATATTCATAATGTTAAGTAAGTTTTTAGCTTCTAAGTTGATTTCATCTATTTTGTTTTCGGGGGCAGGTTTATAGGATTTGTTTAATTCTTTGTATATAAATTTCTTATAATTGCTGTATTCTAGTTTATAATAGTTTTTGGTCTTATCGGCTGGAACTAATATATGTGAACTTTTACTGACTTTTTTCGCAAAGTTATTGATTTTCTTAGTAGTACTGTTAGGTGTATACCAGTTATTCTTAAACTTTATGTTTTTGACTAAGTCAATTAGCATGTTTTCAAAATGTTCAAGCTCTGGGTTAAACATAGGGTGCTTATTTGTTTTAAACCCGTAGAATTTTGCCGCAGTTCTTTGTAGTTTCTTCTGTTCACGATTAGAGTTAACTTGGAGGCCTATTTTGAATGTTTCAGGATGTTGAACTAGTTTTGTTGTTGTGCTTTTCTTGTTGGTGTTTTGGTTGACTTTAGCAAATAGGGTGCATACCTTTATAACTATTTTCACTCCTCTGATGAGATGGTAGACATCGAAACCCTATAGGTTAATGAGATAAACTTTCTAAAACATTCTTTGTCTTGCTTAGAATAATAAAAATTCTTTGATATGAAACTCAACCACTTCATTTCATTTCAATGAGAGTTTTTTGAAATTCATGGAATTACAATTTAATATATATATATATATATATATATATATATATATAGGAATTCCATCTTTTTACAAAGAAGTCACCACTGATCACGGCCCAAAGAAGTCACCACTGATCACGGCCCAGAGGCCACTCGAGGATAATGATTAAAAAGTGTGCAGTAGTCAATAGGACAATAGCATAGGAACTGTTTTTATTGTAAAATGGGTAAATTAGATTACTTAAGGGGAACGGCTCATCAAGATCTTGTTGACGATTTACTTGAAGACTACCAAAGTGTAGTCACATTGAAAGCAAGCAAAGGAATACAGTTCAACAGGTGTTGCGTTATTCGAAAGGAGCGCGTTCATTGAATCTACGTTTCTGTTTTGGTGCGAATGTAGAGTGGGGGTAATTATTACTAGTTTTTTCAGCTAGATGAGTTTTTCTCGAGAAAGTTTGGCGGCGGGGGGCATAGATTGGAATTCAGATGAGCATGAAAATAATAATAATAATGCCGAAACAGGTTTGCAACGTCTCTTCTGTGAGAAAGATGTTGCAGGGAAGAAAAAAGGGAATCCCTCTAATATGTCATCAGTCTATTTTAAACTCTATCAAAACAGGGCAAGTCTTCCTTGCAGCTCCTGCCAAGATGTGACAGCAATACTCCATCTTTGGACGTACCTGAGTCTGATATTGGCAGAGAATTGCATCAACAGTCAGATATCTGCTGGATCGATAGGAGGATTTTTCCAGCGACGTTGGCAAGGGATTTTGTGTACGTGTTCCATTTCAGATCAGGGACTGCTGGTTATAAAATGAATACACATTGGACTTTCTTATAGAGTTGAAGATTATTTTACGAATTAGAGTTTATAGCCATACTCATATTCAGTTAACTGTGGAGTATCAATTGTTACTCTGTAGATCTTGAAGTATTAGATGATTTCGTTAAACTTTTTGTTAAAACTAAATAATGAAAGAAGATAACGAAAAAATGATTTCTAATCCAAAACTTGGTTTTAAAAATCCTTAACAGAAGTATATAACTCATATATGACAGTTTCTCAGACTTTTTCACAAAAAATATTTCCGTCTTAATTGTTAGCAGTCTCACGTATAAGATTTAGTATGAAATGTAATCCATCAAATTTTCGTTTCAGAAATTTGTCTAGAAAAAAAAGAACGCCATAAAGTGATTTTGCGTCTTTGCGACGACAATACTTATACAAATTTTAACTCGTTTCAAAAGAAGGCCCAGTCAATGATACATTTGTACAAAGTTAGTAAACTTTACCAAATGTATATGGAATATGCATGTGTATAAGGATAGGCTCGTTTTTTTTTTTGTTTTTTTAGCTTTATTACATTTCAACAGTTGTTGAGTCATTTTAGGGAAAAACTGTCTGGTGTTTTCAATTGCTTTGTAGATTAATTTTTACTTATTATTTGTAAAAAAAAAAGGCGCTTCATATTTTTAGATTTTTTGTACACCTTATTTCTCGAACCTATTAGCTAGCGAAGTTTACACCGTACGTGTTACACCGGTATAAAAGCAACCCATTAAGGAGATTTAAAGAGTGTGAACCAACGATTTTTAAATACTACTTCCAGTGGTATTTTGACTTGATGTTGTAGTGCCATCTATCATTTAAATCATTTACACTCGTATCTACGCTGAAAATAGATGCTTTGTCTAACAAATTGAAAAGATAACTTCTGGTTTTAAAATTTTGAACCGTCAGTGCAAGCATTGTTTGCGGCTATTTCTGTGTGAATGTAAAATTTTAAAGTTTTTAAATATATTTCTATAAGTCTCAATTTGTTGCATAGTTTGATAATGCAAAAGTAGGGCGTTAATTTTTTTTTTTAATTCATATTGAATTTTAGAAAAAAATAATAAATAATATATATTAATGGTTTAGGCTTCTTAAGCGCAACTATTTGCATTTCAATATTTATATGCACTTATTAAACGCATCCCTCACACCGAGATCAGAATTCTGACTAGTTTTTTATAAATCCCAGTCTGAATCTGGATTTTACATGAAATTCTGATTGTTAATGATCAACACTCATTCTTTTATCAGCGGAAATAGTTCGGTGATCATTTCATTTGTAGTAATTGTGATTTGAAATCATGAGATTCATTACGTTTTAGTAATTGCTGAAATAATGTCTATTAGAAAAATCTATTTTCCTCACACTGCGATTAATGTGACACCAGACTTAGAATGTAAGACTGTAATATTAACACTCCAGAAGAGAAATACTCCGACTCTGCAACAATGCATGTGCAGTCCCGTGTGCTTTCCTTTCAGAGGCACCTCAGGTGATTAGCACTAAAATGACCCCTTCTCCGAGAGAGACAGAAAAACCTGTGAGAGATGTCCTACTAGAACTGCAGAGGCATAGCATTACACAAAAAACACAGCAACATCTACCTAGAGAAATGTTCTATTCTCAGTTTTTTTTAGCAGAGTGGGGAAAAAACTCCCGGTTAGGTTATTAGTTTTTAAAGAGGACCATCACGGTTACAATTTTTAAAATTCCAGGAGATGCTTGTCCTTAAGGTATTTACTTATATTCACAATATTTCAACAAAGATGATTAGACATTTAATATTAGATGAACAAGTCAGCAATGAACTAAGCCATTTTAACTCTCATTCGAACAAAGCATATTGCAACTGAGATGCATAGGGATACTATTTGGAAGTATTCCTATAAAGGCACTTTGTATGGAGTTTAGCAGGAAGATGTTAGTTTGCATTATATTCAAATGCATGCGTATAATTCAGAGAAGTAAGAAAGAGCGATGAAATTCCAAAATGTAGCAGTTCGATGAAAACACATTCCACAGTAAAACGTGTTCTGGCATCCATACACTTCTAGAGTGAAGTATTTGATGTTTCCGTCTGTCGGGTTAGTAGGGAGTATTCATGTAGAGGGGAGCAAAAGTGCTACGAGTTCCTCGGTGTAGATTGAATTTAATTACTTCTAAAACAGGTACATTACGGTGATTCAATTGTTACAACAATTACTTAAATATAAGAACACTCATTATGAATATAAATAACGATTCCATGGCCTGATTTTAGCATCCTCTATTAGCATAACCATGTATAGAATTGAAAAATAAATATAAATAACTCACATAGCGAAATGGTTTTCCTACCAAATTAATATTTATAAACGAATACCAAGGTTATCCCGTGTTGGCCAGGAGTAAAGTTTAAACTTCTCTTTACCTTTTTCTATCCCCCTCTTCTTCTTTACAGGCCAATTCTTCTATAGCTGAGCAGCCACGCACAAACAAATACGAGATTCTTCGAAATAATGAGTCTGCATTTTTTCGAAATTCGAGCATAAAACTGGTCCAGGTCCTGGATATGACCTTAAACTATGTCTGATGGTGAAGCCCCAGCTTGCGGGCTTTGGGGAGTGTGGAGCCACCCTTTAATTGCCATTGCTCCCAGGTCCACTCTGACCCGGATTGGTAGTACCTGTTAGGGTTCCAACTATGGGTTAAATAGAAACTGTCTTAAAAAAAAAAGTATACCCTATTAAAAATTGTTCTTCAAAGTCACTTTATTCGGCATTAAATAACCTGAAAAGGGCTGATATGCCGTAAAACACAAACAAACAAAACAAACAACTGGTCCACTTGACTTCATGATAATACACCCTCTCCAACTTCCTCTTTCTCCTTCGCCAAGCCTATTCCTCTTTAGCTTGACACACACACACAAACACACTACACCTTCTATTATATAATAGATTCTGGACGTCCTTGCTTGCTTGAATCGTGTATTAATTTAATTTACATGTATAAAAATGCTTTGCTGCATGAATTTATTTTTGCACTGAAAACGGATTAATAAACACTTTTATTCCAGCATAATCTCTCTCTCTCTCTCTGTCTCTGTCTCTGTCTGTCTGTCTGTATGTATGTATGTCTGTCTCTCTCTCTCTCTATATATATATATATATATATACATTATATATATATATATATACATTATATATATAGATATATATATATATAATATGTGTATATATATATATATATATATATATATATATGTACATATACATATATATGTGTGTGTGTGTGCGTGGGTGTGTGTATGGAAACATTTCAATACGAAACATATAAATATTTATAACTTTTCTGTATTTATTTACTATGCGTTTACGTGTAGGAATAAACATGTTTTCTGACAAAAAAAAATAATGTTTCTTTAAAAGCACATGTTTTCGACCGATCCTTCGATCTTCTCTAAAGTAAAAACTATATGCTTTTGAAAGACACATTTTTATATTTTTCGTATTGATATTTTATTCATACAAATTTGTATATATCAAAAGAAATACACGTGGATACAAGATATATATATATATATATATATATATATATATATATATATATATAGTCATCCACATACAGTACTGTTTCGCTGTTTCACAGCTCATCAGTGCGCCTAGACAGGCAACTACCTCAAGCCATGATTGAAACCCGACCGCTTGTACGGCAGTCAAGGCTCCTAACCATTATGCTATTGGCGGATATCTATCTATCTATCTATCTATCTATCTATATATATATATATATATATATATATATATATATTCAAAAGTAATCAACATTCAATGAATACCCTCATTTACATATTATATTAAAAAATCTATTTTAATAATAAGCTCCATGCTATTTATTGTTTGTTGCAATAGAATTGTTTTAATTGTTCTATTTAGAAATAATTTTTAATTTTTGAATATATTTTTAATAACATTATATTCAACTTATTAATAGCTAACATCAGTTGCGTCCAAAAACGGAAGTAAGTTTATTTATTTAAACCATGAGAGTAACTTCGTATTTGATTTTCGTAGATAAAGTTGGACGGTTTTATGCTTCTATAAATCCGACATAAGGTAACTTTTCGTATCCTAAATATAATGTGACAAATATCTTAGCTCGGCAATATGTTTTCATCAGATAACCCCGGGTGTATAGCACTAGCAGGGCCAATCAGCATTACCAGGACCATAAAAAAATAAATGCAGTTCTTTTTGACTGCAGTTGATGAATAATTTTTGTTTTAATTGAATTATTTTTTACAGCGCAATATTTTGTATCAGTTTGAAATAGGTTAAACTGAAAGAAAAAAAAATTGTTAATTATTGCTTTGGTAAAAAAAAAAAACAAGAAAACACTCTATTAGCCCACTGCTATGAATTCAGAATAGGTGTATGTGAGCCATACAACGTTTTAAGCAATTATGATTTAAAAAAAAAATGTGTTATTTACATAAGTAATATTCATGCATTTAATAGTAATCACATCTTTAAATCAACCACTGATAAAATAATGCCCCTCTAATTTTTTGCATTTGACATGAGTAAATAATAAAAAGTGCAAAATAAAAAAAAATATTTAAAAAAATATTTTAACCCTGTTTAAATGCAGAAGCTTCTGGAAATAAACGTTTTCTAATGTATTGTTAAATAAAAACGAAAGTCTGCTGTAAGGTGGGCGCAACCGCAAAAAAAAACATTTCTGAGTCATGTCCTAACAACTTGAGCCACGGCGACAGTCAGTCATGACGTTGCAAATTTATGGAGTAAACGTATTCGAGATGTGAAGCGGTTCACGCATGCACACATGATTGAATCGTTTAGAAAGAGACTATTTTACGTGATTGACCCACCAGATTATCTGATTGTTTAAGTAGAATTTGACATATTATGCATCCAAGTCAGTGTCCTTGAAGAGAGCACAAGAATCATTCTTAACCCCTTCGGATTTCAAAAGGTTTAGCAAAACATACATACACGCATACATACATTGCAAAGAGTATGTACGTCATTTGAGGAAGGTCTGCAAAACACGTTACAAATAAAGATAAAATTACTGCTGTTAAGCAGCTTGCCATGGCAGTAATAACATATAGTTTTGGTATCATTGACTAGCCATAAAAATACATCAAACGGCTAAATGCAAAGACACGGAAGCTACTAATGCTTCATAAAATAATATGTAGAAATCAGTGTCTACCAAGATTGTATTTGCCCAGATAAGAAGATGGACTAGGGCTTTCAGAGATTAACCACCACATAGGGCAACCATAGTGAGCACAGGCCAGTATCTGAGAAGATCCCCGAACCACATCCTCTCAATGGTATATGAATATCAAGAGACAAGAGCCAGCAGAACAACGCCAATCACCCAGCTGGCAAGTCAGGGCTGTCTCACAGATGAGACTGAAACACTAAACCAGCCTGCCACAGAAATAGCAAGAAAGAGTCAGCAGAAATATACCGAGACCTTCCAAAAGAGTAACCTAAATGAGTGGGACCAACATCAGCGTGCAAAGTATTTTCTGGGAAAACTTTCCCAGGAATACATAGACAAAGAATATTCTTTGGACTGGCTGAAAAGGGGATCCCTCCACCACGATCAATTAAGGATTACAACAACTGCTCAAGACCAGGGATTGATGACCAATGCATTCAAGAAGGTTGCCAGTCTCACTAATATCAAGTTGCAAGGTTCTTTTAGGGGGTGGCTACTACACAACGAGACACGATTAAGTATGTAAGGACATCCGCTGGGCCATCTGTAAAATAATCAACAGCCAATGTAGCAGCAAATCCTAGGAACATCTACCTGAAAGAACAGATGGAAACGACTTATATACCATACATTACAATGATGTAATCTGTACAGCCACCTATATTGAAAATGCTGCTGTGAAACCTGACATAGTTATATGGAATAAGTCAGAGAGTTGCAACCTTGGTTGAAATGAGTGTTCCTAATGATGAAGTCTGAACTGAGCTGTAAGGTCTCATGTATGATATGAAAAGAAACTGGAATCTTAAAGAGATATCAATCATACCAGTTATTATAGGTGACAAAGGGCTTATGACGAAGAACCTGAAATCCTACCAAACTAATATTCCTGGTGAACCAAGTGCAAAAGAGATGAAGCACTTGCACTTAAGGGAATAACGGAGATAATAAAAATAACTCTCGGTTGGTTTCAATACAAAGCAGGGCAATGTTGTTAGTTGGTTTCGCTTCCCCATATCAAGCGTTACAATCATTAAAGGAAGAAAATTTTAAAAAAATCAAAACACATTCATACTAACAGACATATGACCTTTATATAATAGTCTAGCCTGGGTGCCTGACGTTGCCCGGAGGTTTGTGATTAGCAAAAAAATAGCTGTAGTTGGCAAGCAGACTAGAACCCGTGATACAAAGACGGAAAAGTAAGTGAAAGAAAACCTGAGGCCTCACTCCAATTCCATCACGCGACCGAGAGTTCGGAACTTTAAAATAAGGCAAAGTCAATCCAACCGATACGATGACTTGCGAAAATTGCTCGCCAAATAATCGACCCCTCCTTGTAGAAAACCGCTCAGTTAAGGGCGAAGAATTTTTGGCTAATTTTTCGATATTTATCGTCCGAAGGGGCGTGCTTAAAAATGATATTCAACGCATGAAAATCCGTCGGCCTTGTCAACAATTTTAGGCAGATATATATGCATACATAATACATTTAAACAAACAAGTGAGATTTATATGATAGATTTATTGAATAATTCAGATCATTAACTTAACTGGCTTTTCAGCTTATTTCGTATATATAAAAGAAACCATATTTTACTGGCTATTGCGAATATCAGGCAAATAATATGAATTGTCCCATATTTCGATATGAAATGAAAAAGTGCAGTTAATCTAACATTCAAAATCAACGAGAGCACATGCTCTTTTTAATTATTTTATTTGAATATTGTAATATATATATATATATATATATATATATATATATATATATATTGTAGCAAATATATGTTACCAATATTTTTATCGTGAACGTTGTCACTTCCGAACATTCATAATCTTCAGAATACATTTTTTGTATACTGTAGCAAAAAAAGGGTCTAACGAGACACACATTTAATTTCACTACACGGGTTATATTAAAAAGTCTGACGAGACGCAGAGTACTATTCACTATACGCAGGTCTGAACGCTTCCCACAAACACTTCCCAGCGACCTGCTTTTATCGTGTGTCCGGCATGCCCTATTAGCAGGTGTGTCTGTCATGTGACCATGCGAGAACTGTGTGAGATCGAGGAGTTTAAAAGATCACGGACGTCATCTTTGATCTTTTTGATTTTTTTTTTCTTAGATCACAGGACAGACAGACATAAGGACGTTTCCGAGGTGAGTGTTTATTTTTTAGTTATCGTTTGTATAGCCACACAAGGCATAAACGCGTGGTCGCTTGCTTCTTTGATGAATATCACATATGCATCAATCCTATGTGCTTTATCCTACTTCATTTAGGACCGAACTAATGTTATTGCATATTCTATTAGTTTTTAATATTCGACGTTGTACGGGTTTCAGTGAAATTGTTTCACTTTTGTTGTTTCTCAAACCCGTAATACCTGGTATAATATTTGCCCTATGCGGACTAAACCGGCTTTTTGCTGAAGAAGGAAGTTTTCAGGGAATATAAAATATACAAATAGTCCCAAGTCATATGTAAATCTCTGTCATGAGAAGACACATATAACGATCAGTATTCCCAAAACAGTCATGCACGTGGTATTGAACACGTTACACGTCGCTGTACTTTCGTAATCTTAATCGAATCGGTATATCAACACGATTATCTCGTATAGTGGTTTACACATTTTTAAAACTTATACAGTAAAAATATAACACGTTAATTGTAATAGGGAAAACCGTTGTATGTTATCCAACTATGTATTTACTTAATGGTTGTATGAATGGAATTTGGTGTAATAGTCACTCTGTATATAAATAAATAGTTTGTAACTGACAAATATTTACACACATCGAAATTGTTAACCTAGTACTATTATCTGATGTTTATCTGCCATATTTACGGAGCATATGTATTTTTCTAGGCACCATGTACAGAGTTACGAGTATCTTCCGTGGCAATTTTTTGTAGGGCCATGGCCACAATATTGTACGCAGACTTCGTATAACATACCAATTATTTAGTCTTGTAAATACACTCTTGTAAATACACTCTTGTAAGTACACTCTTGTAAATAAACTTTTAATTATTATTGGCGCTTAAATGAACTATAAGCGTTCCATTGTTTGAGTCACGCCGAGAACTGTTTTAAATACTTGTGTCGTAACAATTGTCATAATAATCGTTGGGTTTTTTGGGTGTTCTTTTATTTGTATACTAAATACTGCATTCAGATCCATCATTGTTTGTTAGCAACCATACGGTATCGTTAGTAATTGGGCTTTTATCGATATGAGGCGAAAAATTCAAATTGCTGTAATATCCATAATCAATTGCATTGCGTGATGCCATTTATTTTTTTATCTGTATAATTTTTAAATTATTAAAAACAGTATCGCGGATAATAGCTTCTATTTTTTAATGAATATGTCTCTTGTGAGCATCCATATTCCTCAAACAACACAGAATTCATCAATCAATTTTTATGTGGAATTATTTATTTTTTATTCTTTGCACATTTAAAAAATTATACCAACAAGAAATAAGATTTAGATGTATTTTATATTTTCCAACGATTTGTTTGACTAACCTTCGTGAATAGGATTTGAGGAACTAACGCTCTATAAAATAAACGTCTCATATAATTAATCAACACACCAAATACAATTTCCTAGCAAACAAATTAAATTTCAAACGCATGTATATTTGAATGGTTTTAACCGATAATTTAATTAATTACGTGGATCATAACAGTGGTTTTTATATTTGAGTTTTATTTTTCTCACGTCGGAGTAAAAGTTTTTCCCAGTTCATAAAAGGGGCATTTTATTCCATTGTACTTTCATTTTTTATGCATACTGTTGTTGCTTAAACATGAAACCATCATTAATTTATAATTTTTTTTTTATTTTCAGTTTATTTATTTATTTTTTTACACAGTGATCACCACTTATCAAGGCCCGGAAGCCACTCAGGGATAAGGGTTATTGCAAGTACATTACGTTAGTGAGGAGATTTGCTGAAATGTTTACTTAAGGGGGCGGTTCAGTAGGAATTTGTTAACATTGGACTTGAAGACAACCAAGTTGTAGTCCTGGGGGAAGCAGGCAGACGGAACAGAGTTCCACAGCCGTGCAGTTCTAAGAAAGAAGCTTTGTTCATGGAATCCGCGTTTTGATTTAGGTACAGATATAGAGTGGGGGAATTTTTCACAGTGGATTCAGCTAGACGGGTGTTTTTCGTGAAAGATTGGCGAGGGGGGACCAGAGATTGGAGTTCAGACGAGCATCTGCCATGGAAATAACGATAAAACAAGGACAGGCTCGCAACGTCTCTTCTGTAGGGTAGAGAAAAGGGCATCCCCCACTAAGCCACGAAGTCTATTTTGTACTCTGTCAAGGCAGGATAGGCTGTTTTTAGCAGCTCCTGCCCAGATATGGCAACAGTATTCCATCCTTGAATCGTTCATATTTTTCCGTAATATTATCCCCCTCGCTGACCATGGAACGCTTTCTTTTAGTTCACAGATAAAGGATTTCAGACAGTACGACTAAGCAAAGATCTATTGATTTTTTGCGGATTGTTATCTTCATCTTCATAGTTGTTTCAACACATTTCGGTCAACTACACCACTGACCTTCTTCCGGTGGTTACCGGCGACGGAATAGAAATGCTGATTCTTGTAACTGTATCCACACTAATTACTGCCTTCCATAGCTGTTTTGCCACCACGTTTTTTGGCCAACTAATTCTCTGAGCTGATATGGGTAGGATTAAAACCACTTCTTCAGACAATGCTCTCTTGAACCCGTAGAGAATCAACGCCTCTATTCAAAAGGCGATCAATATTGAGTATTATGGTCTTATTAATCGAATTTTTTGTTCTTATCTGGCCTTCCATTGTCGGGGGTATACCAAATCGTATTATATGTAATTCCATTTTTTTCAAAATCTTTTGATTAAAATAACAACCAATATTGAGATAAGGATACTAGCTCGTAAAAAATCAATACACAAATTACGAAGTCTCATCCCAAAGGGTTTCAAGAATAAACTAATATATGATGACTAAAGATATGTTGAAAATATTTGTGTATGATAGTTTGCTCTATATCGTATATTTTGCTGACCAAGCATCCTCGGATAATCGCCTGTTTTGATTACACAACCGTTAAGATTACCTGATATTCACATTTTCTTATCAAAAACTATAGAATGTTTAAAAGCTCGTTGAGAGTTGGACTCAAGTTAAAGAAACATTTAAAAGCACACATATTTTGTATTATTTTGATTAATCGGAAAATTATTCTTATCTTTGGTGTTATTAGCACAAAGTTTCAGTCGATGTACCCTGCGTCCTTCTTCAAGTATTGGATAAATGTTTCCTTTTCTCTACTAAGGAAAATAGGAGTTAGCTCTTGGAGTTGTCTCCCTAGCATTGTGTTTTTAAAAAAAACAAAAATACGCGTGGATATCAATCCTCTTTTTCGTAAAACATTGTTTTAACTAATAATTACAATTAGCATAAATATCCCAAGAAATTGAGTCCTACGAAAGCCTCAAAAATATCTTAGTGAACCCTGAAGATTGAACCCACCCTTAAAACCACACTTCGAGTTTTTGCAATGCAGAGCTAATCTGTCTCTTCCATTCGTAGGGAAAAGGAAGCATATTTCTAACACCGGATGAAGGTCGCAGGGTGCAGCGACCGAAACATTGTGGCAATAACACCCAAGATGAGAATAATTGTCCGATTAATCAAAACTAGCAGGACCCGTGGAAATTCCACGGTAGTTAAAATCTTTTAAAATACATCAGTAAGAAATTCCTTATTGTTATATTACAAAAATTAATGTATGGAAGCAAGTAGAACAAACAAAGAACTTTAGTTTAAACTTTTATTGAAGGTCAATGCGATCGTAACTGATGCTGTTGATATTGTCAGGAAGTGCTAGTGATGATTGAGGCGGTAACAGGGACGTCGATCAGTTGCTTGGAGTGAGAATAGTGGTCAGTCACCAGGTTCTGGGGAGTTAGAATGTGAATTTAAACAAAAAACTGTGTGACATTGTTGACATTGATTTTGTGAAAGTTCTGATGACCCCAAGTTGTTTAATATTTCAGGACATTTTGGATTACACGTGTGAGTAATGAATAGGTCACAGAAAACTGCCATTGCTTCTTGATAAAGCTGTTGTAGATTCCTAGGACTTCCTGTAAATGTAGATGGTAGAATAACTGGTACACCAGAATAACCATCTTCATTCCTTGCTAAATGATCCATTAAGCCAGAATATTGAGCAGCTCTCAATAAACCTTAATAGCACTATTGCAAGAATCATGCTGAAAGCCATTCTTAATATGGGGAGGGGGTTAACTATTCTGAAACTACACTTAACAATGTAAAAAAATAAGGGAAAATATATGTATGAACAATAAATATTTCTTCAGCTAAATAAAATATTCTGTAAATCTTTTAATCAGGAATAAATATTTATTTAAACCATAAATATTGAAACAAAGTGTGTTACTGCATAAAAAAAACAGTTATGGGGAGAAGGGTTAACTATTTTGGGGTCCGGAAAACTCGCCCCTGGAAAACTCCTCTCGGGAAAACTCGTCTCCGGAAAACTCGACCCCGGAAAACTCGTCCCCTTTCGCTAGGTAGGAAAACTGGTCCCTTATTGAATAAATATCAATTGAAAACACATTTTATGATCATTCTTGAAGGAGATATTGTTTTTTAAAATAGACCATAGCACCCCCATAATATTAAGAAAACATATTTTTACTTGTTTAATGTTTGTTTTTTTTTTAAATAAAATCGATTTTCTAAGTGTCCGTTTTCTACCTAACTGGGTAAGTTCTTAGTGGTTTCACTTATTTTAAAGCGTTTATTATGTTCATACAAAGTTAATTACAAATTTTTTTTTGTTCTTATTTTAACGATGGTTTTGGAGTCATAAAAACAATAATAAAAAACAAAACAAAAAAATTAAAAAACAGGGAGCGATTCGATTCTTCGTTACTTTTTGTTTTGGTTTAATTATAATAGTTTTTTGTTGTTGTTGTTGTTGTTGTTGTTATGTTTTTGTTTTTTCTCATACCAAATACACTCATACGTTATTTAAAATTATAATTTTATCAATTATCAACATTTATTGTCGTCCTGTCAAATTTTGCAAAAATTAACTAATAAATTAAAAGCGAAATATTTTTTTTGGCGCGAGAGATGCCATGTGCTAACAATCTCTCGTTAACTCATTTTTAATTTTTTTAAATTTTTACTTCAAAATTCTAAAATCAATCATTAAGAGAAAAAGTAATCACTAAATAAATTCATTAATCAATTTTATTGAAAACTCCCCTATTGTTTATCAAGAATCTTTTTAATTTCATTTTTTGTTGGTTGTTTTTCGGAGGGAGATATAGTTTTTACTCCCCCCCCCTAAATTATATTTGTACAAATATTAAAATTTATTATTTTCTTTTCAAAACCAAATCTCCCTCAGTAATTTCTTTAATTTTCTATTGTTTAGCGATTACCAAGAAGATTTGATATACCGGACATTATTTCTCGATCTCACGTAACACTCGACATGTTTTTTGTTTGTTTTCTGTGGGTTTTTTTCTTTACCGAATAAACGATTCCAAATAAATTAAACAACAAACAACAGTCGGCGAGGTAGAAAAATCGATTTTACCCTTTTATAAACAACAGTAAATAAGTAATTTTTTTTTATATTAATATAAAAAAAAAATATGCGGTCTGGTTTAAGAACATAATAAACGCTTTAAAATAAGTGAAACCACTAACAACTTAGCCAGTTAGATAGAAAACGAACACTTAGAAAATCGATTTTATTAAAAAAAAAACCCAAAACATTAAACAAGTAAAAATATTTTTAAAAAATATTATGGGGGGGTGCTATAGTCTATTTTAAAAAACAATATCTCCTTCAAGAACGATCATAAAATGTGTTTTCAATTGATATTTATTCAATAAGGGATCAGTTTTCCTAAATTCGTATTTTGGACCTTCACCTAAATAGCGATTTAAAGAAAAAAAATGTAATGGTCTTGTATCTTTTTTTAATAATTTGTTTTAAAATAAGGAAAACAATCTTTGATACCGCTATTGTAAGAATTATGCTGAAAGCCATTCTTAATATGGTTTAATATGGTTTTAACTATTCTGAAACTTCACCTAACAATGTAATAAAAATAATGGAAAAATTCTTTAGTTAAATAAAATATACTGAAAAATAAATATTTGGGTTTGTATTACTGTACACATAGATTCGGACAAGTTGTCAAAAAACTAATATATAACAAATAAATGTTATCAAAGGCAAGATAAGTTACTTTTCTACCTAACTGGATATATTTTTTTGTTTTTTTATTCAATGTAATATGTTTATTCAGCTCGAAAAACATACAGTGTTTACCGATGTATTCGAAAATTCAAGATGGCGTCTCACACCCTCTTTAACACCGTAAGTTTGGGAAAAGGTGTTATAAATAAAAAACGATACAAAATACTATTAAAATCCCGCCGAATATATGTCAACCTATGTCACAGTAACATGTATTGAGCGAGTTTTAACAGTATTTATCCGGTTTTTTTTTATTTATAACACCTTTTCCCAAACTTACCGTGTTAAAGAGAGAATCAGCCTCCATCTTGAATGTTCCAATACATCGGTAAACACTGTATGGTTTTCGAGCTAAATAAACATGTTACATTGAATAAAAACACGAAAAATATATCCAGTTAGGTAGAAAAGTAACTTATCTTGCCTTTGATAACATTTATTTGCTATATATTTGTTTTTTGACAATTTTTCGAATCTATGTGTGCAATAATACAAACCCAAATATTTCTTTAAATAAATTAAATCGGAAGTTATGAAACAAATATTAAAAAAATAATTGTTGTTTCCATTTTTTTTTTAGTATTTAAATATGTATGCCCTGTCGGTGGGCATTAGAAGATGATGACTGCCTGTAAAAGAAGCAAAATAAAACGAGCAAAACATAAGTAATAACTATGTAAACAACGTGAAGCTGCATAAATGTTACAAAATTACTCGATTCAGCATTAAATAACACGAAAAAGGATTGATATGCCGTAAAACAAGAACAAAAAAGAACAATACGTAAAATATGTTTTGACTCTGTGTTACTCAGTGTATTTGCCAATGGTGACTGGTGATTTATTTAATAAAGTCATTCTTGAATTTTGTAACATTTATTTCTAAACATATTTTTGTTATGTAAGGCTCACTCAAATGTAAATAAAAATAATAAAAAAAGATAAAATGGCACAAGAAAAAAACGCACTCGTAGCGTTAAATGTAAAAAATATATTTATTATTGAATAAAAAAAATAAGCGTTCCGTATTCACTACAATAATAAACAGAAGACATCGTTAAAAATGTAAGTAAAATACTATACTATATTTAAACTGTGGAACGATACCTTCTATGCATAATTGTCTTAAAAATAATCCGGAACCATAAATAGACAGTTATTATTTTTTGTTTTTGTTCGGGAACTTTTGGGAATGATTTTTAACTGATAAAGATTGAACAATAAAGGGAGATAATTCACATTAATTTATGTTTGCGATGATGATGACGCGTTTCATTAATTAATGTTTGCGATGATTATGACGTGACACCGTACGTACAAGCAAATTAATATATAGATAATACAAACATTTACATCTCATCTCAAAAATTCAGAATTGCATAAGTATTTTTATTTTAAAGATGAAATTTAAAATCGGCATTTGTTTTGCACCAACTTGATATCTCCGTTTTATTTTGCATGAAATAAATTAAACTAAATACAGTTCAGCTCAGCGGTATTTTACATCAAACAACTGTTGAGACATTTTCATTTTCCAACAGTTTATATAATCTTTGTGCACTCGTGTTGTTGTCGAATCCGGGTTTGTCCGTCATCGATGGACACTAAACAAGCTTTATTTAGTGTTAATAGAGTTTATTTCAACTAGAGCACATCAGTTACAAAGATAGGTGTTTTTTGCATGAGTGCGAGTGAAATTGGCAGACAGATAAAGAGAAAGACGGATATATAGAATATACATTTTCATTCCATGGCCGTTATCTACTCTTTTGCGACAAGTCATACATTCGTGTCTTTACGCTTTGAAGTCTCTCAAACCAAAAGGGGTGAAAACAGTTTTCTGCCTGGTTGACATTTAAAATTATTCTCTTAATAATGCCTCTTTGCTATGTAACACTGTTTTCAACCATTTCAATGGCCAGCTTATAAGGAATAAATACAGTACACACAAAAAACATAATCAAAGATGGTGTTAATATTGCAAAACACAATTGCAACTACCCTTCCGATTTTTTTTTCGGATCTATGTAATCATGCCTAAATATCTTTTATTTTCTTTTAAAGTTGATGAGTAAATATTCTCTTGATAGGTCAAGAATTAAAAAAAAAAATCGACTATAATATGAATGGGTTTCGCCACGAAACAGTTGCTGTCAATAATCGAACATTTTAACGTGCTGACAGAAATAAACGTGAGAATGGACACTGTTTGGGAATATAGATTTTTCTCATTTGTTTGTACGTGCTTGAGCTTCATAAATAAAGGTGAAATAGAATCGAATAAAGATAGTTTCACATTATATATATATATATATATATATATATATATATATATATATATATATATATTAGCATGGGTGCCCGGCGATGCCCGGGTATTTGGAGATGTATGTTGAGCTAAAAAAAAATAAATAGTCATTTTTTTAAAACTTTGACCCCTATGATGCCCCCTTACAATTTATTTTTTAGGTTCTAATCAAGTTATTAAGTTGGATACATGTCCAATGAATCTATATCTAAAATTCCACGTGTTTAGACCGAGAATTGTCGGAGGAGTTTGGTATAGTTCTCAAAGGTCGAATCGCTGAACTTTGACCCGTTAATCGCAAAATTTCTGGCCGAAAACAAATCACATTGATTTTCCCAAATCTAAGTAGCCTGTATATGAAATTTCGAGTCTGTAGAATTTAAATTGACAGAGTTATTGCGTAGGGAAATGTACACACACAGACACACAGACAGACAGACGGATAATGTCACTTATATATATATGTGTGTGTGTATATATGTATGTATGTATGTATATATATATATATATATATATATATATATATATATAATACGCGACTTACTTTCTTCTATGTACCATCATGGCGACGAAAACTTCGTATATATATATATATATATATATATATATATATATATATACATATATATATATATATATATATATTTCTGTTAAATATTCTTTATTCACTTTATTTCATTTTCATACATACAAATCCTTATTTTAAGAAGCTCAATGTAATTACAGAGCATATAGTTAATAGATGGCAAAAGTCTATATTAAATCTATTGATCATGTTACAATTTATTCCTTTAATTCAATGTCAATTAAATTAAAGGAATAAATTTTAATATGATCAACATTATGAAATTTGGAATGTGAACTTTTGTCATTCATTCATTATATGTGTATGTATGTGTATATATAATCTTACTTAAAGAAACATTTAATTAACTAAGATCCTCATTTCTTCTTTCATTTGCATACTTTACTGGATATTATTAGATGAAGTACACATCATTTTATATTCAACTTAGTATTGGTTGACATATAATCAACCTAGTTTTTAATAATGAAGATGTTTATATATATTTTTTAATCATTGCGTGTAATCTATCATAGAAACCTCATCTGTCTGTTTAAATGTATGTATGTATGTATGTATGTTTGTATATCTCGCACAAACCTTTGACAGAAGCGACGTATCCTGAGATAATTAGTATCTTTTTGAAGCTCGACGTCTCCGACGACAAATATCGAAAAATTGGCCAAAACAATTTGTTCCTTCATCCTAAAGTAGGCGGTGTTGTACAAGGAAGAGGTCGACATTTTTCGCCGACATTTTAGTAAGTCCTTGGTTAATTTCAACGCTTTTGACTTCTGGTCGCATCATGGAGACATCAGCTAAGACATCAGATTTTCTTTCACTTTCTTTTCCGCCTTCGCGTCACGGGTTCCTACCTACTACCACTTCTGAACACATCTCTTCAACCTGGCCGCCTACTATCGTTTTGATCCCCCCCCCACGCTACTACATTTTTTTTACACCTCTCTCCACGTTCACGGGTTCGAGCCTTCCTGGCTACTACCGTTTATTTATTTATTTTCTGCTCAACACACACCTTCAAACACCGGGGCAACGCCGGGCATCCAATCATGTATTCTAATAGAAGAGATAAAAATCTACGTTGTAAGAAAACAGAATATGCCAGTGTAGAAATAGTAAGAAAAATGACGACATGAATAAAAGTGTCTTTTACTAATGTGCCACCATACGGATTTCAGGAGATTATAAAAAAAAACAACTATTTGATAAGCAAGTTTTAAATTAAAGTATAATATTAAGGTAGTTACACACATTCAATAACCGTTTGAATAATAAGTAATATTTATTACCTAAATAACTGTACTTTGCATATTTTGAACCCAACGTATCTAAGCGTCCGCTCAATTGGTCCCGGAACATTATGTCAACTGCCGACTATGGAAAATGTACGACTCGGTTCTTATCTTTAGTTGCTCATTTAACACAATCGCTGACCTTTTACTAAAACGAAAACAAATTTTCTCTTCACCCTTCACTTGGATAACGTGAAGCACAATAACTTTCTAAAAGCTTTTCCATCATTGGAACTATTTATAAGAGGCTGCCCACTGGTATGTTACAACATAAAACTGTCAACTAATATTCTCATGAACTCTCTCAAAGACTAATTGTTTCTACTTATCATTTTTGTCTTCTCACAATATTCCTCATCTTTCAAGAGAGCATCATTCAATCTTATTAAACACTAACCGGTTTCCTGGCGTTGCCTTGTCGTAAAATACGCACACATATTAAATTTTAATTCATACCGAAAATTAGATGAGCATGCTAGTATCATGTTCTTCTGAACAGTTCACTTATCAAGCTGAGTTCGAACCCAAAACTCAAAGACAGTGCGTCAAGTCCGATAACAATTTGGCCAACTTTACTCGTTCTGTAAAATCCATGGTCTCCCCTACCACATCTTTCACGAACAACACCCGTCTAGCTGAAACCGTTGTCAAAAATTTTCCCCACTCTTTATCTGTGCAAAAACCAAAACGTAGATTCCATGAAAAAACTTCTTTCTTAGAAGTGCACGCCTATGGAACTCTGTTCCGTTTGCCTGTTTCCCACCTGACTTCAACCTGGATGTCTTCAAGTCCAACATAAACACATTCCTGATAAATCGTCTCCTTAAGTAAGACCCTTTATCAAATCTTAACACTAACGTAACTATACACACAATAACCCTAATCCCTGAATGGCTTTCGGGCCTTGCTAAGTGGAGAGCACTTTGTAAAAAAATGTGTTTTCAATCTACTTATTTATAACATAAGTAAACTGTCACGTGCATGATTCACGCATGCGCCTTCCTGAAACAGTTAACAAACAGATAAAAATTCGATGAATACCATATACACATTTTTCAATTTATTCCTTAGCAGCTATTTTTCGGGATGAAAATTGATTAACAGGTTTTCCACAAAGATCATTACCCTATATACTAAATTGCAAGTCTGCAGATAAAAAAAAATCGCTTAGTTTTCAGGTTGAGAATGTCTTCACACACATTCTCACATTTATAGATATATAGATTAACACCGACTTTATTTAAGATTTGATAAATTGTAATTCATTATAAAAAATAATTTGCCATTTAACGTGCAGTTCAATGAGTAATATTTTCTATTATACTTTTTAAACTAAGGATGAGAAACGGTACAAGCTGCAAGACATCTACTCGGTATTTCAGAGACATCAGAGCTACACATAATCAACCGAATTTATTCATTAAGTATTTTTTAAGTTTTTTAATATTAGCCCAGTTGTTCTTATGTTACGGAATAGTCTATGGACATTTTTTTGTATTCTGTATGCACATGCATAAAGGAAAAATATTCACAATGGGTGCAGTTAGACCAATATTTTCTGTGAATCTTATGCAGGGATGGGAGATATCCCATCACTTTGTAACCTAGGTGGGGTGTACTTGTTGTCTAGGTGTACCTTTTTATAAAACCTTCCATCGGAAATCAAACATTCGCCCACTATTATAGAGATTTCAACTGGAAAATATTTTCAAGATACTAATCGTCGTTTTATGTGCAAGTGTTCTCTTGCACCATAGATTACGGGATACACAGCCTGACATATATTAATAACAATTAAATACAGTGTAAGTAATCATAAGAGAGTCGTTTTATAATAAAAGCCTTTTTAACTACAAATATTAAAGAACTACGAAGAAGAAGTATCATTAAACGAGCACCTTTTTTTGCTTAAGTTTTTATTTTTATCTACATTGTCACCACGATTCTCAATGTATTTTGTAAGCGATGGGCGATTGTTATGCATATGCGTTCGAAATGCACTTGTCATACGAGTGTTCCTATTTACTTTGCCTCCCCACGAAAGCAGAGTGTTTCTTTTTCCAAAAGAAAACCTCGTATGTTTTAACTCATAAAGTAGTAAATCTATGTCAAGTAGGTTCAACGTTCTTTTTCAGTCCTCAAGTTTTTGAAATTATTTGCATGCACCCTGCTGTCACTATGGTTACTAAACAGGGGCAGTTCTTCATTTGCAGCTTTTAGTGTAATACCCATTTTTGTGTTCTAGCTATTAAAGAAATTCGCTCATCTTTTAGCTGTAATCAATGGAAATTTGAATGAGTTGGCCAAGAATTCATAGACATTCATGCGAAAGTTTAGTAGGAGGAAATGTCGATAAAATTAATTTAGAGATTATTAAAACAGCGAACCACTAAATTAAATAAAATTAATGCCGTTAAATAGCATTTTTTTCTCTCTCGAACAAAAATTCAACGTCAGTATCTAATTAATTCACTGTTGAGAGCTAAGCGGTAGATACGATTCCAATCGTTGTTAGTTTAGTAAATTCGTTTTTCTTTTTCGTTTTTTTTTGTTTTTTGTTTTTACTCTGAAAAAATCTTTAATCAGAATTTCAAGTGTTGATAGGAGCTGACATACTATTTTATAGATTCCATTTTTTATTTGTTTTTGCGAGATTTTTTTAGAGATTATCAACACGTTAGTTTTTATTTATTTTTCTTTTTATTTATTTATTTTTGTAGTTTATATTTTTCTCTTCGCAAGGAATTTCCACCAATGTTTTGAAATCTGTTTTCTTTTACGCACTGTTTTAATTTTAACTTTTAAGTAATAGCAAGCAGTATTTTCTGTTCCTTTTATCGCTGTTTTTATACGTGTTTAACTCCGTTTTGGTTTTATTTTGCATTTATTTTATTTTCGTTTTCTGTTTTTAACTGCTGTCTCTAATCATTTCCAATTGCGTTAATTTTTTTCAAGTGTTTTTATATTCAGCAACTATATATTAATCGTCTGTTGGCTGTGCTTGAGTTTTATCGATCCGGTCATAATTGATCTTGTGAAGAATCCGGTTAATAGGAATCGTATCGATTCCTCAGCACCTTAAAACAGGCGAAGGCTCACAGGGAATAACTAGACTTTTCTTTTGATTTTACTTCTTCATTCATAATTTTATTTTATTTCTTCTCAATATTCATACGTAAACTAAATTCAGCCGTTATCTTACATTTGGGATTATTAGCTCCTTCATATATATATATATATATATATATATATATATATATATATATATATATATATAAGTATGCTTGCTTAATCAGATATTGCAAGTGTTAGTGCTTGTTGTAAACCAACATATAGGTTCAATTTCTTAAGTTGATGTACTCCCCATGAATAGTGTCTTTTTTTAAATTTTCCATAAAAAAAGCAAAGAGGTTAATCCGTAAAACTTGTGGAGTATGCGCTGTTTTACATTTGTTGTAAATAAATGACCATAGCATGTCTACCTATCTCCTTAAAACAAGGGATAACACTTGATAAGATGATGTTATTACAATAAACACATATAGATAAATAAGCAAATGGCAACCTTCTGTCTAGTGGGACAATTGCGTTATGCATCTTGGCTGGGCCTCTGCAAGGTCTGCTGTTGCCACCAATCGAAAGGTGATAGGAAGACTTCAGTTTTCGTAATTATCAGGGTCTCCATCTCGCCGTTGCAAAAAAAGTTCGACAGAAAGATAGTTCTATACGTTTAGAGCCAGAGAATATATACAGGAGTTGCCGATATTCTCATATATTTATATAACTGATATAGATGTCTGCTTCTATAGCAATGTATCATTCCGTTTTTATCTTTTCATCGAATGTCGTTAATATATTATTTATTCCCATTTTTCCAGTGTATCGAAAAAAAAAGCAGGAATTTCCTTCCACCGACAATAAATGTCAATAAATTTATCGTTTATTTCAAGAAAATCGATTATAGATTTAAACTAAATTTTTAATGCGAATTGCGCATCGTCTAATCCCAAATGCATAAAATATTCTGACAACGTAGTTATCATCTAATGTCTGATTTAATACATTTAATGCCCATTATTTAATACTGCTGTTATAAATTGTTGCATGATTTCGTCTTTTGTCTATAACAAATGGAGAATGTTTATTTACTTTACGTACATTTACATTTCTTTATATAGTTGATGATCAAAAGTTTAAGGCCAAAACGCTGTACATGTGTATGATAGTTGACTTTCTTTTTGTGGATGATGATTCGGCTGGTGCTACAACCTTTCGGAAAGCATAAGGAACCAAATGATGGGTTTGCTAATGCAGCAAAACCATTAGGATTAATAATAAGTATAAAATATACTTAGATCATTTTTGTCGAAGGTCAAGACATTTTTAATAAAGAGGCGTGAATATTCTTAAACCTGTCTATGAGAAACTTTCCTGCAAAATTTGATTGTTGGTAACTCTTGAAGTGTGTTTAATCTTTTCCTTATTTAGAAAACAAAGGTAATGCATCAGAATCGCTAGATCATGTGTATACATAATGTCATCAAAAAGAAAGTCCGCACTTGTATTTTTTTCAAAAACTGCAAATTAAAGCTAAATTTAACGTAACTATTTAAACAACCTATACCTCATTTGATTCGCCTTTTATTCTTCTATAATTTTACCTGTTCATATTTGACTCATAATTGAAATGTTCTAGCGTACACGTCAATTAAAAAAAATAACTTAAAATTAAGGAGGCAAAAATGAAGTCCGCAGCAATAAATTCGCTTAAAAACAGCAACATCATCGCCCTAAATCAGTTTAAAATATCTACCAACAGGCAACAAAGCATCTTTAATCATAATTGTTGTTGTTTCAGGTTGTACAACGTAACATGTAGTCCATATACCACGACTTTCTCTTAGTGCTCATCAGGAGCTCATTAATCTTCAACTGTCTGGTTTATCCAATCGAACGATCGGCCGCATATTGAAATGTGATGAGAAAACAGTACGAAAGACTATGCAAACGCACAGAAAATACCGGCAGTGTTCGTGATGCGCCTGAATCTCGTCATACTAGAGTTACAGGAAAGACAATGCTATCAAGATCCGCAGCCTAAGAAACAGATGTAAAACGGCTCTCCAAATCCATCAAAAATGCGATCTTGTTCAAAAGTGCTCTCTCTTTCTACTGTCAAGAACAGATAAAAGGAATTTAATTTGCGCGGATACATTGCAAGACGTGAACCAATGATTTCAGTAACAAACCGAAAGCGCCGTCTGGATTTCGTTAGATGCAATGCAGATCATGATTCTTCATATTGGTCAAAAGTGCTTTTTAGCGACGAAAGCAACTTCAATAGTCTCGACAGTGATGGTAGGCAGTACGTCCGCCGGTGGAAAGACGAAGAATTTAATCCTAGGTGCTCTGTTTCAACGCTGCAAGGTGGTGGAGGTGAAGTTTTTATTCAATCAAGTGCATTAATATGTTGACTGAGCATTTTCTATCCTACTTTGATCGGAATTTAGATGATAATCCCATCTTCATGCAGGATAATGCTCCCATTTACACACCTGGCAAGTCAAGAGGTTCCTGGAAGAGCATGATATTCCGTGTTTCGTCGGCGATGCACAATCACCAAACCTCAATCCTATCCAAAACGTATGACATTACATCAAGCAACAGCTACGCAATGATAACATTTCAAATTTGGAAGAACTTTGGACAAAAATTAAAGGAACGTGGTATGCCCTTCCCCCGGAGTATTGCTGCAGTCTAATTCAAATAATTCTAAAAAGATGGCAGGCGGTCAAATTGCAGTAGGTCTATGCTACTAAATATTAACTACTTCATTTTATTGCTGTTGTACATGTATCCCATTAATGTCGTAAAGTTACATTTAAATAACTATTTTCCATCGTGCGAATCTCTTCTTGTCTCCTTAAGTTGAATTTTTTTTTAATTGACGTGAACAGTAGAATATTTCAATTTAAAGTCAAATATTAACAAGTAAAATTATAAAAGAATAAAAGGCCAATCAAATGAGGAATAATCTTTTAAAAAGCTTTTATTAAATGTAGCTTAAATTTGCAGTTTTTGAAAAAAACTTACAAATGCGGACTTGCTTTTTGCCGCCTATATCTATAATATAAAGGTGAATTTATGTGTGTGTATGTGTGTGTGTGTGTCTGGTCACGAATAGGCTCCTATATGGTTGACTATTTTTTAAAAAAATTGATTACATATAATGATAGAAGATGTATCGAGACAGAGGAATGGATATGTTTGATCTGGCACAACGTTGGTTCATTATAATTGTGGGAGCTGCGTTCGCGCCTGGTCCACAAAGTATGGAAATAAAAAAAAATTAAAAAAAGTTTACAAGTTTTTTTGATATATATGTACATAATAATATTTTGATAAGTATGTTTTAACTTAAAAAGGGATGGTGTAATAAAATTGTGGGCTCTGCATTCACGCCTGGCCTTCATAGAATGGAAATAGGCACACACTTTAATAAAGACTTTTCATATCTATCTGCGTAAGTATACTTTGATAATTAAGTTTCAGTTTAAAGAAATATGGTATAATAAAATTGGGTGTTCGTTCGCGCCTGACCCCCATAGAATGTAAATATGTCACAAAGTTTGACACGGTTTTTTTAATATAGATCCACAGAATAGTGTGATAAGTGTTTCAGTTTGAACAGGTATGGTATAATAAATTATGGCGTTTATCTATTTTATGTTTACTTTCATCATATTTTGTTTTGATACCCCCAAATTCGAAGCTAACTCTTTACAGCCCTTCTTTTTCATAACCTATCATACTTTCATAAATCAGAGTCCATTTTCTCTAAAGGCTGTTTTGTAACCCAGTCAACGACGGGTACTTTTGCTAGTATATATATATATATATATATATATATATATATATATAGATATAGTAATGTGATTGATAATTTAAAATTCAAATTAGAATTAAATATTAAAAAATCTGTTTCACAAGAAGGAACAACAACAATCCAATAATTTCTTCGATCGTTTCTGAAACGATGTTTTCATTGTGATTGATATTAAGCCACGGACACTAATTTTGGCATATTTTTTTAACAAAGTCTCCTCATCAGCAAAAGTATTGGGCGAGTGTTTTATATGTGAAAGACACCATAAATAGCCTAGCGATTTTTTAGTAAGGCAGATGTATCTTTTAATTGTTCGCCTTTTGAAAACCGTAATTATCGTCAAAGCATTCATTTGGATGTTGATTTTAGCTTAGGTTAAAAAAACTACATGTCTAAATTATTGTATGTGGCTTAATGTCTATCACAATAAAAACATCGTTTCCGAAACGATCGTACAAATTATTGACTTTGTTGTTGTTCGTTCTTATGAAACAGATGCGTAATTTTAAATTCTAATTTTAATTTCAAATTATCAATCACTTTACTAAATATTAATGTAGCTCCAGGATATTTGCCTATCGATCTCATTATATATCTGAATTACAAAGGACACCGTTCTTTTCTTGGACTTTGATTTAATTAGTAATTTTACTATCACATTAAAACACACTCTGCTCTTTAGAATACTGTTCTAACCCCTTTAAATATATATATATATATGTATATATATACATATATATATATATATATATATATATATATATATATATATATATATATACATATAGTAGGAATAGCATATATTCTTTCCTACAACCTTTTATCACAGAATAGATATTGTTAGTCTATTTCTAATCTTCATTTACAACAAAACTTGGTTATAATTATTGTAAGTAGTTTTCTCTTCTGTCTATCTTAAGCTACGCTAAAATTTCACCATGAAAATTTATTCTTTACAAACAACACCCATGTACACCACATTACTACTTCTGTTCCAGCAAACCATAACATAATTATAATTAAATCATATGTTAATAAATTCTTATTAAATAATCGAATGCTGTCTTGTTTCAAGCATCGTCTAAAATTCCCATTGTGCTGGTTTTACGATATATCTCTCAAACGAATAAACATTCTCTGGTGGCTTTTGGACTTGGCAAACGTAAGGTAATAGTACAAAAAAGCTCTTAAATTTGAAATTTTCTACTATATAAAATTAATGCAGTAGATTGGGTTTTGTTTTCCTCATTTTTATTTTTTTTGGATGCCCAGTGACATCCAATCAGAATCTGAATGGGGAACTAATAGTTGATCACATTTAAAGTAACTAGTATGAGCCTTTTTTTTTTCTTTAACAATTATATAAAACCATTTCATCCACCAATTGCAATGGCTAATAGTTTAAATATTCAATAACTCTCGAGCCTAACTTTCACAGATAACATAAAAAGGAATTGTGCACCTCAATCTACCATGCTAGAAAAAATCTACACCAGTATCTGACGTAAAAATCCACAATTGAACTATTTATGTAATCACCCCTGCTTGTTTCTTTCTTCTTTCACGGACTAAAAAATTAATCTCTACACTGAAAACTTCCATACTGTCTACCCAGATTATCTGTTGTACCATCGTCGCAATTTTGAATCACTGTGTTTGTTTTACAATAAATTATTGAATGTGTTAAAACGTCCTGACTGTACTTGTGAAGCCCCCATGTCTAATGCGACGATCAGCAAAGTGAAACATTTTAACCGGATAGGTTCTTAGATGCTGGAAATTGTTCTATTCTCATAGCTTCTTACCTAGAACTGTTAGCTTTTATAATTAATTTACTGCTCATTGTTTCCTTTACTGTAGCAACATATAGAAATATAAAAGATAACGTGTACAAGTGTTCCCTGCAAAACAGTTTTAGTTCGATATCCTCATAAAGCTAGCCTATAATTCACCGTGGCACCTTCCGATTCAGTATCGAAGCGCTTTGTGTAAAATGTAACCTAAAAAAAACAACACGTGTTGTCTATCTGATTTAAGATTTCCAAGCTTACACAGTGAAACCTGTTTAAATGTACCTCTCGAATTTGAAACAATTTGGATTTCAGGTCAAATGTTTAAACTAAAAATTCCTCGGTTTTCTAAAAACATGTCGACTCACAAAGCTATTGGCAACCTAAGCATACGTTTTCTGTATCATTACCAGTTTTATGCCGAGTTGCCACACTTGAGTGTTTTAATACAAATCTTCTTTTATTATTTTTTTGGTTATTATAACAAATCTATTTTTATTTGCTTTAATCTAGTTTTTTAAGAACTATTTTTTAAAAATCCTTCTCCAAGTTTGTAACATCTTATAAAATCTCTATTAAAATTGCATAAAACTGACTCAAACACTTAATCAATAAAAAAATATTTACGAAGAAGATATTTGCTTTGCAATATGATGTTATAAAATATATTATAAAAGCATAAAAGCAATTCTATAAGTTGTGCTTAATAACTTTTCATATTAATATGTCTAATATATAAAATAATCTTTATACAAGAATAAACTAATTAATGAAATGAGTATTGTGGTTTTTTTTTGCTTGAAGCATTGCACGTAGTGTGTAAGTGCTTGCGTTCGAAGGCTATGGCAATGAAGTTTTGGAGAAAAACAAAGATAAGGTGAAAAGAAAACTTTAAAAACATTGAAAGATTGAAATAACTTTCAGTTATAGATTATTATTTATTTTTTTATTGTTATTTCACCCAAACAAGACACAAACCACCTTGACGTAAGGGGCTACAGATTGGGATCAAATTTACATGGGATACTATGTAAAGAGTTGCGCAATGAGATATATGGTACACTTGGACTTCTTTATATCAGGAGAGCCAGAGAAGACAAGCAGGGACCCGGGAGAAAATTCCAAATCTATCAGTTCCAGGAGAGAATCTATTTGAGTAAACCAACATTTTCCAGCATGTAAGGATCTTTCCACTGCAGTTTGTCGGGTTATATTTTAACACAGTGTGTCAAAAAATAATTTTTTTTAATCTCGTCCACCTCCAACAAGGTATATCGCAACTTGGAAGTAAGGGTTACTATTTGAGACCATGCCTAAGAAAGATTTACAAGATATTGGTTTACGTTAAATATAAACATTTGCATATCTATACTGCAAGAGAAGCAGGGATTTACAAAATATAGCTGCTCGAAAGAAAGAACTATTAGAGTAGAACACTGTGGCATTTACGGACCTCAACAGTGAAGGGGTGAGATTTTGTTGCTAAACGGGTTTCACGGGGATATATACTTCGAGGGGCACAAGTGCAACGGGCTCATCATATTTGCAACATTGCGGCGATGGGACAGGTGTTAGAGCTTAGTTGATAGTATCGTGGCAATATTTTCTGTCAACTTTCCATGTATATCTCGTCATTAGAAATAAGGAGAATATGTACAACCAGTCCGTGGATGTGTGTTTATACAAAGAGCGCAGATTTTCAATAATTTCATTTGATTCTTTTTATCTCCTCTCGTATCCGAAGGTGTTTTTTAAGCCTTCAAACTTAACCGTTTATAGCTAATTTTGAATTGAAAATTATGATTTCATTTTTCGGACAACTTATTTTCGAAAACCATTTGTTTCATCTACTTGGTAATACTTAACACGCTTATTCCTCAATGTGTCTTAAGATGCAACACGTTTTTGTCAAAGAAAAATAAGTCAGTATTTCTCCCTGGCATTTTTGTAATACCTATATTAATTAAGATGAAGAAGAAAAAAACACGTTTTACTATTGAAATTCAATTATTCCCGTATTCTTATTGTTGTTAATTTAATTACAACTATTATTATTTCCTGTTTGGCAAGGCCTCCTCCTACTTATCTCTTTCCCTCCTACTCGCACGTATTGTTTCGAAATTCGTGTAATGTATTTTCCTTTTTTTCTTTCCTCTGTTTTCGTTCCCGGCTTGTTTTGCTACTTCAACTCTCCAGGCATTCATACCATTGAATTATTTCGAAAAGTGTAACAGTGATCAAAAGGAAGCACGCTTTCTTGGGATCTAATTATGCTTACCAAGCAATTATCTCCCTTCTCTAGCTGTCATTAGCCATTGTTTATACAGACTCTTCATTTCTGTGCTTTCCTCAGAAACCGACCTAAAATGCACCACCTACTTACCTAATATACGCCCACTTATCTCAGCATATTTTCGATGCGCCCAATAATGTCTGTAAGCTGCTCTGACTGCCGGCCTGTTTCTCTGAAAATGTTACATCTGTAAACACATTACTTTACGTTTTCACACAAAAATGGGATCCTTTAATCATTGACAGACTATGGTTACCCACGCCTGAGCAGGAAACTTTTATGGCAAGAGGTGCGCAATATCCAACCACACCTCTCCTGAGTCGACATTGTTAAATACCAGTGACAAGTGAAGTGTTTTTTTTACAAGACGACTGGAAACAAATGGCGAAATAAGCGAAGAGGACATACAGCGCCTAGAATTTTCAAATGATCACCCATCTGGTATTAGCCCAGCTCAAGGTTGCTTAACTTCGGTGATCTGACGAGAACAAGTGTGCCAACGCGATTATGCCGTTTTCACACACTAGCGCTTAAGAAAACGAAGAAGGTATTTTTATGCATATGTGCGTGGTTGTGTTTACGTTGTTTAATCGCTAGTCTTTTTATAGTTGCTGATTTTCATTGTTGTTTCATGTGTGCCCTGTCGCTTACTGCTTCTCGATCGCCACGTGTTTTACTAGGCGAGTAATCTACCTATGCACCAAAACAAAAACACCACCTTGCTGCGATTTTCAAGGTTTTATTGGGGAAAAATATTCATGTAGGGAAAAACTAATGACTAATTCTTACCTATTTATTTGTATTTTCTCTCTAACAAATACGGCATGATTAATGCTGAAGCACATAATACCGTTAGAGTAAGCAACGTTAAGTCTGCTTAATACAAAAATAGTTTACCATTTGGAAATTCCAGGTGCTGTATTTGTCTTCGCTTATCTCAACATTGTTTCCAGTCGTCTAGTACTTTTATTTGCCACGGGAATCAAACAGTGACGATTCAGGAAGTGTGCGGTTGAAGATTGCGCAACATTTTCCCCACAATTACTTCCGTTTTATGACAATACCGACTCAAATACATGGAAAGTTTCGGCACCAAATACCAGCAGGTAAGGTACACAATATATATCCACTGATTACATATCATATCCTTTTATTTTTGTCTCTGAGCATTCACATTTCGTCAACGACATTTCTGACTAAGGAGAAGAATTTGCTGTTTCCTGGATTGGCTTCTACTAATCAAATACTTATTCTTGACTTTTTTCTACCAGATCTGCTTTCATCTTCATGTGTTGCCTGGAGCGATTTAAATTAATAGAAAAATATCAGTGAATATCTCTAACGTACATTTAAAAAAATGATGCTGAAATGTAAAAAGGGATAAATTGTAGGGTAAGCAGAATAGATTGTGGCCAATTAATTGGAATTTATTATTTAGATGAGTATTATTTATTAATTTATTAATTACGGACTATTATCCTCGTATTTTTTAGTTGTTGTTTAACGACTGTCCGGTCAACTATTTCTCGATCCTTCGTCAGGTGGTAACCGTGAGGGGTAATTACTTTGGACCTCCAAACTGCATTCTCAGTAATTACTGTCTTCCATAATTGTTGTCGTCTCACACAACAAAACAGCCTACAACCCCAAACCGAGCAAACTAGTTTGATAAATAAAAGTTGTCGTTGTTGCCGTGGTCAGTTTTTTTTGCATGTTAGTACGTCTGGCCATTTAGAGTAAGAGTCAACTACTATCACGTAGTTAAAGTCCTCCACAGGTCCCGTATAATCGATTTGGATCCTCGCCATGGTTTTTCAGCCCTAGGCCAAGGTTTATATGTTATCGGTGGTGCTTTTGCAGCCAACCCACAGCCTATGCATCTGTTCACCATGTCGGTAATATCTTGGTCCATAGCTAGCCAATAAACAAAACTTCTCATTAGGCTTTTCACTCTGTTTATTCCTGGATGCCCCATGTGAAAACCCCTGAGAATTCTTTTGTAAAACACGTTATAAGTTTCTCCGTTTCTGCTGGGTGGGCATCTATTTTCTAGCAGAATGTGGATATAGGAAGATCCCAGAGACGAAACTCCTCCATGCTGTCAGAACCGAACAGGTGTTCACTATATTTTAGCACGTACAATGTTTTTTTTTCTTGTTTTCCCCTGTAAAGTGACGTTTGTAATCAATGCACCTTCAAAATGAATGTTTGTATCATTTATGGCGGTCGCCATTCTCTTAGTTTTTGATATAGTCGGCTTTCGTAATATTTTCCACGTTTTGAGATTTATTATTGAAAGATCCGATCCACTGTCTAATTGGAATTTAATAGCATGGCCGAAAATGTTACCCGTTACATATTTGCGTAGATTTTCATCTACGCCATCCTTAGTTCTGGTTTGACGTACACGGCTTCTATTCTGAGTTTTCCTACAGTGCGAAATTTTATGACCGATCTTATTACGTAAATGGCATCTGTTTGTTAATGGACAACCCGTACCCAATGTATTCCACCACATCTGAAGCAAGCGCTCGGTGCTTTTAGTTTTTCTGTGTTTCGGTGGTTAGTATCTGTGTGCCATTTCGACGGTTTTTCTTTAGTTACTTTTTTTTATATTCGCGATGCATGCTTCGATATTTCGTCCATCTTTTTTTATAATTTCTACTTTTTGGCAATCCTCAGTCAATTTTTGAAGTGTTAAGTTAAGTTCATTTTCTAATTTTGTAACGACTCTACGCCTGATTTCGGCATCTTATCCCGAGTTTAACCCTTGCGCAAATACAAGCCATTTCAAATTGTCTGCTGTTGGTTAAGACAACTTAAAGTCATCACAATATTTGTTCACTACAGCTGCGTAGGTGGGAAAATCGCCATTATCGTCTTTTACCACATTCAAACATCTCCAACGCTTATGGAAAAGAGACGTTTTCGGCGAGAAAGGTTCTGTTAACAAATTTACTGTCTCATTGAAATTTGCTGTTTTCCGAAGTAAGATGTAATCCACGAATTTATCATGCTCAGCCGTTTCCAACTTTCGTAGAAGAAGTCTGGTTTTCTTTTGATCAGACCAGTTGCTGCAGTCAATATATAAAAAAATCTTCATAACGCCGAAAATACGCTGCGAATGATTTTTCCTCTTCCTCGTATTTAAAATTGTCTTTTGAGATTAATATTGTATTCTGAGAAAATGCTGAATTGTTTTCCGCGTTCGCATTGTTTTTAACAATTTCTGTAAGTTACTCCGCTGTTCGTAATTGACGTTCGGCTAACTGTTTCTCGGTTCGTATTTGATATTCCGCTAACTGTTTTTGCAATCCCTTTTGCTGTTCCTCGAATCGTATTTGAATTTCAGTCCAGTGTTTTTTTTATTGTGACTGACGTCTTACGGCATCGATATGCGACTTGGTCAAATGTTCCAACGCTGCTTTCAATTCGTCCAGTTTGCTTTTTCATCATTAGCAATTTAAAAACTTCCGCTGACTTTTACAAAACCGTGTTATTCTTTCTTATTTCTTCCTGCAGACAATAAAACTAACAGAAAAAACATGTATATATAAAAATTTCATTATCTAAAAGAAAAAAAAAGTGTATATTTTTCTCCAGAGAAAAAAAATAACGCCCGAGTTTAGCAGCTAAAACCATAAATTAATTCTTTTTCGAAAAGTATACAAATTTACCTTTCTAAGTCGTGACGAACCTTTTTCTTTATGCAAAAGTACGGTGCTATCTTTGAAAGTCGTGGCGAACTTTTTTTATTTTCAACTGTTTTCCCCCCGTAATGATCTGCGTTTTTTTCTTTTTGTTTTTTTTAGTCACTGTGAACCTTTCAGTTGCAACTGTTATGTTAGACACTTCCTTAGGCTTGATAACATTTGAGTCCGACGCCCTTAGTATTTTTAGAATACTATTTCAACGCGAGTATTTTTTGGAATGTCGTTACTAGTTTCGATTTGAGTATGCTCCTTTAATCCAATGTCGTCAGTGTTTAGTTTTTTAGAACAGTTTTTAAACGTGAGTACATTCTCTGAATCCAATGTCGCCAGTGTTATGGCTTGCAATAAGCCACTCAGAAAACAGAACAACGGGATAGAGTTTAAACAATGCATTACTGGAACAACAACGTAAAAAGGTTACAACTGAAAAGTGTAGTAAACGTCACAGAGCATGCGAGGATCGCTCTGGTGTTTAATCATCACCTGGGATCAAAAGGTCTATGGTTTATATAATGGATATAACAGTCCATTTGGATGGTGATTCCCCCTCAACAGTACGTCAATTGATCTATCCCTTGTGCATTATACATAAATCCACCTATATGTCTACACAACCGAAGTTGAGAATCGCGTAGTCTGATGATCACCTTCGTGATTGCACCATGCGAAAAACAGTACATGTCAAGTGTAAGTATAACTCAATTGAGTGTATGCGTGTGAATGTATATATATATATATATATATATATGTGTGCGTGTGTGTGTGTGTGTGTGTGTGTGATACCGTCACATGTTGTAGGAAAAGGAACTGCAACCATTATCCGTTGATACCTATCTAGTCGCATCGGTTTCCAGTGCTCCGGATCTGATATCGTACGAATTTGATTCCAATCTCTTCGTTTTCTCGCGAGGGGCATATGAGTTGCCAATCGTCAACTCTCGCAAGCTGAAAACTAATGAAAAAATATATTGACATCAGGATCGGAAATCTTATGTTAAATGTTTTTGTCTTACTCGCCAAGTCCCAGATGATTATCCAACCTACATCCTGCTATTACTCCTGATGCATTTCATTTCTAACTATGGTTATGATTCTTTTGTTGCCTTCGATACCCTTTTCCTGGAACCTTAACAGTTGCCCATTAATAGCTAGTCCCGTCAGTCCCCAGTGCTCTCGATCAACTCTCAGTTGACTTTGACTCTAATTTTACCAGTCTCTAAGGAGGTGTATCCGAACCGTTCAACGGTCAACTCCCGCCAATTGAAAATTCTCGTAAGATTAACTCTGAATATTTGTAATTTTTTATGTCATTTTATTTGCGTCAAAGTTCTGAGAAATCAAGGGACCCCTATATCTGGTACTAACACGAATCTCGATATAAAAACAGAAATATTCGAATATTCAATTAAGCTCTTACTTTATTTCTCACACACTTGATCTCAGGGAAAGAATTCATCTAGTCTGGTTGAGTATGTAGCTTCATCTGTTACGTGAGAAAACATAATTTGAGGAAAGATGCCATTTTTTGTAAAAGCCAGTGTGAGTTAGCCATACCTAAACGAACTTATTTTGGCGGCGAATATTATGTGATTTTGAATATTTTGTCAAGGTTAACTTTTAAGGAAAAATATTCATATACTAAGTTGTTCTTAGAAACTACTGTAAAGAGAGACCTGAGACATTGTGGAATAGAGTCTAGCAAGACATAAAGTTCTCTCTTAATAATTTTTTTTTAAATTATTCATTTTTCACGCCAACCAAGGCATAAGTTGCAGGGATATTATGAAGGTAGATGAGTAGCAAGATGTCTTTGCACATTACACTTTAACTTCTGCATGTCAGTACAGTTGTGAAAGCAGAATCCCGGAAGGGAGTTCCAAAGTCTAGCAGTTATGGCGAAGAAGCTATTTGAGTAAAAGACTTTCGTACACCTATGGACCTCCACTGTGTATGGGGTAGGATTTTGTTGTTTGTCGATTTTTCGGAGGTATTCACGGCAAGGAGTTACAAGTGCTTCTTTCGTCAGAGCATTCACCACTAGAGTACTTGTAGAACAGGCAGAGGGATGCAGCATTTCGTCGATGGGACAGACGCTGGAGCCTAGATAACAGTTCAGAACTTATCGGGTTGACGACTCTCTTTTGAACCCTGTCCAGGGGTGAGAGACAAGTAACAAATGAACCAGCCCAAATGTGACTATAGTACTCCATACATGGGCGAATACTGACCTCATAAAGGTACAGGATACTTTCAGACATAAGTAACTTTCTAGCACGGTAGAGAGAGCTCACCTTCTTCACAGCAGCTTTGACAATGCACTCAATGCATTTATTCCAGTTCATGTTCCCTATGGACGTTAGACCTAGAACTTAACAATCGGAAATCTTATATCCGACTATTCATCATTTGTGTACCTTGCTGAACGATTTTAATCATCTCCATGTCTCTTTTCTTTACCACGGACAACTTTTTCATTTGTGGAGTATAAGAGATGGTTTGTTTTACAAACATCATGCTTTGGTTTAGGTGGATTTCAATTCATCATTTACATGAATAAATTTTAAAGTGCCATTTGTCCCTATTTATCTATATGTTTGCAAAGTAACATGATGTCAAGTATCAGCAACTTACTTGAATTAATAGCATTGTGTGCATACAACAAGAGATAAACATACAGTTACAAACATCAATAGATAACTAATAGAATTTTTGACGGCACAAAGAATTTGCTGCAAGCATGTATTGCTGTATACATATCTATATAGGTAGGCTGTCAAAATTTGATTCTAAATTTCTATTCCAAAAATAGAAAAATTTGCTTTATGTAGAGTTGTATAAACTAATTGCCGCAAATCCATGAACGGAAATTTTGGTCAAACTTTATTACTGATGTTGTTCTTGCTGCCCGGCATAATTAATTCCTTTTTCATTCATCAACGAAATCCATTATTGACATTCATTTTCCCAATATCTTTCTGGTAATAATTATTTCTACAAAGAAACCAGTTACTCATGGGAGGTACGACGTGAATGATTTCCGCGTCCCGAAAATGTTTATGTACAGAGTGGAATGATAAATGTGTCGCCCTAAAGAAAATGACTCTACATCTTTATTTTAAAACTTTTTTTGAAACATCAATTTAGGTAACTTAGTTATGTAGTAGAGCGGACATCTATCCAATGTTCTCGCATTTGGGCTCAATCACTACTTCGATACGGATCCGGAACTGAGAACATGCCTTTTCCACAATCGCAATTGAAAGCCCGGCGGATGGCTGCCATTAGGCTGGTGTTGGTGTTGTGTAGGGTCATATTGGTGATGTTCTCGACGTATAGCCAAACAAAGTAGTCCAGTGAGTTAGAGTCGGGGGAGGAATGGGCAGTGACAGAAGGGCACAAAGTCATAGCACTCCTTATTGAAGCCAATTATGTATTGTTTTTTCTTTCTTTTTTTTTTACTTGTAGGCTGGTGTGGAGTCCTTTTGCCACACCCAAGATCTGCCATCAGCCATCTGATTGCACCTGGAGATCAGCAATCTCTTCGGCACACCCAGATACACTTTGATGTTGATTTTTAAGCTGACTTCAAAAATGTAGGGTGGCATGGCATGATATGCCCCTCGCTTGAAAACACACCAAAGACCATAACCGTGGCTGGAAACTTTGTTGAGTTATGAACCGTCAAGATTTGCATTGCAAGGGTGCTGATAATGGTCCTGTTGTCATAACTTGGATGGGAGAGAGCATGAGTTGTACAGCGACGTATCTCAGATCTTGCTCGTTGAACATTGTGTCACTTTAAGGCATCATAATACATATATATATATATATATATATATATATATATACATATATATATACATATATATATATATATCTCTACTTCATTTATTCGCATAAATTTAATATACGAAAGTATAGATTTATGCGTAAACTTTAAGTATTTACTTCAAAAGTGCTCAATACGTAGGTAGAGCTAGTTAGTAATTTATAAAATATATATGGCGATTAAGCTACACTGAATATTCTGCGTTTCATCCAACTATAGGATTCGTCAGGCTTATGCGCGAATTCTGTCGTTGCTTCTTGTTTTTATATATGTTGAGGATTTCTAGTCGGCCAATCAGCTTTCTAGTATCCACCTCGCCCCTTCCTACCAGCCAATGGGCATGCATTTTATCAAACAAAGGATCTGTTTTAGAACTAGTTTAGTGGTTTTAGGTGGTCGTTCTCCTTTTTTTTTTTTTTTTTTTTTTTAGTTGGATGAAACGCAGAATATTCAGTGTAGCTTAATCGCCATATATATTTTATAAATTAATTACTAGCTCTACCTACGTATTGAGCACTTTTGAAGTAAATACTTAAAGTTTACGCATAAATCTATACTTTCGTATATTAAATTTATGCGAATAAATGAAGTAGTTATACTTAGCTCCTAAAACAGTCGAGCACTTTCAAAAGAATTTATTTCACCGCATTAAAAATAGATATGGAAACAGTTAATTTCGAAACATCGCTAAAAAACATCCCCACACCCAGCAAGCATCGCTATATTATTAAATTAATCCAAAAAACAGATGAACTAATACGCCGAATGCGATGGCGAGCAAAGTTCTTCCTTAAAAATGAAAACGTAAACAAAAAAGAATCCTATGGTTTTAAAACCCTTAAAGATGCGAAAACAGTAGACCTCTTGATAAACTTTGAAAATGTCCTTTTAAACGTAATTAAAAACCTAGAATTCCACAATCAACCTAACAATTTCCAACGGAAACTACACAAAATCGTTAGAAACATAAACAACTCTAATAACATCTTTGTAAAAGCAGATAAAACAAGAAACTTTTATAAAATAGACAAGCAAGAATATAACAAACTAATCACAGAAAACATTACAGAAAACTACAAAAAACTAGACACAAACGAATGCGATTACATAGATATAATAAATACTGAAAGTAAACAAATTACCGATAAATTAAAAATTAGCGATAAAGTTGGCAAATTGAAACCAAGAGAGTCATACATTCTGCTTAAAGACCACAAATGGGACTTAAATAATAATCCCAGCACCCGCCTGATAAACCCAACTAAACCAGAAATAGGTAGAATTAGCAAAACTATACTTTCTAGAGTAAACAAACAAATCAAACAGGACCTAGAACTAAACCAGTGGGCAAATACTACCGAAGCAATCACCTGGTTTAAAAATATAGAAAACAAAGATAAATGTACGTTCATACAGTTTGACATCATAGACTTTTATCCCTCGATATCCGAAGAACTTTTTAACATTGTCCTAGAATTTGCCGAGGTATACACTAATATATCCTCAGAAGAAATCAACATCATTAAAAAATGTAGAAAACCAGTTCTAATAAATAACAATAACCAATGGATAAAAAATAAAATTAAAAATTCATTCGATTTGGCGATGGGTGCCAGAGACTCTGCAGAGGCATCAGATCTTGTGGGATTATTCATTCTATATACCCTCACAAGCATATTCGATACTACGGATATCGGCCTATATAGAGATGACGGACTAGCTATAATAAAAAACTCCAACAAAGTCAAGGGAGAAAACTTTAAGAAAATCATACACAAAGAAATGAAAAAATTAGGCCTAAAAGCGGACATATCAGCTAACATAAAAATAACAAACTTCCTGGACGTCACGTTAAACTTAGATAAAAACACATATGAACCATACTTAAAAGATAACGCTACTCCAATTTACGTAAACCCTAAGTCCAACCACCCACCATCAATTATAAAACATATTCCTAACTCGATCGTAAGTAGACTCAGTAATAACTTAAGCGACGAAAATGCATTTAACAGGTCATCCAATATTTACGAAACAGCCCTAAAAAATAGTGGATACAAAAATATCGATATCAAATATAAGCAACAAAACACCAACAACTATAATAAAATTAAAAACAGAAGAAAAAGAACTATAATTTGGTATACGGCCCCATACAATCAAATGTTAAAAACAAAACTTGGCAAGAAATTTCTAGATCTTATTGAAAAATACTTTCCCGCAACCAACCCCTTACACAAAATCTTCAATAAAAATACCTTGAAGTTATCTTACAGTTGTTGCGAAAATTTAGAGATGATAATTAAGGCACATAATAACAAAATACTAAATGAATACAATGTAAACAACAACAAAATAAACAATAAAAAAGTAGAAACCACGACAGAAATAAAACCAACACTAGCAGAAATAATAATAATAATAATAATAATAATAATAATAATAATAATAATAATAATAATAATAATAACAATAATAATAATAATAATAATAATAATAATAATAATAACAAACCAACCCCGGACAAGAACAACCATACCATAAATAAAAATAATAATAACGAACAAAATAAATGCAATTGTAGACACCGCACACTTTGCCCAGTCCAAAATAAATGTCTAACAAAAAGCGTAGTTTATCAAGCAACAATATTTGCGAAAGAAAACCCGAATAACAAGAAATATTACATAGGCATGACTTCCTTAGATTTCAAAACCCGATACTATGACCACAAAAGCACATTCAAAAATAAAAAAACACCGTATAAAAACAACACTAGCGAATAAATACTGGGAACTCAAAGAAAGCGGACATTCGCCGGTAGTCGAATGGAAAATAATGAGACAAGCTACCACATGCAGACATTTAGACGACCACTATAAATTATGCCTCCATGAAAAATTTTCTATCCTGTACTTTAAAGAACCTCAAAATCTATTAAACTGTAGGCGGGAAATAGCAAACAACTGTGTTCACAAAATAAAACTTTCTCTAGGATAGCGATACAAAATAGCTTTAAAACTAACAATAACAATAGGAAAAAAACAAATAAATAAATTAAATAAACATGAATATACATAAACGATCACATACATAGATGTATATATATGTATATATATATATATATATGTATATATGTATATGTATATGCATTGTTGTGTGCACATAGGTATATTTATATGTATAAAAAAAGGAGAACGACCACCTAAAACCACTAAACTAGTTCTAAAACAGATCCTTTGTTTGATAAAATGCATGCCCATTGGCTGGTAGGAAGGGGCGCGGTGGATACTAGAAAGCTGATTGGCCGACTAGAAATCCTCAACATATATAAAAACAAGAAGCAAGGACAGAATTCGCGCATAAGCCTGACGAATCCTATAGTTGGATGAAACGCAGAATAATCAGTGTAGCTTAATCGCCATATATATTTTATAAATTACTATATACATATATATATATATGTGTGTGTGTGTGTGTGTGTGTGTGTGTGTGTGTGTGTGTGTGTGTGTGTGTATCACTCTAGGGATTTGTACCCAACTGACTAACTAGTAGATAGCCTGCCAAATAAAAATTGAACACAGTTTTCATGAAATGGAATCATGTCGTCTTTTCTAGGGTGACACTTTTACAATTCCCCCTGCTTGAACGAACTAGAATTTATATTGGCACAATCTCTGTTGTTTACTACTTAGGTACCGTCAGCACCAAATTTGGAATTGGTTTGTTTTAATTAAAGTTAGGACAAATTCTTATAATTGTTTTATTCCAACCTATTATCCTTGAATTATTTTTTAAAAAAATCGATTTTATTATATCATGGTAAGGATATTTGCAGTTTTAAAATAAATAAACCAGTCAGTTCTTCTATTTAGGCTCAAATTATGTCACTACAAAGTTTTGAAAAATCTCCAGTATTTTGGCTATTGCCCCCCTCCCTTTATTTAAAAGCAGAAAAAATGTTTTCTTTCCGCATTTTCTTTCTGTGGGTGTAAGTAATTTTCTTGCTAGATAAGCCATTTGTTGCTAAAATGTACTTCTCTAGCAGGTTTAAATATCAAACATCCATATCTAATTCTGGGGAAAGCCCATAGTATAATAACTCATTGAAAACCACGAATCGGGTCATGTCAGATGAGGGTCAATGATAATGTCACGTCAACCTCCAACCCACATCTTGCCAGGTCATAAGATATATATCAAACGCTCATGTCGAATCGGTAGTCTTTCTGTTAACATTTATAATCTGTAACCTTGATATAAGTAGGTTGAATTGATAAAGATATTGCTGGTAAGTTCTACTCTAAAAATGCAACATTTATTTTTATGACTGTTTTAAAAGAGCTAAAAAAACATGGGATCGGCGAAATGAGATTGGTTTGCCACTCATCGTCGTTCAAGGTAAGTTCTTTTATACATCAAGTAAAACGGTTGTAACAAATCCCTTAAACATTTTTCCGGATTGAAAGCAGATTGTAATGTTGCTACAAGTAAGTTGAAGGTGGACCGTATTCTGTGCGCTTGCTGCTGATATTAGGTGCCTGCCAAAACAATAGCGTTTATTTATATATGATTTCTGAAGTAATTTATTGATATAAATAGCCATATTATATATCATTTATAAGTACGTTTTTCGATATATCGAATCGTGTTATAAGTTCCCGTTCTCAATCTCTTCATTTTTTTTTTGCAGGCTTTCCAACAGCATGGACAAAATTCAAATCCGCGCGATTTTCTTGTTCCAGTTAAAACTAGGGCAAACAGCTGCCGATAGAGCTCGTGATATCAATGATGCGTTGGCTCAGGAATCAGTATCGAAGGCGTGGCACAACGGCGGTTCAAGAAATTCGCAATGGTGATGAGAGCCTAGAAGATGAAGACGGTCGCAGCCGGCCGACTGCGATTGATAACGAGCATTGTAAAGCCTTAATTGAAGCCGATCCTCGCAAAACCACACGAGAAGTTAACCATTAAAAGAAAATAAGGAAGTCAAAAAAGTTGGATGAATGGGTACCGCATGAATTGAACGATAATTAAAAATATTGTCGTTTTGAGCTGTTTTTACGCTCCTTCTGCGCAACAAAAACGACCAATTTCTGGAGCGTATTGTGAGATGTGATGAAAAATGGGTCCCCTTACGACAACCGGCGATGTTCTGCACAGTGGTTCGATGCCAGAGGATCTGACAAAACACTTTCCAAAGCCGAAATTGCACCAAAAAAAGGTTATGGTGACTGTTTGGTAGTTTGTGTCGGGTCTCATCTATCACAGCATCTTGAATCAATTGCGGCGGAGAAGTACTGCCGAAAATTACCCAAATGCACCAGAATCTCCAACGTATGTGCTCCAGATTGATAAATATGAAGGGTCCAATTCTCTTCCATGACAACGCTCGCCCGCATGTTGCTCAATTGACCATGCAGAAGCTGAACGAATTGAGCTACGAAACTCTGCCTCATCCGCCATATTCACTCGCCCTCTCGCCCACAGATTATCACTTTTTCAAGCATCTCGACAACTTCCAGTGCGAAAAATACTTCAAAAACCGAATTGGCCTTCAATTACTTCATCGCTTCCATAACTCCAGATTTCTATGCTAATGGGATGAATAAATGTTTTCTCATTAGCAAAAATATGTCTATTCTACTGGTGTTTATTTCGATTAATAAAGTTTATCATGAAAGGAGTTATGATGTTTTAACATTTTTGCACCAACTTAATATTTTTTGTAAAGAGTCGACGACAATAGTGCCTCAATATTATCTGGTCTGCATGAAGTCTCCCCTGTGATCGTAGCTTTGTTTTATCCTTATACATCTAAAACATGTATATTGGCACTACCTACAATGACACTCAAAGTAGGAAGTTTAGCAGCAAGATGTTTGTTCACATTACATTTCAATTTCTAAAGTTTATTGCAGCCAGAAAAGCAAAATAGAATTACAAGTATAACAGTTCGTAAATAAACTAATAGAGTAAAACTTTTCTTATATCTGGCGATCCTAAAATTGACGAAGTAAGATGGGGTTTTTTTCTGCTGTTGAAGTTACTCGGAGAGATTACCGTCGAGGTGGGAGAGCACACGTTCTACAGAGGACATTCTCATTTACGTATATTTCTTTCCGTTTGTTATTTCGATTGATACATTTTACCTTCTATTTTTATTTGAGACGTGTACTTTCCTACTTACCTTTTTAAATTCACCAATTTAGAGAACATTTTATATGAATACCCTTTAGATCACCAAAGTTAAGCGACGTTGAACCTGGCCAATACTAAATGGTTGACCATTTGGTAATGCCGTGTGCTGTATGTGCTCTGAGCCTAGAGATGAATGGGCATCACAAGGCTATATTGCCCAAGAGACGTTGCATACAGTGCTCCCCTAGATCCCGTAGAGTAAAGAGGCACGTCTTTTTATATGAACATCGATAGTAGTCCGAAATGGAAATAATATATATATATATATATATATATATATATATATATATATATATATATATATATATATATATATATACTAAAAGATATTTGCAGCTTCTCTTCCAATTTTCGGATATTTAGTCCTGTCTAAACGCATTTTATTTCCTGGATTGATTGTTGTTATTTCTTATGACGAGTTAAGATAAAATAGATTCACTGATTGATATTATAATTAAGTGATTGATTTTCTGCTACGAAACAGATAATGTCAAATATTTTTAAATGTCAACTGAATTAGAGAAATAAATTGTAAGATGGTCAATATCATAACAGTTGGAATATAAACTTTTGTGAATCATTCACTATATGCTCTGCAATTACTTTCAGCTTCTTAAATAAGGATTGGTTTATGTAAAAAGTAAATATATGTGAATGAAGAATATTTCCACAGAAAAATGCGTATATGTGTGTGTATTAGTTAGAACAGAGAAAATATCATTTTTAATGCATGTTGACGGAAGTTTAACACTAGTAAAATGATATTTCAATCACTCAGCTATCTTTTATAAAAAAATATTTCTTGATATTAACAAGTCAAAAAAGTTAAGAAATAATAGTGTAACGGAATACAGATGTTGAACATGAGCATGTAGGATTAAATTATACGTATTCCTTCGACGGACGTACTGCCTACAATCACTGTCTAGCCTATTGAACTTGCTTTCGTCGCTAAAAAGCACTTTTGACCAATATGAAGAGTCATGATTTTCATTGTACCTTACGAAATCCAGACGACGTTTTCTGTTCTTTACAGAAATCATTAGCTTGCGCATTGCAACACATCCTCGCAAATTAAATCCCTTTAATCTGTTGTTGGCAGTAGAAAGAGAGCACTTCTTATCACGATTCACTGTTGTTGGACTTAGGGAGCCGTTCAAAATCTGTTTATTATGATGCGGATCTTGATAGTAGTGTTTTCCCTGTTAGAAGTAACCCTAGCACGACCAGATTTAGGGGCATCACAGACACTGCCAGTGTTTTTGGTGGTTTTGCACAGTTTTTCGTACCGTTTACTCTTCACATTTCAATCTGACGCAAATTTCTTGATTGGATAAACCAGAAAGGTGGAGATTAATTAGATTCTGACGGTCACAAAGAGAAAGTCGTGGCATATGGACTAAATGTTACGTTGTATAACCTGGAACAACAACAACATTAACGATAAGAGATGCTTTGTTGCCTTTTGGTGGATATGTTAAACTCATTTAGGGGGGATGATTTAAACTGGCTTTAAGCGAGTTTGTTGCTACAGAATTTCTTTTTGACTCCTCGATTTTAAGTTATTTTTTTAAATTGACGTTAAATCTAGAATATTTCAATTAAATGTCAAATATGAACAGGCAGATTATAGAGGAATAAAAGGCGAAACAAATGAGGTATAGGTTGTTTAAACAGTTACATTAAATTTAACTTAAATTTGCAGTTTTTGAAAAAATACAAGTGCAGACTTTCTTTTTGATGGCATTATTAATAGTGCGGACATTATTTTTGCCAGTACTCTCTCTTTCTGTATATAAATATATATATATATATATATATATATATATATATATATTTATATATATATATATATATATATATATATATATATATATATATATTAGCAAGTATACGCGAAATTACCCGGAATTGAATGAGAACCAATCAATGTTCAACACATCCAACCCTTTTATTGTAAGCGAAATCAGTGAAATATGATTTTTGTTTATCAAATATATTGCCTGCCTGCTCTAGTAGGATATCGTGCTTTAGTGACTTCTGAAAAAGATCTAATTGGTGTATTCTTTTCTACATTCATTTTAATTAATTCCCTATTTCGTTTTTTTATGGTTTGATAATCTTATTTTTATAACTATAACGGGTAATTGTATTCATGCAGATATTCATGATTTATCCTTGCATAATAGTTGCATGAAATGCTTAGTAAACACAAACCTCTTTATATATATATATATATATATATATATATATATATATATATATTCATTTAAAATGTTCATACAAAACTCCTCTATAATTTTTTGGTCTCCAGACTTGAATTCCTTATATATAGTATTTTCACACCAATGCGAAACTTTATATTTGGATTTTATACGGGAAAATAGGTAAAAATGTGTGAGAATTAATTTAATTAAATTTGCCAGATAACGCTCGTACGGCGGTATTTCAAAAACGCATGCGTAACATACTATTTTGTCTATGTTGTAATGTATAGCCTTTCAGCAAACATGTGTTCCTAGCTCAGTCATTAAAGTAAAAGTAAATCGTAAGCTAAACGTTTTAGTTTCGCTTCTCGAGTTATTATTTTTTTTAAAAACTTTTTCAACTATTACTATACATCGGGTCTAATATATATATATATATATATATATATATGTATATATATATATATATATATGAAGTGAAAGTGTCTCTGTGTGTGTCAGATTCGAAATTTAATATACAGGGTACTGAGATTTGGGAAAATCGATGTAATTTGTTTTCGGACAGAAATTTAGCGAGTAAGGGGTCAAAGTTCAACGATTTGACCTTTGACAACTCTACCAAACTCCTCCTACAATTTTTGGTATAAACACGTGAAATTTTAGATATAGGTTCCTTGGACATGGATCTAACTTAATAACTGGATGTGAACCCAAAAGAATTAATGTTATTGTGTCAAAAAAGGGGTCGAATTTAAAAAAAATTATCTCATCGGTCTCTTCCAAATTACTCAGACAATTTCTAGTCTAAATATTTGATATTTTACATAAAGGTTCTTCAGAGATAGCGCAAGCTTTTTCATCGGGTTGGGTCGAAAGTTTTTAGCTACAAATATATAAATGTCTGTGTGTATATATGCTTGCATGTCTGCCTAAAACTTTACAATAAAGGCGACGGATTATACCAAGATCAGTATCGTTTTGAAGTTCAATCCTTCATAAGACAAAAAATATTAATATCTTGACCTTCAACTAGGCACTTTTCTACAGGGAGGGGGACACTTTTTTCGCCGATATTTTTGAAAGATATCCTCTCCTTTAGACTGTCTAGCCTTAATTTTAAAAAGTGTCATATTCGGTTTGGCAGTGGTCGTAACAGCATAGACGTTAGGTTTTACTCCGTTATTTTCCTCCTTCGCGGTACGGATTCGAGCCGGCCTTCCTACTTCCATATTTTTTTGTTCAACATACACATCCAAACACCCGGGCAACGCCGGGCCGAAATGCTAGTAAGATATAATAATAAATGCGACATCTGCAATTGTCAAAATATTTTATGAGAGCGTATTTTATGACCGAGCTATGCCGGGCAGCTTATTAATATATATATATATATATATATATATATATATATATATATATATATATATATATATATATATATATATATATATATATTTCATTTACTCACATAAACCTAATATACGAAAGTATAGATTTATGCGTAAACTTTAAGTATTTACTTCAAAATTGCTCAATACGTAGGTAGAGCTAGTTAGTAATTTATAAAATATATATGGCGATTAAGCTACACTGAATATTCTGCGTTTCATCCACTATAGGATTCGTCAGGCTTATGCGCATAAGCCTGACGAATCCTATAGTGGATGAAACGCAGATTATTCAGTGTAGCTTAATCGCCATATATATTTTATAAATTACTATATATATATATATATATATATATATATATATATATATATATATATATATATATATATATAAAAAATGAAAATTAGAATTAAATTTACCAAAATGATCCAAGATGGTCAAATTAAAGTATATTATAAATATTAAAGAATTAATATTTATAAAGTTATCTAAGCCGGATGTAAAAGCTCGATAAAACCAAATAGGGCATAGAGCTTATAATACGAGCAAACAGGTAATAAAACATGTTAAAAACACTTTTAAATGAGTTAAACACATATTTAATCTGAAAAGGAAACACGAGATAAGTGGATAGTCCTTAATCCGCGGAGTTTCGGAGAAATACTGTTCATTCTGATCAGAGGGTAGGAATTAGCAAAATGCGGATCGGATTTTGCATTCAAAAGTATTTGATCAAACAACAAGTAAGTCAAAGATCTTACTTGAGAACAAAAAAAGTGAAGCAGAGGGAATAGGGTGAAGAAAAAGTTGATTACACATGAATGGATAGTCTGGTGGAAGATAAATAATCCAGTAACAGTAAAATCTAAATGTATAACCTCAATAAAGTTAATTGAATTTCCATTTGCACAAGTAATATCCAAGGAAATCCCGTAATTTGAAGAAGATGGTCCACAATAATCCAAACGTAGAAATCCATGGAATAATCCACAAAAATGTGTACAAGGAAAAAAGGAAAAAAATTCCAATAATATTAAAAAAAGAAAAATAAGATATGTTTTAACCCTATTTCCGAGACATAAATATAAATAACAAAGATCAGGAAAGAAAAAAGATGTGACAGAAAAAAAAGGACAGAGAGAGAAAAAATTATGATAGAGTTAAATGTAAAATAGAGAAACAAATGTCAAAATGACCCAGACAGGAAATGTTAAAGGTGCGAAAAATATATAGGGCAAAATAATATAGGTCAACTGAAATGTACGAAAACAATGTCAGCAAGAGTTGTTAGAAGATACTAAATGGAAGATAAATAAATCAATTAATAAATAAATAGAAAATAAATAATAAATAAACAATAAATAAAAAAATAGAAATAAATAATAAAATATAAAATAAAAAAAATAAAAAAAATGTTTAAAGGGAGAGGATGGCCGGTATCTGCCAATTCAGGAAAGAGCAAGAAAATAAGTAAATCATATAGTAAAATATAAGTAAATATACATACAAGATATGAAAGTGTGGGTAGATTTTTATATTAGATAGATAGGAAAGTTTAAAGAATAAAGCAGAAAATGCAGATAAAAACCGGCCATGCAAAGAAGGGATAAAGAATTAAAATAAAGGAGTATTAAATTATAAAGTATTAAGAAGTATGTCGAAAAACGATAAAGTTAAAGAATTTTTTTTATATCTATATAAAAGATAAAAGTAATAACTATGTAATTTCAAAATTGCCATAATTAAATTTGGACTTATGTTTACAGAAATAGATCAGTTCATTTGTAGAATTTATTATATTGTTACTTTGAGGGGAAGTAATTATAGTTATAGCTTCAGTTGTGCTTTGAGCACGGAGTATAAAACTTAACTTTTTTTTATGATGGTCCATTTGATTTAGAAGGGGGTATTGTTAGAGTTAAGTTTTTTTTAATTAAAGTGGTTAGAGAAGTTCCTTGGTTATTATTAGAATTATCGTTGTTAAAAGAAGTAATGTGGTTTGATATTCTTTTCTTGATTAATGTTGAAGTAGCGCCGATATATGTATGTACTTTATTAAAAGCTCGAGGTCTTGTATTAATATTAATTTGCTGATTTGTATTAGTTAAATAGTTTGAATTTTGTTCATAGTGTTCAACAATTGGTGGGACAATGTCTGTATGAGGACTATTTTGGAGGGGATAATAAGTGTTGTAAGTATTAGGATGGCTGTTAGGAAAAATATTATTATCTCATTATTATTATTATTATTATTTTTATTATTATTGTCATTATTACTAGTCGTATGATAGTAGATGGAGGGGCTGCTCGCGGGGTGTATTGGATTAGAAACTATATCAGATGGAGGATGGGAAGAAGAATAACTTGAAGTCGAAATATTAGTGTCTGTTATGGGAGGATTGCGTGGGAGCTCAGTAATAGTGCAAGAATATATAGCATCTTTATGCGTGCAATCATTATTGAGTGGGCAGGGTGGTTTCTTATTACAATTACAGTTAGTTTTGGGTTTAATTGTGAAAGAAATTTTTTCTGTAGAGAAGATTAAGAAATGGAATGTTAGAAATTAAGTCTAGTGTTAAATTCTATTGGAATAATTAAATATTGTTTATATCGGAAAAAGAGTTGATGTCCATTCTATTAGAAATCGGAATATTAAAAATGTCAAATAAAAGAATGAACAATGCAAATCAAATTATATTGTTTAAAAATAGGTTAGATTCGATTTGAGGATTCTTTTCTTTGTCGAGAATGTGTTAGACAAACATATGAAAAGTCACGCGAAATTAGTCACGTTTTAAAACACACTTCTGACGTCATAGACAAAGGGAGATTTTCAATATAGGATCTAAGAGTTAGTTAGTTAGGAGTGAGTTGAGGGTCAGAGAGTTGGCAATCAGTTGGCAGACAGTTGATCAGTTGATACGTTAGAGTCAGAGTCCCTTAGAGGCTAAGAGTAGAAGATTAACCATCAAGTTGAATTACTGACGTCATCGAATGGCCGATCAGATGAATAAAGACGTCATGATTATGTTGTAACTACTGTCTTGTGTCATCCTCCATCATGAATGAAATGTTTATCATCTTATAGTTTACATTGTAAATCCTGTAAAAATAATGTCTATCAATGCCCCCCTTCTCTGTGTTGAGAATTGTGCATTATATCACTCTTTCCTTTAATATGTGTTAACAATACTGGTATATATATATATATATATATATATATATATATATATATATATATATATATATATATATATCTTCTCTCCCTCATCATCACTAGCGTTATGTTTATATTACATGAGTCCCGTTATATATGTGCCCTAATATGAACTCCCGTCATCTTTAATATGTGCCTACACAACATATATATATATATATATATATATATATATATATATATATATATATATATATATATATATATATATGCGATAGGACGAGTAATCTGAATCCGAGTCGGCAATCAGAAACACCGGATCTTTTGGGTGTATCGGAAAAACGATTTTTTTACAAATCTTTTTTTTTATTTAGGATTTTTTTACTGATAATCTCTGAATATTGATAGATAATAAATGTATTTATTGATTTTAAATTGAAACTTTAACACACCTCCCCCATACACACACATGTGTGTTTTCACGTTTGCAAAAAATATCTGCATAGTTAACATGTGGTTTCCGGTAATCGGAAATAAATACCAACTTTAATATAATATACTTGGAGATTTATGAAAAAAAAAAAATTAAATAGGAAGAAGTAGATGTATCGCAATCAGAAGTTAAGTATGGAATCGGTAAATGTATCGGAATCGGGAATAATTGAAATCGCTTTTATACATATATATATATATATATATATATATATATATACATACACACATATATATGTATATGTAAATATATGTATATATATACGTGTGTAGACATGTGCATGTATGTATATATACACGTATACATGTATGTATGCACAAACATCCGTCTCTCTCTCTCTATATATATATATGTATATGTGTGTGTGTGTGTGTGTTTGTGTGTGCGTGTGTGTATGACTATAATTGGGATAATTAAAATTGCCTGCGCGCACTATCATATTACTTGTGCCTATATATCACGTCTAAGTAAGGTTTGTTTTATGTCCTTACTAGTCTTAAACGCATTTAAAAGGCGACCGCCACAACGCCCCAAGGCTAATGGGTGACTAATGATGTTTGAAAGGAAGGAAAGAACGTTCGGCCTGACACGACTTCGGCCATCTTGAAGGCATAATTTGACGCGAAGTAAAAGTTCGCGAAGATATGCCGTTATCAGCAGGTGCCTAACTAAATATCAAAATGTCTGTCATCTGCCGAGAAGAAGGAGATAATTGATAATTATTCATAGCTTAAGGGAGTATAGGTTATTTTAAAGTACTCGTGAATGTCCACGTTAAATAGGATGTTTTTATTACGACTCACTATGCTAACAAATCTTGCACACACATACATATAATAGTGTAATATTTTAATCCTTACAAAAATTCTAGCTACATATATGCATACATGTTTAAGCAGCAACATCATTTAAAGTTTTAGGCTGACGTATACACATATGTTATTACACTTTGAATGATTAAAAAATATACTAAAATAATGCTTTGCTTGGAATTGCGTATTATCTCATAAGCACCAAAACTGCATCTGATTAATAGTTATGAATAGTTCTATGACAACAGTGTAGTCCTTTTTTTAAAAAGAATCCCTACTTATCAAGGTCCAGAGGCCACTCGGGGACAACGGTTAAAGAGTGTACAGTGATTAAAAGGACAATATTATAGTAATCGTTAGAAGTGAACATTTGGTAAATTGGATTACTTAAGAGGAAAATTTGGTAAATTGGATTACTTAAGAGGAAAATTTGGTAAATTGGATTACTTAAGAGGAATGGCTCATCAAGAACTTGTTTACATTGGACTTGAAGACAACCATATTGTAGTCAGCTTGAAAGCAGATAAACAGGAGAGAGTTCCATAGGTGTGCAAGTCTTAGAAATAAGCTGTGTTCATGGAATCTACGTTTGGATTAAGCACAGATAAAGAGTGGGGGAAATTATTGATATTTTTTACAGCCAAACCAGTGTTTCTCGTGAATGTTTAGCGAAGGGGGCCATAGATTGGAGCTCACAAAAGCACTTGCCATGAAAATAACGATAAAACAGAGGCAGGCTCACAACGTCTCTTCCGTGAGAAAGAAGTTACAGGGAGGAGAAGAGGGCATCTCCACTAGGCTACGGAGTATATTCTGAACTCTGTCAAGCCAGAATAAGGTCGTCCTAGGAGCTCATGCCCAGATGTGACAGCAATACTCCATCTTGCACGTTTCTGGCTCTTATATAGGTAGAAAATTGCATCAGCAGGTAAATAGTTACTGTATCGATAAAAGGGTCCCATAAGTTTTCCAACGACCTTGGCAACATATTTGATGTACGTATTCCATTTAATATCAGGACTAAAGGCCACGCCCAGAAGTCTGTCAAAACATCGAGTTTCCTCAAGACTAGAGCCATTCATTTCAATTGATTCCAGATGCACATCTGAACATTGATGTCAAAGAAAGAAGCTTGGTCTTAGATGCATTAAAAGTAACCAGACACTTTTTCCCCATTGTATCACATGCTCAAGATCAAAGAAGAGAGAATCAGAGAAAACTTGGTCGCTTACGACCTTTGATGTGCTTCTATAGATGGTATTATCGTCAACAAAAAGTCTATGAATGATCTAAGGATGTGCATTGGAAGATCATTAATATAGATCAGGAAGAGAGTTGGACCCAGCATGGGCCCCTGAGAGACACAGCCTTAATACTATGAGTGTCTGATTTCTCCCCATCACCCACTTCTTTTATGAACCTATCAGAGAGATTCGGTTGTTATCCTAGTCCTAGTAATGAACCTACAATCATACACGTACCGACACACATAGAAGAGCAAAATGACATCAAATTAGCAGTATATTTTATTGTTTATTAAATTTACATATGTATAAAATATTTTGTTAACGACAATGCAAGTAGATTAAAATTTCTTATTAACCTTCTAAACATAGCAATGGAGGTCTAAACTATTATAAATACACTCCATTTTTATAAATATGTATAAAATTTCTCCCAGTAATACCAGGATAATAGTCTAGACCTGTTGTTGTTTTTCCCCTTTTGACCCCTACGGATAAATCTTCCTGGTGTCAACGCAGCTAATCTTACTCAAAGTAAATGGTGTGTCTATATTTCATCCGTTATCATATATTGACGAAAATGTATTTATTATTGCAAGTAACACCTTTGAAAACAATTCTCGAAGTTTTCTCCTTCTTGATCATGTTTGAACACATCAATTAGCAAATTTTAAAGAAATATGTGGAATAAAATGCTTTCTAATGTGTTCAGCGTTTATACTATTCCATGCAACGTCACTTTATGATTTGCCGAAGCGAGTGTCTTGATATTTTTGTGCTTTCCATGACAAAAAGCAAATTTGGTATTCCTGAGCCTTACGGCATTAAAGTGTGACTGTACTACTGCGATTAAAGTTAGCATACTATTATGTCTTTCCTTAAATATAGAGCACTGTTTTTTTATATTTATTTTGTTTTATTAGATTTAAAATATAACTTGATCATTAGACAGTAATGTTATGTAATTGACTCTCGGAAATATATATATATATATATATTTATATATATATATATATAGAGAGAGAGAGAGAGATGAGAGAGAGAGGCTTGCCCTTATTTTTATGTAACGTTTTATTTACTTATTTTTAATATTAATCTAACAATGAAAACTAGCGTGACTCCTGGAAATTTCACAGCGGAATCTTTCATATGTAATATATTAATGTTGGCATTCTGTGAATGTTCAGCGTAAATAGAGACGCCCTTATATTATTGTAGCTCTTTTGTCAAAACTGCAAATGTATTGCTCTAAGCAAGCAGGAATGTCTGGCGTGGCCAGTCCTGTCGTAAAATGCGCTTAAATATGATATAATAATTTATGCATATTTCGTAAATATTAGTCAATTTTCTATCGATTTATATAAAGTTAAAAAAAATATAAATCCATATGACTTGGATGAATCACCTTGATTCGAAACCAGAACCGAAACTAAAACTTACGAAGAAGAAAAAAAAAAAAAATATATATATATATATATATATATATATATATATATATATATATATATATATATATATATATATATTTTTATATATACCTTGTGTTCATTCAGCTATAATCGAAACCGAAACCAGAACCTTTGAAGAATTCTTGGAAAAATTATTTATGGCAAGCAATGGAAGGTCATAACAATTTAACGACAGTTACACGGAAGAATAAAAATCTACGCGTGCCACGCAAAATAATACACGCGCTATCGTATTAATTTATACATAAATACGCCCCATAAAAAATAATGGCGAATTACATACATATGTGTGTGCGCGTGTGTGTGTGTGTGTGTGAATAACAAGAAGAGCTTACAGCTCTTAAAAAAGCGCAAAGTTGCAGAAAAAAATAAGAGCGTTTCAAAGTTATTAATATCGCTAAAAACGCAAACAACAAATCATAAATTGAAAAGGGATAAAAAAAATGTGCTTTTAAGTGGTAATCTATTGTGGCTCATTTGTACAGTATCAGACTGCGGATGCTGGTTTTGTGAGTTCTATCCAAATCTGTGTTGATGATGGCTTAAATCTAGAAACATGCATATCCATAGGTACCCCTTTTACGCACGTAATAATATTAAATAATAAATAAATATAAGAATACATAAAATTTTAAAAAATCCATATATGTATATATTAATGACAACAAGAGCTTATGGCGCTTTAAGAAACTGCTGAGGTAACGGGAAAAATAAAATAACAGCTTTTCGAAGTTGTTAATTTCGCTAAAAAACGCCAACACATTATATATATATATATATATATATATATATATATATATATATATATATATATATATATATATATATATATATATATATAGTAGGACTTTGCTATACTGCGGCCCTAGAATACGGTTTTTGAGGTTACGATGTAGAATACGATGTTCTTTCCGGCCCCTGATTACGATATTTTCCCCCTTTAAAGTGCTATTTATAATATTGCTTGATTATATACATGTATTCTTTTTTTATTACTAATTTATAATGCTGCATCCAGGTATTCTACTGTATATGACTTTATATTTTCAAACTGTATCTCTTGCAAAACTAAAAATCGCAAAGCTGCTCTAGGGACTTCAAATGATTGAAATTCGTACATTCTGTCTCTTTATGGTACTTTAGTCGGTTAAAATAATTTTAAGGGGTTAAAAATGGGTCTAAATTAAAAAATTTTTTTTATACATTTGCGCATTCATCTTAGTTTATTTTTAATTTTTAATCGATTCATATGCGTGCCACATTTGCAAAGCGGTAACGTCAATAGCTTTGGATTCTAAAATAAAACGTTCGGTTTCGATTTTAGCTGATGTCACCAAAATAATATTTTTTTACATTTGAAATCAGGATTCTATAATAATTAGGGCTATAACAGCAGCATATTTTTTTCATTGTTTTGAGTCTCCGGTTGGTATCAGTTGATATCTTGATGCTTTTATATCGTGATGTGGTTCTCGATTGATGAACTGTGTCTGTGTCGGATATATATTCGAGAGTAAAGTCCAAACAATTAGAAGTGTATGCTGTTGTCATAGCCTTTATAATAATATATACGACATTTGGACACAATAAAATATCATATTAATGCGGATTTCACGACCAGGCAAAGGCACCCTTCACCTCCGCTGGTAATTTATAATATTTTCTCAATATTATTATTAGATTGTAAGACGTGCGATTCAACTAGTTTTAATTTATTACTTATCTCAATTATATTTTCAATTTTGTCCTTGACATTAAAATCAAGTCCGTCGTCGTTGATCAGCCTGGAAACACGGATACATTGATAAGAGAGGGACGATTAAAGCATTGTTTTCCTTTATCTCCTTCATCCCTTTTGCAAGAGGTATATGCACACGTCAACGCGACGGCCAGACATTCCTGGCGAATTCCCAACTGATGAAGTTTCAATAGGTCAGCTTCACACACTTCGGCCATCTTGAAAACGTAATTTACCGCGAAATAAAAAGCCCGCGAAAATATGCGTTATCAGCAGATACGAAATCGAATGTCTGCCATCTGCCAAGAAGATAGAGATACTTAATAATTACTCACACCCGTTGGTTATAGGTTATTTAAACCGACGCTTTATATATATATATATATATATATATATATATATATATATATATATATATATATATATATATGGCGATTAAGCTACACTGAATATTCGGCGTTTCATCCACTATAGGATTCGTCAGGCTTATGCGCGAATTCTGAGGTTGTTTTTCGTTTTTATATATGTTGAGGATTTTAGTTAGCCAATCAGCTTTCTAGTATCCCCCGCGTCCCTTCCTATCAGCCAATGGGCATGCATTTTATCGAAGAAAGGATCTGTTTAAGAACTAGGTCAGTGGCTTAAGGCAGACGATTTTCCTAATTTCTGTTCTTTTTTTATATATAAATATACATATGTGTACACATAGACATGCACACATACATACATATATATATATGTGTGTGTGTGTGGTCGTTTATGTATATTCATGTTTATTTAACTTATTTATTTGTTTGTTTTCTATTGTTTTTGTTAGTTTAAAGAACCCCCAAATCTATTAAACTGTAGACGAGACATAGCAAACAATTGCGTTCACAAAATAAATCTTAGTCTAGGATAGCGATAAAAATAGCCTAAAAACTAACAAAAACAATAGAAACAAACACATAAATAAATTAAATAAACATTAATATACATAAATGACCACACACACATATATATATATATATATATGTGTGTGTGCATGTATATGTGTACACATATGTATATTTATATAAAAAAGAGCAGAAATGAGGAAAATCGTCTGGCTTAAACCACTAACCTTGTTCTAAAACAGATCCTTTGTTCGATAAAATGTACGCCCATTGGCTGATAGGAAGGGGCGCGGTGGATACTAGAAAGCTGATTGGCTAACTAAAATCCCCAGCATATATAAAAACGAAAAATAACCACAGAATTCGCGCATAAGCCTGACGAATCCTATAGTGGATGAAACGCCGAATATTCAGTGTAGCTTAATCGCCATATATATTTTATAAATTACTAACTAGCTCTACCTACGTATTGAGCACTTTTGAAGTAAATATTTAAAGTTTACGCATAAATCTATACATTCGTATATTAATTTTGTGTGTGTAAATGAAGTAGTTATATATATATATATATATATATATATATATATACATATATATATATATATATGAACAGTACGTATAAGATGATGTAAAATGCATATATTTATATTATTTTTAATTGTATACATATTTTTTTAATATATTTTTAAGAACTAATAATTATAGGCTTGGTGCGAGTAAACATGAATATAAGCATATAAGATAATACTAATAACTAGGAAGGGGCTGATAACTAGTAGAATGGATTCAAATAAACACTATATTAAAATAGTAGCTTAACTTTGTGAGAAATGGGCGGATATCACAGGCAAAAAAATCCCTTTTTTAAATGGCATGGATTGGTTAGCATAATTTCTCAGGATGCAAAATGAACTTGATCCTGTACAATAAATATTTTTGTTTATGTTTTGAGGAAGGTGGTGTTTGATCAACACCGCTGAGGAGTCATTATTTTATATACTGTTTCGTTTTTTAATCTTCGATACAACGTTTCATGATAAACAACTGATGATTCCTTTAAGAACATGGGTAATATCTGTTGACATGTCGGTAAAACTAATCCGCGATGCAGGAAATTTACTGACTTACTAACAAACATTTTTTTTCAAGAAAAATGTTCATATAGTTTTAAAGGTTTTAAAGAAACTTCCAAGACTGTATATATAGAGGGAGAAGTAACGATTATTTATAAAAAAAGAAAGCACTTTGTGTGTTGTGTGTGTGTGTGTGTCTACGTGTGTGCATTCGTTCTCAATGTACTCCGAAACAAGCTGGCCGACTTTTATTTTTAAAATTTTACCCAAATCTACGTCAAGTGTCTGGTGTCGTTCTTGCATTTGTATGTATCAGAATATCTCGATAAGTATCGAAAATCTATAATAAAACAAATCGTAACAACTCGATTTCCATCAAAGTTTTCACCCTTGGACAACTTACAATTACAAGTGCATTTAAAAGTTTTATTAACGCACGAGCAGAAGCAACAGGAGATGGGTTGATAATACAGGGGAGCGTTGAAAATGAATGTTTCTGCTTAGAGCACAACCTTACAATGATACATTACTTTTGTATTTAAAACTTTGATTGTAGCAATTATAGAAAATAAATTTTGTGACATCAACAGTAAGATATCTACAGTGCAATGTAGACTACAATGTAACGTGGATTAAGCAACTACAGGGATATACATCTTCCTCTCGGTTTGTCCCTGACTAGTAGAGGCAATTGATTACAGTGAAATAAAATGCATATATAATTATCTATAATATAAATCTCACCTGTCTGTTTAAATGATTTTTTTGTGATGGACGCAACAGCAAAGACGTTACGTTATTTATTTATTTTTTACACGTTCTTTTTCTGCTTCGCTGTACGGGGTTGAGCCTGCTTGCGTACTAAACTTTTATTTATTTATTTATTTATTTATTTGCTCAGCATACACCTCCAAACACCAGGGCTACGCCGGACACCCAGGCGAGTCTAATCAAACAGAAAAAAAAAACTTTTAAGCCATGGTATTTAGAAGCGTAATGCTTCTCATCAGAAGATAAGAAAAAAGCACGGTACGTTCCGAAGTAATGCTGCCTATTTTTATTACGCCTGAATAGATCAGAGATTATTGCAAATTGCATAGCTATGATTACTGAACATATGCAGTAATGACTTAAAATTTCCATTGCTCTGTTGCAGACACTGACAGTGTGAGACTCTAGGATATTACCCCTGTCATGCTTCAGAAGCAGAGTTGCATGATCGAATTCCTCCCTGCAGAAGAATTGAACCGATCAATATTCACCGACAGCTATTGAATGTTGAATTTAAATCTGTATCGATATTATTTTTAGGTGTGCCTTCGTTTAACATTACAGGAACAAACAAACAGAAGAAAGCATTTTTTTTATCTGCAAATGAAACGCATTTATTAGTGCTTCTTCCAAAACAACACATTTCATTATATTTCCAAAGTCTTCACGCACACACATGTGCTTTTTAATAGTCTCTGTCTCCCTACCATCTGACGCTGGCTGACACCAGTGCTTTGTAACCCTCGTATTAACATGTTCATATTGCCCGACGCACAAATTGCTTCTCAACTCGGAACGTGGTGTTTCTCTTTCTTTTCTTGTAATTTAAATCTCGCACAAACTTGCATTTACGGCTGTAGCTGCTATTATTTTCTCACGTGTGCCCATACTGCCCTTTTATCATTAGCAAAGTTTATAAGTCGAACTTCAATATTTCTGTAATTAATTTAAGCCATGTGCTATGCAGAATTACTGATCTACTTCCTGTTCCAATTGTCCCAACTCGTTACACATCGGTCTAGTTCCCTCTATTAATTCGGTGCTTGGCACCTCATTGTAGTCATTCTTTCTATTCGAGTAACTTTTTTTTCTCGGAACTGCACGATATATAATTATATATATATATATATGTATATATATATATATATATATATATATATATATATATATATATATATATATATATATATAACCTTAGTGTTTTCAAGATCAAGGTCAATAGGCGTTTGTTGTATTTTTAGGAACCCTATTTCGTAGTTGCTCCTTACTCCAAATCATTCCATGCCTTATAGAACCTATTTCTGTTATAAATAAATAAATAGCATTCAGTCTGTGTCAGACTTTTTTACCAAATTTTACCCACTAATAATACATAATCTTTATTTCATATCTAATGAATAATAAATAACCGGAACACGGTGTACAACTCTTGCACATTCGGCGCTACTCTCTTTTGAAAGTAATTTTTTAAAATTAATTTTTACAAGGTGCCTTAAATAATTGCCCAGTTATTTTGTACAGGCGTTTTAAATTGTCGTAGAAACTTGAAAATTCAGTATGTTTCTGCTATATATCTTATGTGATGACTGACCATGTTTTATGATTTAAGTTCAAATGAACAGTTACAGCAGCAATGTGAATATTCCATACATAAGTCTGATTATGATAAATAGTGAATGTTAAAAGTGCAATATGTGCATGAAACACTTGCGAGAACCATATGTAATGAAATTCTGTTTTAAACATGGAAAATGCTACATAAACGTATGCAATGCTTCAGATTGCTTTGGACCATCTGGCATGAACTGAGCATTAATTTGTGAGTGACATACGAGATTCAAGGAAGCTAGGGTGTATGTGACGTTTTATGAGACGTGTGAGAGGAATAAGTCACTCAAAACACCAGAGTTAGTTGGCGAAATAAATAATTTAATGAATAACAGCCATTGTGTTTCTATAGAGATATTAAATGTACAATGTGATGTCAGTGTGGGCACTGTTTACAAAATTATTCGCGAAGAACTCATGATGCAGAAGTCTTTCCAAAGGGCACTCAGAGTAGATCTGAAAGAAATGACAGCAGGGAGATGGTTGAACTGATCAATTCAAATCCCGCAGTTTTTCATGCTCTGGTGACCTGCGATGAAAACTGGATCTACTGCTATGACTCAGGGATCAAGATTCAGAGTTTTATGTACAATTACGCTGGCTCTCCCAGAAGGGCAGGCAAATAAACTCCACCCAGAAACTTTTGATGAACATTTTTTTTTACAGCACGGACATAATCCACATGCACTAAGTACTCACTGGACAGAGAGAAATACCATTTGGAGGTCTTTTAGGAGTTTCGGAAGATATTCTCACAGAATTTCTTGGAACAATAAGTGCATTGCAGCCGGAGGAAATTACTTCGAAGGGGACTAGATTTTCATGTGTGGACTATGAATAAAATGCCCATATGAAAAAGATTGGAAACTTATTGAAGACACTTCACAGCTTCTAGGATCACTCTTAATGTATCCTATGTATGGCACTTTGTATTCCTTTTAGTGGGCAGGATGATGTTTCCTGGTTTTAATTTTACAAAACCTTTAAAACAGCAATTTCGTTGTCGATGAAGCTAGCTTTTCGGTGCTAGTGCACTTATGGATCCCCGTTTAATAAAGTTTAATAAAACAGTATGATATGTGTTTTTATTAAATTGTTGGGTTAAAGTACAGAATAGCTACAAAACACCCTCCCCTCCCAGGTTAAAATGGATTTCGAAATAATAACGTTATTATCTCAGCACGGGTTAATAAGTGCTCTTGTACCAACTTTTCTTCATTTTTTATCATAAATACCATTACCTACCGTTTTTTCAGCTACTAAATATCCTCGTTTGGCACGTTTAATTAAAATTAACTAAAATAGCATCTCCATAGCCAAGTCTTTATATTGAATGCAAATTTAGAGTGGCCGACATTCTTATTCTCATAAGATTCATCAATGCCAATTTCAGGCTCCAAACGTATGTATTGTCTTCATAGTTCGTTTAGTTCCTGTTTTATCTCTCCAATAAATAAGGAAATAAATAAATAAATACACTATAAAAACAAATATGACAACTTAGACAGTACACATTTATTATTTTATAACGGTTTCACCAAGGTGTTTCGATTCATTATATTGTTCAAAACAACGTAATATTTTCAAATGTTTTCCTTTCATTCCTGTTTGCTTGCTTCTAAAAATACGCCGACACGCTGGCTCTTTTTCACAACTCATGCTCGTCAAATACAAAGATTTTGATTTTTTTCTGTCTAAGTTAACCCACTTACTGTTCTTGATTTATATGAAATGCACTTATGAACAAACTAATAAATGGTTCTACAAGAACAATGGCAGTGAATGTCTCCGGAGAAATTCTTAAACTATTAAGATGAAAGTTTATAGGATACTTGCCACTCGAAAATTCATAAATAAAAATAATAAAACATAATTCCCATAAAACGGATGAGAAATAAGGTATTTGTCTTACTCGACTATTTTAAAGTGTGGTTTGAACTTATTACAACCGTAAAAATATAGGAATTTTAAGATTCGCCGTTTATACATATATTATAACTCTCAATACATGTCTCATTATTTGCTAAAGAGATATTGACGACCATTGATTTGCTAGTTGAAATTTAAAAAAAATAGATCAAAGAAAAGGAATTTCCAGAAAATCGCCAGATTTTGAACATTGCTGTTTGAAATTTAAAAAAAAAAACAAAAAAAAAACGCTAATTTGAAAAAAATGTCCAAAGCAGATATTTTTTGTTAATATACTAAATATTCCGTGTTTTCTTACAACATACTTTTAGACTTATATTGAAGCGGTTGGCTCGCCAGAATTTTTTCACATTTTATCAATGAGATTTATCTGTTTTTTGGAGAGGAAATATTTTGTTTGCAACAAAGAAAATCGTAAAATCAAACAGTGTTTAATATATGTAATATAATCATTATAATAAAAATTAAATTAAAATATATCACATAGTAGAGACAGCCCGACATTGCCTGGTGGTAAAATACGCTTTAATGTAATATTTTGATTAATGCAGATTTCGTATTGATTATTATATTATATTGGACCCAAATATATAGTAATGATTATAACAGCTCAAAAAAATGACTAAGGCGCCACCACCGAGAATCAAGACCAAAAAGTTTACCTTACACTTTACTGTTTTTCCGTTGACGTTAATGCCTAAACTATAAACACATGTTTGTTGCAAGGCAAAATTTAAACCGCTAACGAATAGCTTTTACGTCACACATGCATATTCATAATGGCATCTTTCGACTTTTACCTGGCAAAATCTTTTTTTTTAATCACATTTTGCGCCGATACTCCCCGGCGAAACCCAAAATATAAAGTATTGCATGTGTTTGAATACACTATATATGAAGTGTTATGGCTGTAGACGAAAAACTGGCAGAGGAGTTCGGTAGCAATTTTTTAAAAACAAATATATATATATATATATATATATATATATATATATATATAGAGAGAGAGAGAGAGAGAGAGAGAGAGGGAGAGAGATGTATATATATATATATATATACATAATAGGACAACAAGAGTATGAAATGAAGACACAAAACTATACATTGGTAGATATAGAATGGATCATTTATTGAATAATGGAATACAGGCAGAATTTGGGGGATAGAAGGGACTCTTTATGCCAGGGCATTTCGAAGCCTATTGATTCTCATTAGAAAAGTGAATCAAACTTCAAGAAATTGTAAGTTTTAAGGTGGACGCTTGAAACTATCGTTCCTAGTGAAGCAATCCCTTAATTTGAACCCAAGGGCTTTTTGTTCACGGAAAGCGTAAGATTTCGGTGAACAAAAAGCCCTTGGGTTTAAATTAAGGGATTGCTTCACTAAAGCACCCCTACCGGGGAATGCCAACGGAGTTACTCAGGCAATTTTTATAATTGCAGGAGTGCCCCTCATTTAGGGGAGCATGCTGAATCCCCATTTTCCGGCCTTGTGCTCCATTTTTTCGAGGTGGGCAGCAAATACATAACTACCCCCATCAGCAGTCAAAAACATTTTACACACCCCTCCTTTTTTATATAATGGAAAAATCCTTTCAGATTAAATTTTGGTTGCACTTGAGAAAAGGAAAGAAAAAATAAATAAAAATAAATAAACAAATAAATGAACAAATAAAAAACCAATAATATAATTGTTTTTTTTTTGTTTTTTTTTTCTTGTTTTGGGGGAATTTGTCTTTATTCTCATTGGACAAAATGAATTATTAATATATTGGTACATTGTGTGCAAAAACAATCCATTTTTGATACATAAAAAATAAACACTTTTCAAATATATATAAACATACAAATAAAATACTTTTCAAATACATATAAACATATGCACAAAAATTCACAAATATACATTTTTTTTGTGTTTTTTAAGAAATGGTTGCCAAAAAAAGATACAAAAAGGAATTATTTGACACATAGGAAATTTACAAAGAAAAAGTGTTAACAAGTGAATTTTTTTAAAAAACAAAAACTGCAAACATTATGCTAGTTATTATTTGGTTAATTATGTTAGTAAGGTAGAAATGGTCGCAGTTTAACGTCGTGCTCAGTGGAAGCGTTATTATAAAATTGTCGAATTTTGGATTCAATCAGTTCGCCGTTTACTACGCCACGGACTGCATTTGATTAGATGCCTACTTATCGAATCGAAAATGGCAGCAACATATATCAGAAATAAATAGTTCAATAGGAGACTAGGAAAAACGCCGTATGAAGAGTTTTGCGGTGTAAAACCTAAAACGAACAGAATGCATCTATTTGGTTCTGATTGTTTTGTATTTTTAGAAAACACCAGTAAACTAAATAATAAAAAGGGAAAAGGGCATTTTCGTAGGTTACGATAAAAACAGTCCGGCATATTTAAGCTACTTTCAAACCCAAAATGCCATAAAAAGGGTAAGATGTGTAAAATTCAATGATGCATTAAATTTTAAAAATGGCGATCCAGTGGATGAAAAACGTGAAATATTAGCTAGCATCTAAATCGATCACAATGCAAATATTAATAACGACGACAATTACAGTAGAACTTCTGACGAAAATATTAAGCAGACACGTCGATACCCTATAAAGGAGCTAAAAAGGCCAGACTTCTTACAAATTGAGAAGATACTATACTACGCAGTGGATTACTGGTACTCGTTGAACAGCGCACCGGAAAGTTATAAGTAGGCGATTAATTCAGAAAATCATCAAGAATGGGAACAAGCTATGATATCCGAATTGAAAGCTTCTGGCAGTGAAAATTTTAAAGCAAGATTTGTTGCAAAAGGATTTTCACAAATTTCTGGAGTGGAATATCTAGCAACATTTTCACCAACGACAAAATTCGACAATTTTTATAATAATTTTGAAAGGTTTTCATTGGTTGTTTAGCACAGTTTGTGGTTATAAGAAATGATTGGCGAATCTATTCGTCACATACCCCCATCAGCAGTCAAAAACATTTTACCCAATTAAATTCTACTGCGTTGGTATATATATATATATATATATATATATATATATATATATATATATATATATATATATATATAAATATATATATAACACGGAAATTACATAATTGTCGATGCAATAATTTATTTCAACCTTATGGTATTTTCAAGCATCTAAACTAGACAATTACATTTTTGATACTGAAATAAATAAAGAAAAAGAATCGGGCCTCGACCTCAAAAAACCAGAGGAGGTGGTAGTAGCAATCCACTTAATACATTTTATAGAGAGGGTGGGAGGTATTTAAAAAAAAAACATTATGACACTTATAACTGCTGTCTGGTAGCTCGACGTAACAACCGACACACACACACACACACACACACGCACCACACACACACATACACACACACACACGCCCCTAAATATGCACGTTCTTACACGTAAATGCCTTGACACGCGTTTACTAACCTAGGAAGAAGAGGGAGAAATACACGGATATAGAGAGAACTAAAATAAACTGTGCGTAAGGGAAAGAGGAAAAGAAAGAAAAAAGAAGAGAGTGACCATCCGCTGCCTGTCATATGGTTTCATTAGTCTAGAATCTCTGAGAAAGAGAAGGGAAAGAAAATTGAGATTATACGCGCATCATAGAGTTTATTGAGTCATGGACAGTAAGTCTATTACAAGATAAATAAAAAACAGTTTATATACAAAGTTTTAAAACTATCTGTATGTTATCATGTTTAAATTAGTTAGAAATAAATATTATCTTATATAATACATTTAAATATTGTATGTGTAATATATTACTATGAATTCAAAAAGTCGAGTCTTATGTAGTTAATATTTTATATATTTTTATGTAATTAATTTTATTGGTGATTATAGCGGTCGTTGTAATGTTGCTCACTAATAATACCCACACATGGGGGCCTCCGCTATTGTTTTGCTTACCCCGCTAGTTACGAAAGGTAATAAATGTTACTTTTCCACATTCCTGAAGAGGTCCCGTTTATGTTTTTAAGTAATTTTAGGCTATTTTTTAAAACTTTAAATTGCGGGTTGCGGTGTGAAATATCCCCGACTTGAAAACGAAATCTCCAGATCTAACGGGAAACCGCTTACACTGTTGGAGAGTATCGGCAAAACTAACAGCAATTCAGTTTCTCACTCTAATTGTCTCCATTAGCAACTAGCAAATTAATTGGAATACTGAATCAGCTTAATTTGGAAAAATTAAATTATATTATATGCTGAAAAAAAATTATAATAACAAAAAGTTATCGTAACGTTTGCAGTTGATAAGATTGCTGAGTTAATAACGTAAAAATGGGGACTTGTAAAAAAAGTCGTCCTCTTACCGAGTCAATTTGAAGAAACCACTAAATAAGCAAACTTTTCAACATTACTTACAATTTTACCTCTGAGGTTATTTCTGTCAAAAGCTCCCCAATCTAATTCTGACATTTATACCTTAAGTAGAATTCTTCTTACCAATGTTGACCAATTCAGTGAATCACTGGAAGCGAAATTGCCTCTTATCTAAATGATAAAATCTTGTGTTTTCCATCAACTTTGAATTTCAAAATAATTACCTGGAAAACCTAAATAATTACACGGAAAACCTAATAATTGGATTCTACATGTTCCATATTATACTGATTATGAATAACACAATCAGGAACCACTTCTGCAAGTTCTGCAGGGTCACCGAAGATCAAAGTGAAAAAAGAATTATGCCCTTTTCAGGCGTGTTTTGCTAATTACTTTCAAGTACGCTTCCAGTAACCAGTCCAAACTTAGATCAAGTAGACGCAAAATTAAACCTGGAGACTACAGCTGTAAGTACAACAAAAAACAAGCTGCAAAACTTAAATCCAGAAGTTAAACAGTCAATCCTAAACACACAAAAAGATTTAGTAATTATGTAGCTTCACCACTAGCGCTGATAATCCATTTCAGTGGTGCTACAAAATAAACTCGCTTCAAATATTAAAGCACACGATTTACATCCGTAGAGACTTAGTTTTACTGATAGTCTTCGTGGAGAGTTAGAGGTTCGTTAATAAAAGCAATAATGTATGCGTACATACGTTGAGAATCAAAAAACTAATGTTTCTACATTACAACATAAGAGTATAAAACTTTAAATACTGATGAGACTATGGCAGCAGAGGAGGCACCAAGCATGGGACAGGAATTATAGCAACAGCAGAGGTAACCACGTCACCTTGATAGAGTGGAAGGATAACTTCAGCTTATAGTTTTAACGTAATAATTGGAATGTGGTTTGTTTTTATTATCATTTTTATCTAGTTGTTTAATTATATTTATTTAAGAATTGGAATTTCTTCGTTGTATTCTGTAAGCTATAATATAAATCTCACCTGCCTATTTAAATGTATGTATGTTTGTATGTCTGGCTACAACTTTTGATAGACGTATTGAAAGTGGGCGACCCCGTTATCCTATTACATCTCGAATTTCGGACGACAAATATCGAAAAATTGGCCCAAAACATTAGTTCCTTTACCGTCGATTGAACCTTTTTCTAGAGATAGGGGTCGCTTTTTTCGCCGGGATTTTCGAAAGTCATCCCCTCTTTTCGATTGACTAGCCTTAAAGTAAACCTTCGTCACTTACTGTTTGGCGATGGACGCAAAAGCAAAAGACGTCACGTTTTTTTTTCACGTTCTTTTCCTCCTTCGCCGTACAGGTCAGAGTATGCCTGCCTACTACCACTCTTTTGTTTTTTGTTTTTTTTTGTTTTTGTTTTTGCTCAACACACACATCTAAACACCCGGACAACGCCGGGAACGAATGGTAGTTAAAATTAATAAAGCAAAGCATGGAAGCTATAAGAGCATGCAAACATTTAACTAATGTGAAGCTAAATCAGCAGTTACGATGTTAAAGTGCCATAGTTATCTGATGAGTCTTTTGATATTGACGAGATTGTTTAAATTTAATAGGAAAGCAGAAATTAATTAATCGGCTTGTTACCGTGCAATAAAGTCGATTACCGATTACCTGCTGATTAATTCGTGCGTCCCCACTTGGAACGGAAATATACACAATGGAGCATATTATTGAAACGTGATAAAACGAAGACTATTGGACATAAATGACTAAACTTGGTTTACAAGCCAGTCATAAACGTACTAATATCGGAAAAGAAAAAGTGGCACTAGAAAATAAGAACACTCCTACCAAATACGACATAATCACGGCGACACATCAGTTCTTGCCGGACCACCGAAACTAAGCAACCATGAGCCTGGTAAGTGATTATTTGGGAAGAATAGGCGCTGATTGGACTGCGCCGAGTCATAGAAATGCCCAAGTTGGGTCTCTGTGGGAAGCGTTTAATTCACGGGGAAATATACACCCTCAAATCAAGACAGAAAGCAATGGGAAACTACCGTTTTTATTTGTCTTCCGGAGATTACCACGGCTCTACAATTTGAAATGTCGGGGTCGCCGACACTGTTAAAACAGTAGGGCCGCTGCAGGCACTGTCAAATAAAATACACTGAGAGAGAAAGTGGAAGTGATGGATAAAATGTACTTTTACGTGGTGTAGCATTCGCGTTCCGCGAAGTTAGTCTGCTTCTTCCAAATGAGAAAGTTTCTAGGGAATATTCACTTCACAATTATATTCCAGTCGCCTGTATTGATAATTAGAGCAGAGTAGTAAGTTGGCCTTGAGTTTACTTTCGGCAGCTACGTTACTCTCACTACTCTTATTTTTGTCCTTTACTCGTCACATTCCATGGATGATGTTACGAAGTATTGCTGTTTTCTATGTCAGAATCTAACTATGTAGCACTTTTCGTTCGCTACTTTTTTTTAACCATGAAGTAGTATTTTAGCTCCTATCATCTAGAGAATCCATGCCTTTTCTTGGGTGATTTCCAAAACAAAAATTGAGATTGACTATATTCTGTATTTGCAAATTATTGTAGTTTACTAAAACCATAGAAAATAAAGTCTTTTTGGCATTAATCTATGCGGCAAAGATTATTTTAACATGGATTTATTTTTGTGGAAGTCGCTCGAGATAAAGCATACAGCTGCTCAATATTAAAGGCTAAATAAATGAATGAAGATCATCGCGAAGAGAGACCCTTTTGAACTTTAGTCTTGAGAACAGCAAGACTACAGCTATGCGAAAACAGTTTATTTTACATAGACGTCACCACTTATCAAAACCCTGAAGCCACTAAAGTATAAGGGTGATTGAGTGTACAGTAATCAATGGTATAATACCGTAGTAGTTGTTATTAATTGAAATCTGGTAGATTGGATTACTCAAGGGGGCATTTCATTAAGAATTTGTTTATGTTGGACTTGAAGACAACAAGTTGTAGTCCGCTGTAAAGCAGGCAAACGGAAGAGAGTTCCTCAGGCGTGCAGTTCTGAGAAAGAAGCATTGTTAATGGAATCTGTGTTTTGATTTAGGCGCAGTTAAAGAGTGGGGAAAGTTATTGACAATGGCTTCAGCTAGACGGGTGTTTTTCGAGAAAGATTGTCGAGAGAGGGGGCAGAGACTGGAGCACATATGAGCACTTGCCGTGGAAGTTATGTTAAACCAAGGATAGGCTCACGACGTCCCTTCTATGGGAAAGATATTGCAGGGATGATAAAGGAGAAAAGGGCATCCCCTAATAAGTTACGAAGTCTATTTTGTACTCAGTCAAGGTAGGATAAGCTGCTTCTAAAAGAATTCAACCAGCTTTCTAAATGTGCGGTATATTTATTATAATGAGCTATCAAAACAGCAGATAGATAAAGATCACTAGAACAACCAATCAAACCAACTGATACAAAAGTAACGGAAGACAAATTATCCAATTCTAAGAAAACACATAGCGTAAAAGTATAATAGATTGAGACTATTAATATCACGCATGAGTGTGTGTGTGTGTGTGTGTGAGAGAGAGAGAGAGAGAGAGAGAGAGAGAGAGATGCAAAGAAAAAAAAGAATGGGTCAAACCAAAGTACAAATACTTTTTTTTTTTTAAATCTTATTAGGAATCCTAAAATTGGGTACATATACATCTGCATTTATATAATATAATTCCATACATTTTGAGAGATCAGTAACCAGAGGTATATAATCTTACAATAATGCACTTTCATTAATTCAAATTTAGTATGAAAATACTAATAGTTACGTTAAGAGTACCACCTACGTTAATTATTTTCATCGCCATTTTACTCTTTACTTTATTTTCAATGTATCGGAGCTATCACTACTATTTCGTTTTCGCAAACACCCCTCTTAAAATAATAATGTTGTTATTGAAAGCGGATGAAAGACATCCGTCCAGAATTATCAGAACTGTTGTTATTTCAGACACAATATTAATCGCTTGTATCACCAATAATTTGCAGGCAGCGGTCAAACTGCTTCGGGTATGCCTTACGATTGGCTCCAGAGAGAAGTGCTAACCAGATTTATAAACGAATTCCTGATGGTAAAAGCAAATGACAACTGAAAATATACTAGAAGCAAACAGTCAGAAGAGTTTTGCAAGCAACGAACAGAAGCCAAATGGACACTGTGCATGTGCTTATAGACAGAACGCTACGAAACACTTGTATCGCATGACCGCGCGAGTTCCCAAGTATTAAGACACACACTTTTATCATTTAACCTATACTTGGAAAAACGTTCGGGTCATAATGTTATAGTTGCAACCAATGAAAGGAATTTACTGTCTATAAGTCTAGCGAACAAAATTCGAACAGGGATTGCCGAAACAAAGGTTAGCGTGACAGTAAATATGCCTCATTTGTACGTTTCACTCATAGGGTGGACCTAATTAAATAATAACAACGTATGGAATTGTTACTAACATCTGCAGTCATTTCTGCAATCAAACCATTGTTGTTATGTAACAAAAAAACAATAAAAAAAAACTTCAGTCTGCACCTGGCGGATTCACTACATTTCCCCTATATGTGCCAAGCAGTTAAAACATATGTTACAAAATAGGCACATCTGAAGGTTACTAGTTAATAAGCTGATAATAGGAAAGCATTTAACGAGATATACTGAGGAACTGGTTGTGTTAATTTCGAACCCTGTCTTCGTCGAAATTGAAACATGATAACGTAGACAAAATTATTGGACTAGCACACAATTAAGTATAAAGTGACTGAAATAAGTTTCACTCGTATAAACTGTAAAAGAAAATCCAAATCCTTTCGACAGTGAAACCATAGTGGGTTCATATAAAAATCAGTATATAACTGTTTTGTTCATTAGGATGTAATCATATTTATAGAAAAGTCATGACTTTATCCCGATTAAATATGCACTGTTGTCTTTAGACGAAAACCTTGATAACACTTATTTTTACTTCTTTGTTCAAAAAGGCGGCTGGGAATTATCTTCCTAGATACAATCTTAGATTTATAAACGCATACATAAAAAAATAACTGTGTGTTCGAGATGCGATGAACGTGAAACCCGTTCAAGATTAAGACAATCACTAAAGTGTCTTCGAGTATCCTTAACTAAGATGAAAGAATATTTGGAATGATCGGAATTTTGTGAACAAACCATATATTGATTGGCGTTATAATTACCAAGTATGATTTGATCGTAGAAGTGTTTGTACATTTATTAACAGGAAAACTACTGCATCTTCGTAGATTACACTTATGTAGTGAGCCGAATTAAATGCGAACATTCTATAAAATCATAAACACAAAAATATGTAATCGATTTTCATCTATTAGAAATATATAGCGATACTATAAATCTAATTATATATTTGCAGAAAATATTGAAAAAAACACATCTAAAAAGAAATAGGAACAACGTCACCAGAATAAAAGGCGGTGGATGTTGTAAGTATACTGTAACAAAAATGTATTTCACTTTGAACACTGCAATACCATATTTAGTGACTGAGATAATTCTAGTTAAGAATATTGTATAGAAAAACAGTCAGAATTTGTTAGAACGTTTAATAGTTTACCAAAACAATTGAATAAATAATAGTTTATCCTGTGATATTATAACATACTTTCCACAGGATGGAGTAATGACTGGGAGTTAAGTATCGTGATGAACTAAAACGTATTATAATATTTACCACGTTTGAAAGGAAAAACAAAGGCTTGAGAAAATGAGATGATGACAAGAGGAAATATATTATCATAAGAGCTTATCATTCAAACACCTCGGTGTAATATTCACAGGCAACATGATTTAAAACAATACATTGAGGACATCATCAAATTGCTGCAAAATATGGCGTCCCTATACTATGGTAGAAAATTATCACATGGTATCCTATATATTTAAAACGCCAATATTAACCAGGAATGAACTATTGTTACCTCATCTGAGTTCGTGCTTGCTCGTATCTCGTTTATAGATAGGGCACAAAAAGAGTCACAAATCTAATAGCTCTCGCACGTTTCTTATTCGATTCTCCTCCTAAGGCACAGTGCTACTTTGATGACGGGGGCTACTATCAGGCACATAAATTGCAGGGATACTATGAAAGGAGTTTAGCAGCAAGATGCCTGTTCACATTAGACTTGAACTTCTGCCTGTCAGTACAGTTGGGGAGCGGGAACCTGGATAGGAATTTCAGAGTCTATCAGTTCTGGGGAAGAAACTATTATAGTAAAAGGCTTTCTAACATCAAGGGATCTCTACTATATAGGTGTGTGGCTTTACTGTTTGTCGGGTTTGCCGAGGAGGGGGTTTATGTCGGGGGGGTACAAGGGCTAGTTATCCGTCAGAGCATCCACCACTAAAATACTTGTAAAAAAGACGGAGGGATGCAACATTTTTTTGATGAGACAGAAGTTGAAACTTAGATGAATGTTCAGGACTAATAAAGTTAATGACTCTTTTGAACCCTATACAGAAGTGAGAGACTAATAGCAGATGCACCATCCAAAATGTGACAATACTCCATACATGAGCGAATGGTTGTCTTGTAGATGTACAAGGTACTTTTATACGTAAGTAACTTTCTATCACGGTAGGGAGATCTCACCTTCCTCGCAACAGCCGCGACAAAGTCCTCGATGTATCGGTTCTTGCTCATGTTCTGTTTGAACGTTAAGTCTAGGAGTTTGAACGAAGTATTTCAGGTAATGTATCTTTTACCATATCTATTAGTGGTTAAGAAGGTTTTTTTGTGATTAATAAATGAAATGAGCTTCGTCTTAGCAGCATTGATAATTACTATCCATTTTTGTCTCTATTCCACTTCAGCCTGAATGTCTTTTAGGGTTTCTGCCATTGCCTTTAGATATGTGTTCATCCCCCCTGCCTCTTATAGAGCGTGGTGTCGTCAGCACATATATTTATCTCAGATACTATTTTATCAGGGAGGTTATTTATGAATATCAGGAATAATAAATGTTCAAACATCGATCCCTGAAGTATAACCGTATATGTATCATATACTTTCGGCCAAACTGCAAATTTTTCTCCCATCGTCACAATGTTGCATCCATGTGCCTCTACTGTTATGGTCTTTTAATAACTTACAGTACTTGTGCCTCCCCCGATATCCATACCCGACTAACCCGATAAGTCGTAAAATCCCCCCCCACTTAACTACTTCAGTTCTTAGATTCCAGAAAAAAATTTTTGCTCTAATATTTCTTCCCTCTGACTGCTGAATTTTTTAAATTCCCTCCGGCTTTCATAATTCTCTGACTTTATTAATCTTTACAACGTTTAAATGTAATATGAACAAAAGTTCTCGCTGCTCAACTCCCCAGTCCCCTTCTTAGACACAAATTGAAGTCTTTTTCATTTTCCAATGGCAATATGATTTGTTGTGGATTCTAAAAACTTATAAAAAAACCCTATTAAAATATAATTTATTAACGGTTCCAGCATTGTTTTGTTGCAACCTTGTACTATAAATAGGTAGATATGTGCACGTATTTTAATTATAAACTGAATGTAACTTCGTAAGCTACATCACGCTCTCCTGTTTTCCTATTCTAATGGGTGAAGGGAATGTATTTTTCTCTTGATAGAATAACATCGGATTTATCAGAATTGTATAATTCGCATAGGCGGGAAGCATTAGTAATTTTAATTAAAGGAGTTATTTAGAAAAAAAAAAAAACTTTTAATTAATTTTACCAGCTTACCGGATATTTCTTTTCAAAGATTTCAGCGCCGTACTTAGCTGCATATTCATAGTGTTATGGGAACAGGAAATCACGAGCTAAAGGAGTTGGCGAAAAAGGTTGATACGCGCGGGAGAAAGTCACGTTATCAATATAATAAGCGAGTTTGTGTAGCTATTGATTTTGCAAGGTGAGTTCGATTAATATGTGAGTGAAAGAAATCGGAGGTGGGAGGGTATGGAGACGAGGACGGCGACTTCCGAAATGAAAATTGAAAATGTGATTGCAACAATAGATCCAGAAATGGACCCGCAGGTCCTGAGAACTCGGCGAATACCAAGCCGAGAATATTCTTAGCGAGGAAAGAATCGACTACGTGAGTCAATAAGTTCGATTTCACTTTCCAAACATTAAAAAAAACACGAAAATAAAATATTTGTACTTTCGTTAACATTGTAAATTACTGTTGAAATTAAGCGATATTGACATTCAAGGAAAATATCTCTGATTGTAATATTATTTGTATTCTATTATCAAATAATTTAATTACGCAAGCGCATTCAAATGTAATAAATCTTATTTTTATAAGTCCAACTATTTTAATCAGCAGTGATAGCTACTTGTAGTTTTATGTTGTCTGAACATAGGTATTTATAATCTGAAAGTTTCATTTCCCTCTTGCCGATATTGACGGTGTGAGCGTATAAGAAAAAATCTGTCATGAACCAGTGTCAGCAGAAGAGATGCGTCCTTAAATTATTCCACTCAGAAAAAAATTGAACCGATCAACATTCACTCCCGCCGGTTGAATGTTTACGATGCAGTTGACATCAGAACAATTAGGAGATGTCTATCAGTTTCAAGAAAAGCGACAGAGATGGAAGTGTTATGACGCAATCCAGAGGCCCATGCAAGGCCACAACCCCATCACTCGCAAAAGTGTACTGAGAATAGTGTCAAAACATTGTTAATTCACTGCCCAGCATAGTAGTAGCCGGATGGCGTAACGGTTAGGAGCGCTGACTGTCGTTTGGGCGGCCGAGTTCTGATCCAGGCTTGAAGTAGTTTTATTTTATCTAGCCGCACTGATGAGCTGTGATACATCTTACCTTTTCGGTGATTTCGTTTGCGTGCGAGGTCTTGACAGTCGCGCAATCATTTAAATCGTTCCCATATTACGCTTATACCTTAATAAATATTAAATGTTACTTGTGTATCGTTATGACTGATGGCAGCTCTGTGGTTTGTTCCTTTGGTAATAGGAATAGAGAAGGATCTATTGTGGAGTTAGAATCATAACTTCCTGCGGTGATGATTTCCGAAGGATGAAACACTAGGTTGTAAAGATGATATATATATATATATATATATATATATATATATATATATATATATATATATATATATATATATACTAGCATTTCATCCCCGCGTTGCCCGGGTGTTTGGATGTGTGTGTTGAGCAAAAAAAAAAAAAGTGGTAGTAGCAAGGCAGGCTCAACCCCATACCGCAAAGGACGAAAAGAACGAGGGAAAAACTTGACGTCTTTGTCGTTATGACCACTGCCAAACCGGAAGTGACATAGGTTTTAATAAAGGCTAGACAATAGAAAGAAGAGGATGGCTTTCAAAAATATCGGCGAAAAAAGCGCCTCCTTATAGAAAAGTGCGCAGATGAAGGTGAATATATTAATGTTTTTAGACAATTCTTCGATATTTGTCGTCTGAAAGGTCGAAGTTCAAAACCATACTGATCTTGTAAAAATCCAGCGCCTCTGTTGAAAGCTTCGCCAGACATGAAAACATAGATACACACATACATACATTCATACATACATACATACACTTATATATTTATAACTACAAGTTTTTAGCAAAGCCGATTAAAAAGCTTGACCTATCTCTAAATACCCTTTATGTAAAATTAAAAATGTTTAGACCAGAAATTGTATGAGTAATTTGGTAGAGACTGCAGAGGTATTTTTTTTTTATCTTTGACCCCTATTATGACCCGTTTACATTTATTATTTTGGGCCCAAATAAAATTTTTGTTAAGTAAGATCCATGCCCAAGCGAACCTATATCTAAAATTTCAAATGTTTAGACCCAAAATTGGCGAAGGAGCTTGGTAGATTCTAAAAGGTCAAATCGTTGAACGTTGACCCCCTAACAACCAAATTTCTGGCCGAAAGTTGATCACAAAGATTTTCCCAAATCTCAGTATCCTGTATATCAAATGTCGAGTCTGTAGACTTAAAATTAAGAGAGTTATTGTGTAGGGAAATGTACACACACATACACGTTCACTTTAATATATATATATATATATATATATATATATATATATATATATATATATATATATATATATATTAACATTTAATATCACTGGAGTTCCTTCCTTCAATACTAGATAATGTGGCTTTTCAGGCGGCTATAACGAATTCTATAGGAACATCTATTGCTTGATTTTCATTAATAACACAATAAATTAATCGATTACTCTTGTAAAAGGTTATAGTATATATATCAGCATTATTTCTAGGTGCAAAGACTGCTGTTCCACGAGGCCATCCAACATTGCAGAAATTTTGTGCAATATCTGATAAAACCTGGGTCATCATGTTACCAATCAAACTTACCATCCGTTTACATGGTAATTTGTGCAGTTGAAGATCTCTATTCAATGTTATTGAGACAGTGCCAATGAAAAGGAGGTGATTCGAGAGAAGTGTTGCAGACTCCTCATCAGTTAAATGTGTCTTCATAATCATATCCTCAAAACTGAAAACCCAAAACGTTGTTACCACGCAGTATTACAAAAGTGCCGGATTTTCATATCTCATTTTACATGGAAAGAAAAAATTCTGGATGGAATAAAGCGTCCGGTTTCCAATGACAGCAGCATATTGTTAGATAGATAATCCACATTCCGGACCACAACCTTTTGTTAGACTTATCTCTCTTTTTTACCATTATAAGGGTAACTTAAAGTACTATCATAATTAACGATGAATAATGCAAAGTACTGCTGTAGGATGATTTCGGCATACGATGTAAAAAGAATAGAATTATACTTACAATATTGTAATGGCTTGGGAACTATCTATTTGCACTTCTACTTATCGCGGGGTGAGTGAACATGAACTTTATAAAATTTATTGTTTTCAAGCAAATTCCAATTTTACTGAATTTCGTTTAAAAATGATTGGCAAGATAACTTCTGATTATGTTGAATAAGTCATTTCATGTCAACATTTCACTGGTTGATTTCGGTCTCATGGCGGGATTTGCATTGTAAATGTCGAATTTTATAAGTGTTCGTGTATGCTGACAATGAATATCAAAGTTAAATTTGTGGCTGATTAGTCATTTACCAGATATGAAAACATATGATCTCCAACGTAAAATCCCATGTTATTCCTGGCAGCCATTTTCTTTTCATAATCGAGTAGTTAGTAATGCGCCTGCGTGTAACTGAAGCAGACGACAAAGCAAACATTTTTCAAACGCACCCCAGCAGTTAGTGGAAAATATGGGGTGTTTATTTCGGAAGCTGTTCTTACCATATGGAGATTAGGAATTTTTATTCTGAAAACCGTTCTTAACACAGACTTATTGGGGATGGTTATTCCGAAAGTAATTTTTAACATGGGGGTTGGGGGTTATTCGCATTACAAATTCTTCAGTTGTCATAAAAATGGCTGTCAGGGATTGCATTAAGTTTTACGTTGGATAATAAATGTTTTCATCTTTTGTAAACTAGTAATCAGTCCTAAATTAAACTGTAATATTCGTTGTCAGCATACCCCAAAGTCTATAAAAGTCGACATTTCGAATGCGAGTGCTGAGGTGTAGTTGATGTACAAAATACCGAAAAATGTTTTTTTTTTGTCAGATATCAAATATTTAAAATGTGTAATTGAAATTTATATGTGTTTTCGCAAAATTTAACGATTGTTTATATTTTATAGGTTACGAAAGTTTTTATATTGTAATAAAATAAAACACTATTTGTGCTGTGATAATTTTTTTTTGAAAATATTTCAATTCAGTAAATGTGTAAGGAAAACTTTCTAAGAATGACAAGAAACGTATTCGAAAGATTTAGAATTTCGGTTTAAAATTAATATTTGATATATAATCAGAAAATGAATGAAAAAGTAAGATACTATTTGGTTACAAAAATAGAAAAATAAACAGAAAAAAGAGAAATTACTTATTAAAAAGAAATAAAGAAGTTATTTAAAGTAAAGAAAAGTTAGGTTAGACTGTACATTTTTCCAACATCAGAATCACAGGCAACATTTACATATTACTTAGTAAATAAAAGATGAAAAGTAACGCAGGGACCTGACATAAGCCAAAGTAAGCTTTTCTATCAAAACTCTACTTAGAATTTGCCCCCTGTCGTAAATAAAAATATGAGATTTTTCATTGAATTTTGTTCGTGGGGAATTTCAAGAAAAAAAAAATAGCCATTTATATTTATTTTCTTAAAATACTTTAAAGAGTCGGTAAAAAATTAAAAAGGGGGGTTTTATTTTTACTCAGCCTGTAAATAAATTTGGATTCCGCTTAACGTAAAACACGCTTAAATATATTTAAATTGATGCACGCATTCGCATTTATACAAAGACCCGATGGAAAAAGTTTGTAAACATTAATTGGTGCCATCAGCAGGAATTGAAGCCAAAACATTTACTGTTCAGTAGCATTCGCTAGCGATGATGTTATCGAGAGAAACATATAAAAGTCTAAACATTGCCACCCTTGTAAAAATATATGGATTTTATGTGAGCATGCGCATAACGGAGTAAAAACATGCCTGGTAGTTGAAATGAACATTTCGCATATCAACTAGCCGATATATGTCTACGCGTTATACATAACCCAAACAAAGATTTTACTCGTTATTAATCATCCTTGGTATATACATACTATTTCCAGTTAATTTCAGTGCTATGTAACCAGTAGTTTAAAAGTTAACTTATTAAATATTTACACAAACACACATATACACCTACTTTTTATTTTTAGAGATATGATTCAATATCAGAAACAGATTTTTGTTCCGTCGGTTTTAAAATACATTTAATACAATGTCCAAGGAATGTCATGTTTACATATGTAAACTCTATTGAAGACTAAGCGAAGGCGCTAATTTTATATTTTATCGGAATAAAATAAAGACGTTGTTTTCGTATTAAAAAGTTTGTGGAATGTTTGCGCAATCAATATTTAAAAAGCCAGCATATAAACATTCTAGGAATACATAAGCTAGGAAACCATTAGGGAGGTTGCCCATTGGGAGAGGAAATTCTTCTAAAACTTGGATACTGTTGAATTTAAAGTATGCACTGATGATATATTTATATATGAATAAAATTGTATGCATATATATATATATATATATATATGTGTGTGTGTGTGTGTGTGTGTGTGTAAATAGGTATATATTTATATATATAATTGGGTGTATATAAATATATGAATGTTTGTGTATATTTAATATATATATATATATATATATATATATAAATGTGTGTATATAATATACATAGTTGCTTCTTTGACTTTGGCACAATAAAGCGATGGTTTCTCCAAGGATGGTAGGGAGAAACTTAATTTAAAGGATGGAGCTTACAGTTTTGTTCATAACATGCGTTATTATTTTTTAGTTTTTTCAGGAACCTTAGTTAGCATCATGAAGTGGACGAAGTTTGAACGCTGCTGAGACATTTTTTCAAGCTGTCGCTCAATCGTCCCAACGCAACTTTCATTCCATAGGCATTTCAATATTTACCTCCGTGATCGTGTTCCTAGCCGGCAGTCGATTGTTTCATGGATAAACAACTTAAAGAAAACGGGTGATATAAAGAAAAAAGAAACTTAACCTCCCACGAACAACAAAGTAGCCCCAAAACATTAACGTGGCGTGGCAATCTGTTTGACATCTACCCGATGTTCTGTCCGCAAACAGGCATCCGCTTTCCGGTAGTCTGCTTGTTCTGTGAGACGAATCGTCCATGAAATTTCATCTTTACAAATGGTCATATTGCAGGAACTTATTACACGTGATTCTATTGCTTTCGAAAATGCATATAAGGCGCTTTAACGGTTGCTTGACGACACAATGGTTTTCCTCAGTGATGAGGCTCACTTCCATCTTTTGGAGTCTATAAATAAGAAACACACGCGCTATTGGAGTTCTTAAACCTCCCAGTGAACTTCATCAACGTCCTCTACATGCACTACGTGTAATTGTTTAGTGTGTAATGTCCTGAGTTGGTATAACTGGCACATGACCTTGAAGAAAATGAACAACCAATATCAGTGACATCTGACCGTTATGTCAACATGATCAATGAGTGTTTGCTGGCAACATTAAACCAGATGGGCGTGGAAAAAGTGTGATTTAAGCAGCACACGCGGCACACAGCTCGCGCATCAAGGACTGTTTTGTGGTCCTCTGATTTATCAGTATGTGACTATTTTTATGGGGATATCTGAAATCAATTGTTTACAACGATCGTCCTAGCACATTAACTCATCTGAAAAACAACATTCGTCGAGCTGTCGCAACATACGCATCGATATGCTTGAAAGAGTTAACCGAAACTTCAGAGTTCAGTTAACAGAGAGTATAGAGAAGAATGGGCATTATCTTACAGATATCATCATTAAAACTAGTAAAAAAAAAATAAACGTTCTACTAGTTGCTGTTCAAAGAATTACGTGCATATCGACCTTATTTTTGTTTTAATTCATATTCTAAATAAGCAAGCTTCTTTGCATCGCAATCTATATAGACATGAATAAATTCGTAACAAAATTCAGTACAGCATATAATACACATGCATAAAATCAAATAACATTATAAATAACACTGTTATGCGGGGCAACTACTGTAACCAGTGGCTGGAATAACGCCGTATTCCACATCGTAATCTGAAAAAAGTATCCTAAGAACATCGTATCCCCGGGGTCTGCTGTACATACATATCGTGTATGTGCGCGTTAAGACAGCATTCTTTCTTTTATGACGTGAATAAACCTTGCTTTTCATTCTGGCAGCCTCTGAACTCCCGCTTCTCATACTTTCTCCTAAATAAACTTAAATTTTGTATAAAGTTGTTGGTCGTCAGGATTCAGTTTCGGATTTTTTTTTTTTTTTTTGCGAGACTAAATTATATTGTTGCGAAGCTCGTTGCTCCATCTTATGACTTTATACAACTTGCTGCAGTTTAGTAAATATTAACTTTTTGATAAAGAAATTTGAAGATATAGAAATGCTTTCTATTTACAATGTCTCCCCACGGGACAGAGTAAACCACCAGGGTCGTTTTTTAATGTGGAGAAAAGGAACAAAAATAAAAATTGTTTCAGTCGTGAACGATTTCTTCTCCACTGACAGAGAACAATAAATTGAAATGCAGCATTTGAAGAACAGACACTAGACTTTGAGTGATTTATTTGCTCCCCCACTGAGCAAATTAGGCACAAGACCGATTTTTAAAGTGAGGAGTAAAGGGGAAATGAGGACCAACTCCCCGGGGAGTAGGGGAGCTGGATAGTGACAATTGGTATGAAGGGTTGCCCCTACATTGACCAAGGTCTTATATGTGGGGTCTCCCCCAAATATGGTTTTTGCTTGCAGTATCTGTCGGAACAGATGGTATTTATTTGCTCCCCCCACCGAGCAAATTAGGCACAAGGCCGATTTTTAATGTGAGGAGTGAAGGGGAATGGGGACAACTCCCCGGGGAGCAGGGGAGCTGGATAGTGACAATTGGTAGGAAGGGTTGCCCCTACATTGACCAAGGTCTTATATGTGGGGTTTCCCCCACATATGGTCTTTGCTTGCAGTATCTGCCGGAACAGATACTATACTTTGATCCCGACCCGAAGGCCAAAAGCGAAGACATAGCAATGGTTGCTAAAATCAACTTTTGCATAAAACTTACAGTAACGTGCCAGGAAAATATCTAAGACGTTTCATATCATTGTTTCAACGTGATTCGACGATCAGAATAAAATCAATGAGACAAAAAAGCTCAATAAATTATATAGATTTTTATCTCCCTTGTTCTACAATGGATAACCTACAATGTCGATCCAAAACCAAACCAAGTGCGTGTTTCTAGCTTCCTCACATTCCAATCGATTTTTTTTATTTCGGTTTTTGATCTTCCTTGGTTGACTATTCAGTATAGGGTCAATCTTAGGCAATATCCGAGGCATCCAAGACGGTGTTTGTGGATAACAGGCGTACGGTGCCACTTCTTAGTTTACGCCGCTTCTTCTCATTTATAATTATATCTCTCTATTTACTCATTAGCTCAAAATGCTAAATTCTTATGAACAATATTTAACTGATTTTATCCTTTTTATGGAATTGGTATCAGGTAGTCATAGCAGGAAAAGTTGTCTGCGTCCTTAGTTAATTGATACGTTGTCAACTTTGATCTACTAGGCCAGCATTCTTAGTCTGCATACATTTCTTTCAACATCCTCTTTAAAACCGAAGCCTTCCTGTTCGTTGTATATTTGGTGCAATGCGCTACTAATCTGATAGATCTTTATACAGGCAATACAACATGAGGATATGTTCTTTTCTAGTCGTTTCTGTCTTTTCCGGCAATCAAGGCCGTTCCAAAAATATAACTGCAAATCCATCGCTAGATTTGCGTATCTGCAGTTCCTACTTCCTTTGAGTGTTTCCAGCAAAATCTTTTCCACTATATATAACTGCCGGTTCTTACTGCTGTATGTATTGTAAGTATTATACGGCCTAATCACGTTGGTTCCGGTCAGATCACCGAAGTTAAGCAACAATGAGCCTGGCCAGTACTAGATAAGTGACCATTTGGGACTTCCAGGTGCCCTATGTGCTCTCTTCTTATCTCGGCATTGTTTCCAGTTTTCCTGGACTCTCCTTGCCACTGGATTCAAGCAGTGCCAAATCAGGAGAGGTGTGGTTGGGATTGCGCAACCCTTGTAACACAATTACACACGCAGTTGCCCCTACAGGGGGTATCCTTTGATTTTTGAGACTGAGCGGAGACTTCATCGAGTTATTGCAGAATAAATCTACAAACGTAAAGATATAATAAATACTAACAGACAAGAAAACGCACATTATGAAGACCAGAAAATCTCTGTAGGGTGTGTGAAGAAGTATGAGTCATTAAACTAAAGCATCAATGACCGTCCATAGTTCTTTATAAGTTTTATATAAAACACCTTTGAGAATATTTATTAAGTAAATACCGACTCCGCAAGGAACTTTGTCCTAACAAATATAAGTCGGAAGTAATAATCGGTTCTAACCGATAGTTTTTGAAGGTTCAAGCTTCAACCCTGAGTACCCCAATAGTAAGTATACAATCACGAATTAACCGAGGAGTCTACTCGCACGTTGCTATGGCTGACGAAACGAGAGCAAGCCACCCGCGTTTAATATAGAGTTTCTATTCGAGATTCTCTACAGCTTTCTTCAGAGTTCCTGAGTTCAACAATATGCACCTGAAGAAACTCTGATATTACATCGACGCAAACGTTGTAGGGGGGGACCCCAAGATAAGACATGCAGCCCGATTTGTGCAAGTAATACATTTAAACCTCAAAATGTTCTGCAATTATTTTTAAATTTTGAGTTTTGAGCGATTATCGACACTCTCATTATAGCTGTCTTGTATAAAAATGTTTCTTATTCTAACTTAAGACTCGGCATTATTTAATATCAACAGAAATAAGCATTTAAAAATGTATTGAAACACAAAAAGAAACTACTCCAGATATGTAGAGAAATCAAAGGAATAACCTATCTTGCCATCGGTAACATTTATTTGGAACATATTTATTTTTACCACTTTTTCGTTTCGTTGTCTTAAATGCAAAATGGCCGATATTTTTGTCACTGATATCAGATATTTTTTTTATTTTTTTTGAATAACTTTATTCATTTCTTAGTCCTTTTACTGCTATAGTTTTATGTCTGCGTTCTTTTATCCGAATATAAAACGGTGAACATTTCCTTACGTAAAACCGACCCTTGATTCTTCGCTTAATTTGCTTTTGTGCTTTCAAGGGGATAATTTTCTCGCAGTCTCCTCTTCAGACTATCTCAACTATTGTCTTTAGCCATTTACCGCAAAGTAAACATTCTTCACTCAGCTCCGTTTCTGCGTAAAACGTTCAGCCATTGTTTAACTAATTGATATGGTTGTGCATTTTTTAAATTCTTGGTGTATTTTTTCTTTACATTTTCATTTTTTGCATCAATTCTTTTTTCTTCTTTTTACATTACGGCATGTTCTGATATTAATCAACTATTTTTCCTTCTATGTTTTTACTGATTTATTATTTCCTTTTGTATTCTTAATATATCTAAGCATATTAGTTTTATCTGCTTTGCCCATTTATCTCAGTGAATACGCATAGTTAATTTTATTCCCCTAAATATGCATACACACGTACACACACAAACATGCATGTACGACATAATCACGTTGACACGCCGGTTCTCGTCAGATCACTGAAGTTAAGCAACATTGCGCCTTGCTAGTACCAGATGGGTAACCATTTGGGAATTCTAGGCGCTTTTTGTGCTTTCCGCATATCTTGGCATTGTTTCCAGTCCTCTTGAACCTCCACTTCCGACTGGTATTCAACAATGTCGACTCATGAGCAGTACGGTTGAGATTGCGCAATTCTTGCTGCAAGAATTTTATGCGAAGACGCACTTACAGTGGGTATCCATAGTCTTTTAAGACTGAAAGAAGGCAATTTTTATATATATATATATATATATATATATATATATATATACATATATATATATATATATATATATATACATATATATATATATATATATATATATATATATATATATATATGAGAAAGTAAATTAAAACTGTAAGTTGAACGTTACAATCAAAATTTATTGTTCGAATGAATACTCCAAAAAACAATTTATAAAGTTTTTATTCTGAGGAGTTTCAAATAATGCTATTCTTGTTATTCTTCTCATCAGAGGACGGAATAAGGACTTCGTAAATTGTTTTTTGTGGAGTATTCAGTCGAACAATAAATTTTGATTGTAAAGTCCAACTTACAGTTTTACTTTTCTTTCTCTTATAATAATATCTATATATTCGCTTGGGATTAAATTATCTATATATAAATACTGGTATTTCTATTAGATTGAAGATTACTATTGCGCATATCAGGTAAACACTACATCCCTTTGTTTTCATTAACATATTTAACATATATATATATATATATATATATATATACTAGTAGTTCAGCCCAGCTTTGCTAAGGCTCTATGTACTGTTCATAACTTTATGTGCATATATATATATATATATATATATATATATATATATATATCTATATATATATATATATATATATATAAAGTTGACGCATATATATATACGGTTATTCGGGCATGCGTCGACCTTATATATATATATATATATATATATATATATATATATATAAGGTTAACGCATACTCAAGTAACCTACATCTAAAATTACAAGTGTTTACACCCAAAATTGGCGGAGGAGTTGGTAGCAAAGTTCAACTCTTGAATTTTAACCTTTTGGCAGTCAATTTTATGCCTAAAAACTAATTAAAACTATATACATTCTATTCCATTATATATATATATATATATATATATATACATATATATATATATATATATATATATATATATATATATTCCATGCCTCTTTCTACTTTCTTATATTTGCTTTTAGTCTACATCTTTAGTTACTTTTTAATGTATCTATTTATCTATTATTTTTTTTATTTTTTTCTTATCCATCTATATATCTAATATTTAATTTGTCTACTTTCTATTTTTTCAATTTCTCTTTCTATCCATCTATCTATCTATCTATTTATTTATGAAGCAAAACATATCTGACACCAGTAACTATAAAATACATACTTCTCGCGCATTTGAATTAGTGAAGATACTGCAGACGTACCGAAAAAAAGTCTGTATATAGCTTTGTGGATTTTGCGAAAAATATGACCGTTGAAATGCGGACTATAAAAGAGCTAAACAGTACTTCTTATATTAGTGGCAAGAGTAAAATGCACATTATCAAGTCTTAAGACAACCGCCTTAAGAATGTAAGAAACTCTTGACAATGGCAAATTCACTGTTAAGCAAAGATGCTTTTTTTTTATTAGACGAGGACTAATTCGGCTAGGAAAACACTAAAGAACAAGCGATTGAACAGATTTTCAGGAATCTCTCTAAGGACAAAATAAATTCCATCAACTACATCTTAGCTACCAATCTGCCCGACTGAACTACATATGATATTTATTATCTAACTTGAAATTTGAAGTTCTAGAATACAACAAATATCAAATATGATGTTTCTTCATGGTCTTCTTAAATGTTTCAACTTTATAGGAAAATCTCTGCATCAAATTATCCATTTATCGTTATTTTTTCATTGCTAGTCTACAATACAGAAACAGTAACGTAATTATTATGCCAATTTTTAATACTTTTCGCCCAAACTTATCAGAAAAACAAGGACTCGTATACTCTTAAGGCATTATTATATCAATTGCGTTATGTATCACAATCGAGTGTAATTGTAACTGCATGCACTGATAAGTCTCGAAAGGATGAAACACTAGTGTCTGCAAGCATTAACAATAAGAATATTAATTATATATATATATATATATATATATATATATATATATATATATATATATATATATATATATATATATATATATACTAGCATATATGCCCGGCGTTGCCTGGGTGTTTGGAGGTGTGTGTTAAGCAAAAGAATAAAAAATTAAAAAAAGTGGTAGTAGGAAGGCAGGATCGAACCCGTACCGCGATGGAGGAAAGCAACGTGAAAAAAGTGGCGTCTTTGCTGTTACGACCACTACCAAACCGGAAGGGACGTATGTTTAAATTAAGGCTAGAAATCGAACAGAGGGGGTGACTTTCGAAAATATCGGCGAAAAAAGCAACCCCCCGCTGTAGAAAAGTGTCACGTTGAGAGTGAAGAAACAAATATTTTTAGCCAATTGTTCGCTATTTGACGTCTGAAGGGTCAAGCTTCAAAATGATATTGATCTTGTAAAAATCCGTCGTCTCTGGCGAACGTTTAAGGCAGACATGCAAACATACATACAGAGCTTTATATCTTTGTAGCTCAAATTTTCGACGCAAACCTATTAAAAAGCTTGCCCTATCTCTGAATACCCTTTATGAAATATTTCAAAAGTTAAGACCAGAAATTGTCTTTAGTAATTTGGTAGAGACGGCAGAGGCCATTTTTTTTTGTTTGACCCCTATTATGACCCCTTACAATTTATTGTTTTGGGCTCAAATCAAATTATGAAGTTAGATCCATGCCTAAGCAACCTATATCTAAAATTTCAATTGCTTTGACAAGGACAAATCGTTGAACTTTTACCCCTTATAAGCGAAATTCCTGGCCGAAAACGGATTTCAAAGATTTTCCCAAATCTCAAAACCCTGTATATCAAATTTCGAGTCTGTAGATTGAAAGTTGACGGAGTTATTGCGTAAGGAAATGTAGATAGAAAGACAGACAAACAGAAACTTTCACCCTTAATAATAATAATAATAATAATAATAATAATAATATATATATATATATATATATATATATGTGTGTGTGTGTGTGTGTGTTTGTTTCTGCGTGTGGATGTATATATGTGTGTATATATGTTTATATATATGTATGTATATATGTGTATATATGTGTGTTTGTGTGTATATATGTGTTTATATATGTGTATATATATGTGTTTGTATATATATATATATATGTATATATATACACACGTAATTCGATACACATATATACACACTTGTATATACACACATGTATACACACATATGTATATACACATGCATATACACACATTTATATATAAATATACACACATATTTATATGTACATATACACACGTAATTAAACACACATATGTACACGCATCTATATAAACACACATATATACACAGAAATGTCTACGCATATATATATATATATATATATATATATATATATATATATATATATACAATTATTACTATAATTATTGTAATACTTTCAGTCATTCGAGAATGATCAGTGCAGGCAGTTACGATTACAGCCCGTTGAGCTTTACTTTATATATATATATATATATATATATATATATATATATATATATATATATATATATATATATATTCAGTTGGATTGTAAAATGTCTTACTTGTAAGCCTATGCGACGTATTCCATTATTAATTTCGAAAAAAAATTCCCTTTTCAAATGGTGTCCGTAACAGGTCGATTCAAAGCATGCTGGATGAAGGACCGGAAGTTGTATATATATATATATATATATATATATATATATATATATATATATATATATATATATATATATATATATATATAATCAGCAGGAAGACGAGCGTTGCCTGATAATGCATGATAATCAACGAATGTTTTACACTTCCAATACCTTTATTATAATCGAAATAGCTAAAGCCAACTATGTTTTAATCCAATTATTTGATTTCCTGCTTTATTCGGGACCTAATGAGATGCACCGTTATGGAATTTAAGCTCCCTTTCCGCATTGACGCTCTCCACGATATATTGTAGTTTTAATTGCACTGTAGAGAGCACACTTTTGATTTTTAAAATTAATTTCATATAATATGCCAGTATTAAGTTTAAATGTAAAATTGAAGCACTCCGGCTAAATTGTGCTCTAAATAGAAACATTCATTTTGACTTCTGAATAAAACACTGTAATTTTATGCGCCGTCTTATTGTGGTGATATTACTTCTCAAATACACTTTTTTATGTTAGCTTATATGAAAAGGTTAATTTTGTTCAAACTTGCAATGTTCCTTATTTAATGTGCTGTTTGATTATCTCTTCTTTATACTCATCAAAGTCTATCCTATGATATTTATGAAGAGAGAGATACAGACATTCAAACATGCATAAATACACACGCACCCTCCACACATATATCTATCTATCTATCTATCTATCTATCTATATATATATATATATATATATATATATATATATATATATATATATATATATCGGTTCCTCTATTTTTCTAAGTAAACCATAGTTAGAATATATCAGAGTTGGTTAATTTAAAAAATGCAATATGGACGTGAGGAAACTTTAGAAAAACGATGTCCAATAAAATTATGTTTTAAAGTTGAAAAATGCCAGAGAACTGTATAGAATGCTTAAGACTACTTTTGGACTGTGTCGCATGAATCGATCATCAGTTTTTGAGAGGCATAAGAGATTTAAGAAACGCAGTAATTTTGTGAGAAATGTTGCAGGAGTAAGGAATTAAGGACACCATAGTTGATTTGCCAAATAATAACTCTTATGGATAAGGACTGTCGCGTGAACAGTTTGATGTAATTGTGAGAACTGTTCACATAATTATTCTCGAGGAATTGGAGCTGGGGAACATTGGTGCAATATCTGTTTCAAGGGTTCTCAGAGAAGATCAGTTAAAGGACTTTGTCATTATGTCAGTATGGTCGAGCTGATCAATTCAGATGTCGCGGTGTTTGATGATCTTGTGACCTGCGATAAAATCTGGATCTACCGTTACGATCCATAGATTAAAGAACAGGGGTTCCAGTGGAAACATGCTGGCTTTTCCATTCACAAGAAGGCCAGACAAAGCAAATCTGCCCAGAAACTTTTAATGCTCAATTTTTTGACAGGACGGGCATGATCTACATACACTGGGTTCTCACTGGGCAGAAAGTAAGCAAGGAATACTACGTCGATGTTTTAAGAGGGACCAGGAAGAGATTCCCTCGGAAGAGGCCAATACTCTTCAAATCGCTCAATGGCATTTTTTACCAAGGCAATGCACCCGCCCACATCTCCAACCTTGTCACAGACTATTTGCCCAAGATAGGCATCAAGGCAGTACCTCACTCTCCCTATAGTCAAAATCATGCTACTTGTGACTGTTGAAAATCCTCTAAGCCTAAGAATAAACATAGAGGCTATCGTTATGAGACAACTGAGGAGATGAAAGAGGCTACGACGAGGCTCATTGACACGCTCACACAAGAGAACTTCCAAGGTGAAAGTTATCTGAGCTGTACAACAAGTGCATTGTAGCCGGGGGAGATTACTTCGAATAGGACTAGATATAAATAAGTGTACTATCAATATAAGTGCCCACACAAAAAATGTCTGGAAGCTTATTGAAAGTACGTCGTGTGTATATTCGATGTGCTAGAACGGTTTCATCTTAAATTTACGCAATGATGTAGAATGTGGAAACTATGCATGAATAAAATTCAGCCTTGTAAAGAAATGAATCATCTAATGAGAAATAATAAAAATAAATAATAAGTAATTTACGCTCGTTTTTCAAACGAATGCGAAAATTATTTGTCCCCCCCTCAGTAGTCGCTGGCATCTTAGTCCTTATTTAATCACTATATTTGTCTTCACTAGTTGACCTTTTCTTTTATCGTTTTTTATATTGTCTGTTTGCTTTTTTTATTTTACTTAATCTTCTTTTTTATCGGTCATTTTATCCGGTTTTTCTTTGATTTTATTTTTAATCTTTTAATTATCTACTTTTTTTTCTTTCTACATTTTCTTATATTTTTATTTTACTTCTTTTTACCAACTGTTATTCGTCTTTTTCTCTTCATACTCCTGTTTTTTTTTGGTTTTTCTTCTCTTCTTTTTCAATTTTTCATGTATCTTCGACATTTAATCTGCGTTCTCATACTAGCCTGCTTTTCCTCTTTCATATTGTTTTTTTTTGGTTTCTTCTTTTATCTGATCATTGTAACCTCTACTTTTTCCTTCATTTTTCTTCTTATTTTCGTCTTTAGTTTGATTTTTCTCTCCTTCATATATTTTAAATCTTATTCCTCCATTGATTTCCGCGTTTTAGTTTTCACATTCTTCTTCTTCTTCTTCTTCTTCTTCTTCTTCTTCTTCTTCTTCTTCTTCTTCTTCTTCTTCTTCTTCTGTCTCTCTTCCCACTATACTTCTTGTTATTAATATCATCATTTTATTCTTCGTCCTTTTTTGTTCTACTTGTTTTAGCCTCTCTTTTCCGCGTTCTTCTTCATCTTCCTCTTTTCATCTTCCTGCTCCTCTTCTTCATCGTCTTCTTCTTCTTTATTCCAGCCTTTCTTTTCCGCGTTCTTCTTCTTCATCTTCCTCTTCTTCATCTTCCTCTTCTTCTTCTTTTTCTTCTTCTTCTTCTTCCTCTCCTTCTTCATCTTCCTCTCCTTCTTCATCTTCCTCTCCTTCATCTTCTTTTTCTTCTTTGTTCTAGCCTTCCTTTTCCACGTTCTTCTTCTTTTTCATCTTCTTTTTCCTCTTCTTCTTCTTCTTCTTCTTCTTCTTGCATCTACTTGCTTATATTTGTGCCTATTAGTCTTACTACACATTTTTGTTTCTATATGTTTATCGATTTAGTTACCTCGCAGCTTTCTCGTGTATTTTCCCCATTTAATCCTTTGTATTTTTCGATCGGTATATTTATCAATCTTACTATTTTTGCCCCCATCTTCTTGCTAATTATCTCTGTATCTATCAGTCTTTTCTTTCTCTTTACGACCGTCTATTACTCTTTTCCTTTTTCACTTTTCCTTCTCTTTCTCTTTCTATCTTACAATCAATCTTACCAGTTTTAATATTTTCCTCTCTACTTAAATATCTGCCTTACCCAGTCTCCCAATATGCTTACTTTATCGTCATCTTCAGCCCTGTTTACTTCTTCTTCATCCACTCGTGCAGATTAAAGGCTGTTGTTACTGGAAGCGGGCGTTAGCCAGGATCAAAGGATTAATCGTACCAACCCGGCTCTCTCAGCCGAAAGAGTTGACCTTTTCGAAAATTAATGGCGACCCTTTTCGACCTTTCCCCAAAAAGCATGAAACCAGTTTGGCGGAAGAATTCCTGATGATCAGCCGATCAACACGGCGATCAATCACCGGAAGAATGTGTATACATCCGCTGCCGAGGTCACTCCGATTAGTTGGCTGTGTGTCACGTGGGCGAATTACCAGCCATCACAAGAACTTGGTTCGCTTTTCTGCACGGGGACTTTGACATTTGCATGGATTCAAAATTACTGCACAATGTTTCGGTAACAAGAGTTCAAACGAAACCCGATCACGAGGATTATCTGATATTGCGCTGGTGTTGTCTATCGATTTTGCGCCTGCTTCAATCATTGAAGCCGAAATATTCATACCCAGAATCAAAGAAGAGTACAAACAAACCCTATTAAACAAAGTTGGAATTCTTTTTCAAAATCGTTTCTTTAACGTCCATTTGACGAGAAATATACAGTTTAAATGAAATAAAAAATAGAAGACCGTTTCAGGTAATTATACATGCACGACTATATATATATATATATATATATATATATATATATATATATATATATATATATATATATATATATATATATATATATCAATTTAAATGCCAGTGCGATGCTGGTTATGTTGGGCGAACATCCTTGCATTTTTTGACTCGTATAAACCAGCATGTTCCATCGAAGATCAGACAAGGAAGGATGAGGTCTGGTAGTGTCCCTCCTTCTGCAGCCTTAGACTCTGCTATTGGCCAGCATTTGGTTGACAACCCGTACTGTGCCGATAGATATAAAATTGAATTGTTTGAGGTGCTCCAGAAACTATTTAAAGATTTTGGAGTCTGTCTCTATTGCGGTGCGGAAACCTTCTTTGTGCCGGCAGAAAGAAACATCTGAGACATTGTTTCTCTTTGGGGAACTGTGAATCTTTTCTCCCATGTTTTCCCCTCGTTGTGCCATTATTTTTATTATTTTAATCGTTTTTTTTTACGTTACTAAACTTTATTTTAGTGTCCTTGTAATTTTTGGCACATTGAATAGTTCCCCATAAGAACTCTTTACTTTCAACATAGTATTATTTTACGCTATCGATTTTCTCCTGATGAGATGATAGCTTGAAAGAGCTCTCGAGAGACTTCCGCCCATTATATTTAAAACTATATATATATATATATATATATATATATGTATATATATATATATATATATATATGTATACTAGCAGTTCAACCTGTCTTTGCTCAGGTCCTATGTATTGTTCATAACTTTATGTGCATATGTATATATATATATATATATATATATATTTATAAATATATATATATACAAATATATGTATATATATATGTATGTATGTATACTAGCAGTTAAACCTGTCTTTGCTCAGGTCCTATGTATTGTTCATAACTTTATGTGCATATGTATATATATATATATATATATATTTATAAATATATATATATACAAATATATATATATATATATATATTTGTATATATATATATATATATATATATATATATACAAATATATATATATATATATATATATATATATATATATATATATATAAGGTGTACGCTTACCCGGGTAACCTACATCTAAAATTTCAAGTGTTTACACCAAAAATTGGCGGAGGAGTTGGTAGTGTCTGCAAAAGGTCAACTCTTTGAATTTTAATCTTTTGGCAGTCAAATTTTTGTCCAAAATACTGATTAAAAATCTTGCTGAATGTTTAAATACATTTATGTAAAATTTCAAATGTTTAGACGCAAAATTGGCTGAATAGATTGCTAGAGACCGCAAAGGTCAAATGTTTTGTAACTTTGACCCTTTGTCAGTAAAAAAACGATTACAAATCAAGCCTTATGTATGACTACACAAAATGTAAAATTTCAAATGTTTAGACCCGAGTAATTTGGTAAAAAATTTGACTGAGTAATTTGGTAAAAACCGCAAACACCACTTTTTATTAAATTTGATCCCGTCCCGACCCCTTAACATTTATTTTTGAATCAAATCAAGTAAAAGCGTTTGATCCATGCCCAAATAACCTACCTCTAAAATTTCAAGTGTTTCGACCCAGAATTGGTGAAGGACTTTGGTAAATTTTTCCAAGGTCAAATCGTTGAACTTTTACCTTTTGACAGCCAAATTTCTGCCGAAAACTAATTAAAAATATATTTTTTCAAATTTCAATACGCCTCATCTCAAATTTCGTGTCTGTAGACCGAAAACTGACGGAGTAGTTTTATAGAGAAATGCACATAAGCACACACAGACACTTTCAATTTTATAAAGATATGTACCTATTTAACTTTTAATTATAAATGGACATGTTTGTCGTCGTGGCTGAATCTAACGAGATTCGAAACCAGAATCCGAGGGTTGGAAACCTGAAGCTACATCAATGAGACAACAAATACGTATACCGTAGTCTATTGCACTGAGTTCGATGTCGTTTATATATTTATTTTTGTTTATAGTAATTGAACAATTCATACGAATGGGCGTTTTTCCCCCTAATTGTTGTTGGGAATAGTTTGTCATTTCCCAGCGACATATATTTTTAAACATTTAATTATCCACGAGCACATGTTCCATCGTTAACGATTCGTCAGCGTGGCTTCACTAAGCGAGATCGGAAACCAGGACACTAAAAGTAAAAAAAATAACCGAAGCTCTACGAGTTAGCTAATGCCGGCTAGTTTGGGAATGTACCGCATTTATAACGATGTATTTTATTTGTTTATCTTCGTTTGCGATATTTATGACTTAATTCGGTGTTATATACAAACGTACCTTTTATACTGAAAAGTTATTTTAGAATATGTTGTTTTTTATTATTATTATTATTATTATTATTATTATTATTATTATTATTATTATTATTATTATTATTTATTATTTTTTTTGTTATAGCCCCCGATATGGGGTGTGAGATAAATATTACTAAAACTTTACGGGGATTTGAACCCTATACATGTACACATGCATAATTACGCGCCTATATACACAAATACACTCAATTACATACGTATACGCATATAGACACGCATACACACACTTATCTCGGGTGAATAGAAAGGACAAGAAATAAACAAACGGCTGAACTAATTTCATGCTTTTTTTTAATCAGTGAAAATGTAGATCTTCGACTCTTTATGACTGTTGAAGCATGCTTGCTTTCTACCACTGAACTAAAGTGGTATGTTGTCTCTGCTAAGCAGTGTGATTGGCTGCAGCGCTGGTTCCATATATCTTGAACGAGGAGCGTTGTCAGCGTCTACCTCGTCCAGCTGTTGTGTAATCTCCTTCTTGAGGAGCTGAACCAAGTGTGTCACCAATGTCGTTACGCTCGCTCAAGCAAGTGCTTACTACGATAAGACCCACATACGAAGCAAGACACATATCTGAAAATAGAAAGCTATCACCTGCTATACATCATTACGACCGTAAAATTGTCATTAGAAGAACAGAACATCGTGAAGTGAACTCAATGACTACTTTCTAGTGCGGCAGTAAGCGACGGGAATTGCGACATTGATGTATTGTGTTCGAGTTTTTTGTTAAGTTCTATTGGCCTCTCGTCAGGTACGAATTAAATAGTATGAAAAACAAGACTATCAAGACATGGTAGAGTAACAGAGATGCGATACTGTGGAGCGAGTATGTGGCACTTTTACAAAAAAAGAACGTCTTACTTAAGTATGTAAAAGTTAACTAACATTCTTTCGATTATCATTACCGTAATCCAGCAAGTAATATATATGACTAGCTTAACAACTATCCGCAATATCCCTTACTCTCCAGCTGTGCTTTAATCTAAGCGAAAATTCTATGAACTGCGGTTTAATTTTTTGCCAAAGTACTGCTCTTGTGTGAAAGTCCATATAACGATGCTATTTCCCGACTGACTAAACCATCGACGTATTCAAGTCAAACGTACGCCGGTTCTTCAGGAGACGTGCTCTAATATTATTACCAAATTCTATTACGGTACTAATTAACTATGCATCTTTGAATGACCTCCGGACTTTTATGAGTGTGGACCATATGAAATATGATAATATATATACATATATATATATATATATATATATATATATATATATATATATATATAATTTCAATTTATGTGCTAATATACAGCTTTATAATTACCCATATTGTTTTTCTTAATAACATCTCCAATGAGATGAGCTATTCATTGAAAATTCATGGATAAAGGAAAAACTTAGAATTCTACATAATATATATCAGAATTTATACATGCATATTAATATATATATATATATATATATATATATATATATATGATTGCAACGTCTTGTCAGACGAGTGCCACTCCCTTAGACATTTAACATCCATGAGCCAAAATGTCTGAGGGAGTATCTATACAAATATGATGTTACAGAGTCTTAGCTTTGTACGACAGTTAAGTCTCTCTCTCGCTTCAAAATGTTGAGATCCAGCAACAAGCAAGAGCAAGATAGCCAGCAACAAATTAAACTGTAGACCAGCTTAATGCAGGTACTGCTCTTCCGCTTTATGTTTTTTTTTTTAAATCAGAGATTTGCTTCTCCTAGAAAGGTTGCCTTCACCACGGCTTATGGGAGCCCTCTCTATCCCAATACATATATACACATACACATACACACACAAATATACATGGTGCTAGTTGGCCGTTGACCCAGAAAAAGAGTTCATTCGCCCTTTGGAAGATCTTATTTTTAATCCTTCAGGGAGACTAGCCGCCCTCCTCACCAAACAAGTCTGATGAGAGAACCAGTTTAGTCGCCGGTGACCCGACCATGAGGCAGATAGTACTGGGTTACATGGTACCAGTAGCATATGACCTGACACACACATATATATATATATATATATATATATATATATATATATATATATATATATATATATATATATATATATAATTAGTTTTTTTGGAAAAAGAATTCCAGCAGAGTGCTCAATTAAAAGGAAAATCCAAATTTTAAGAGCGTACTTATATTTTGTGTACAGAAAGTTGTTAGTTGAGACAGGTCATTGGTACCGTCGGTTTCAAGCCCGATAATAAGGCCCGTTTAAGGTATCCTTATCGAGCTCTAAGATAGACGAATATTGGCTGAAGAGAGCTCGATAAGGATACCTTAAACGGGTCTTATTATCGGGCTTGAAACCGACGGTACCAATGACCTGTCTCAACTAACAACTTTCTGTACACATAATATATATATATATATATATATATATATATATATATATATATATATATATATATATATATATATGAGAAAACTTAACAACTGATGAGAAGAATAGCAAGAATAGCATTATTTGGAACTCGGAGGACTAAAAACTGTGTAAATTGTTCTTTGTAGTATTCGGTGGATAAATACATTTGATTGTAAATTTCAACTTTACAATTTTAATTTCTTTTCTCTTATAATAAGCCCTACTCTCTATTGTGTGCATTGAACTCTTTTATTTGGTTGTAATTAAAATATCTATATATAAATATTGGTATGCATATTAGATGGAAGTTTACTACTTCCTATATCAGGTAAACACTGCACCTCCTTATATCACATATTATATATATATATATATATATATATATATATATATATATATATATATATATACATCCAATATCTTTAATTTAAATTTATTTTGTCAATTAGAGCATTTATTTTGTAGCAGTTAATTAAAAATGCAACTAAACTATAAATTTTCAAGATTGTTAATCTATGAGATTTTATGATAGAAAATAAATTTAGCATCGAAATATAGAGATGTCAATGTTTTGCTTATTAATAAGCTTTTATTTATATAAGGCCAATGTGTAATTTCCAACCATTTTCGGATTTTATTTTAGCAATTATGATTACACGAGCTGAATATATCTGATGTAGCTAGGTTAAATTTATTAGCGGTCAGATGGTTTAGTAGTATACTATTTAAGATAAAGCTATGACACTATCTTGTTACGATTTACCTGACAGTTTACGGGATGTGTACTTTATGACAGCATGACACATTAATCTTTCTCTATCAAAAATTAACGGGAAATAACTCTAATAGTTTAAAGAGAAAATAGTTGAAGTAAACTTACCTCCGTTTCCAAAGCTGACCCGTGTCAGTGATAATAATTGAAATTAAATTAAATATACGAGGGGTGTTAAATCAGGAATGCCCCTGACATATTTCCCATAGTAGTAGAGCAACGAAACTTGGCACAGTTATTAGTCCTTCTCTACATAGGAACTCCCCAGAGTTATGTATTTCTCCCATCCTTTGATGCAGCTCTGGTGACCGTTTTTGTAGAACACCCCAGGTTGGTCCCCCGACCACGATGTGACTTTAGAAATCAAGGCTGCATCATCTGGGAAACGCTTTCCTTTAAAAACAACTTCATGGCTGGGAAGAGGTGAAAGTCAGAGGGGGCAAGGTCAGGAGAGTAGGGAGGATGGGGGTGGATTTCATAACCGCACGTCAGTGCTTCAGATCTTGCGACCTGCGAGTTGTGGACCGGAGCGCTGTCCTGCAGGATGAGGTACCTTTGCTGATGTTGCCCCCGTCTCTTGATTTTGATAGCTTCCCGTAATTTCCTCAAAAGTGAAGCATAATAGGCTCCTGTAATTGTGGTACCATTTGCCAGGAAATATGTCATCACTACTCCGTCCTGGACCCAGAAGACAGTGAGCATGACCTTGCAAGCGGAGGGCTGCACCCTTGTCTTCTTTGGATGTGGTGAGTCCAAGTGTTACCACTGCATTGACTGGGCTTTGGCCTCTGGATCATAGTGATGGACCCAGGTTTCATCCTGTGTAATCAGTCTTTGTAAAAACTTTGACACATATTCTTGGCATATTTCCATATTAATCCTCGAGCAATCGACGCGTTCTCGCTTCTGGAATTGTGTGAGCAACCTCGGAATCCATCTTGCAGACACCTTATGCATATGCAAATGGTCATGAATGATAGTTTCCCCATACCCTGTACTAATCTTGACATCTTGGGCTATTTGGCGAATAGTAATGCGCCGATCATCCAAAATGGCAGCCTGCACTTGACGGACAGATGCCTCATCAATGACAAAAGGGAGCGACCAGGTCTGTGAGCTGTTTCCACAGACTTCCGGCCATGTTTGAATTCACGATGCCAGCGTGTTACAAGATATGATCAGCCATTATCATCATAAGTTTCTTTCATTTCATCAGAAGTCTCCTGTTGTGTGCGTCCTTTCAAATACAAAAACCGGATCACTGCTCGACATTATACCGGCTCCATTTCACACCTGACTCAGTTCAAACACCTGTAAAACAGAAAACACAATTAGTTCAGAAATGTAGTTTGCTGCACAACCCGTAGAGATATAAATTATTGCACATGCTAAATTTCAGCTAGATCAGTTAACTAGAAGTGGGTCAGGGGCATTACTTATTGCACGTTCCTGGTAAACTAAATAAAATATAAATTAAATATATCAACTTTAAATAATGTTTCTTTAATCGAACATTAAATAACTTCGATTTAAAAACAATTACAAAAGAGCTTTCTTTAATATTATGTGGTAAACTTAGACAATGTACGTTTCCTCTGAATAAATTGTATATAAATTTGCATTGAAACAAAAGTGCATAAACGTGGATTTTCAGTATGAAAATTATTTTTTGAAACAATGTAACTATTGTACATTTAATCAAATTTTAACAAACAAACAAACAGTGAGGAACACGAATTTATTATAATAGATATAATATTAAAGTGAGTGCACGGTGAACGAGCCATAAAAATGACTGAGTTCAGCATTTCTCCTCTACATTGAGACCCTAAAATCCCCAGCGGACGTCAAATTAGCTGAAAATGGACAAAGGGTGCAGTTTTAGGCCTTCGCATATGTAAATGTAGGTTCTGCAGTATGCAAAAAAGAAATGACTAGGTCCATCATTTGCACCTTCATTTAGCCCCAGGCCTTTATATATTTCAATTTCAGTTCAGCACCATGCAAAACTGCTAAATAAACATACACAAAACTGCAAAATAGACATACACAGAACATTTTGGACAAATCTGGTAAAATCGTCCCCAAAATGGAGTGTTCTTATTAAAAAAGCCACACCCAAGCGTTATCGCAAACTATAGACAAACAAATTTACATAGAAATCAGTTACTTACAGAAAGTTTTATAAAAAATCCAAGGCATCAACTTTTTTCATAAGCACAAAAGTGTCAATTTTAGCCATTTTAAAACTGAAAGGCACCCCGAGGGAGGGTGCTGGAGTTTTCACGGAGAAGTTGTTCTATTATTTCTGATATTTTACGCATATCATGTTTAAGTTTTGTTCAAAATTTCAAAAGATTCCAAAGCGTAGTTATTGAGAAAAGTTCGGGCAGACGAACGGACGAACCGACGAGGGTGAATTTACAGGTCCACTCTCTTTTTGCCGGAGGAAAAATTATCAGTTTTATTTCCAAACTAACGAAATAGATGTTCTGAAATAAATCCGCCTTAAGAACTATTAGTAACCACTGAAAAAAATATTATATAAAACGTGACAAAGCCTTTTGCTCAGTCCGTAAAGTCTAAATTAGATGAGAGTAGTCTTGCCTCTCACGACATTTGGCGTATAACAGACAGCGTTCTGAATAGATTCATTGCCTCTATTATAAATATCATTAATGGATCTAGGATTATTACTTAAGCATCCGACAAAGCCAAACTCTTTACGAAGATCTTCGCATCAACCTCTACACTATACGATCAAGGTATGCCGTTTTAATGCTCCCAGGATTGATAATTCTCTAAGCGAAATCCATATATCTGTTCGGGATTTTGTCAGAGATATAAAGAACCTTGATTTCAACAATGCAAATGGCCCTTACAACATTCCAATAATATTCCTCAAACGAACTGAAACCGACACTAGCACCTACGCTTGTAGATCTGTTTTAATGTTACTGGTACTCTTGTATAATTTGACTCGAATTCTTGTGAATTCCCGTCAAGCATGGATCGGGCGAGACCGGCAATCATCGGTATCAGCCGAGAGCGTTGTTCAAATTGTAGAAACGCTAACTCGACTTTTTATTTTATTTATTTTATTTTTTTCTGTCATGTTTTTAGTAATTTTTAACTTTTTGTTTTCTGATTAGTTACTTATTATTTATTTATTATTTTTAAATTGCATTTTTGGGAGATTGATTAGCCAATGAAAAAGCGCTATCTAAATGGAAACAGACGACATTCGAATCGGAAGAAAGCGACTAAACCAACAACAACAACAAAAATAAATAGCTTACAAACAAATATATTTTCAAACTCGCCAAACAGAAAAATGACAGGTAAGAAAATGAATCTAAACATGTTAGAAAAAGAAATGAAAACATCGATTCAGACAACAATCTCATATTGTCGGGAGAAGAAATTACTGTCCTCTGAAAATGAGGTGCAACAACAATTGTAAACACAAATGTTTTCTTAAAAAACGATCGTGTGTAAAGGATGGTATCTCCTGGAGATGTACAAATTGACAGTGCAACCAAAAACCTCTACTGAACAACAAGTCTTGAAAAATAAACAAGAAAAAAACACGGTTACAAAAAAGAAAACAAAAGAAAACAAAAAAAATGTACTTACATCTAACAATTATACGGTTAAAAAACTTTTCTTGGAGAAAATGCAAACACACTTTATGTTCATAAATATTTTGCAAAAAAATAAAACAAATACTAAAATAAAATAAACATATTTTCATTTTTCAATGTATTTTTTTTATTTTTGATTAGTTGTATTTTTATTTTTTCCGTTTTTTTGTTGTTTTTTTTTCATTAGTCTGCGTCTGTTACAACACTCGGCTGCCACCGATAATTGCCGGTCTCGCCCGATCCATGCTTCACGGAAATTCACGAGAATTCGGGTCAAATTATGCAAGACTACCATGTTACTTTAATACGAGATGCTTCTCAACATCTTATAAATTCTTCGACAATGTTACCAATATTTAAAATACCAAGGCTTGATTTTCTGCATCTTAATACAGACCAGTTAGATGCCTGTGCGCCATGAGTAAGTTATTGAGTTCGTGGTAAATACAAATGTTTTCAACCATCTCAACACACTTGACAAACAATATGGCTTCCGTACTGTGAGATCTACAACTAATGTGTTGACGGTAATATCACACAGAATCAGTAAATCTATTGACGGTGGTCTCGTTTCTTGAGTAATAGCTCTTAACAAATCTAAAGCGTTAGATGTGGTTTAGCATAAAGATATACTTCACAAATTTTCTAGCTGCAAAATAGTTCGCAGTCCCTATCAATCATCAAATCCTTTTTCTCTGTGATAGGTTTATGAAAGTAATTGTTGAAAAGCAGATGTGCGAAGCACACATTATTAAGGTTGTTGTATCTCAACGATTGATCCTGGGGACGACCCTTTTTTCTGATCTTTATCACTGATCCTTCGAATAATATTTAGTAACTATTTCTCGACATAACATGACTAATTGTAAAAAAACTGATCAGTAACGTAACAAATTTAAAACACTGTTCAACAACGTAACTAATTAAGAAAAGCTTTTAAATAGGTTTATCGCCAAATATTTTGCTGCCAAGGAACCAAAACTCCAAGGATTTTACCTTTGATGTATCGAGCGAACTACTCAGCTAATTTTTGTTAAGAATTGATATTTGACATAAAGGGTATTCAGACATGCGGAATGTTTTTAATTAGTTTGGGTGGGAAAATTTGACTGCTAAAAGATCAAAGTTGAATGAATTAACTTTTGCAGACTCTACCAAACTCCTCCGCCAATTTTGGGTGAAAACACTTGAAATTTTAGATTTAGGCCACTTAGACATGGCTCAAACGTTTTAATTTTATTTGAGTCCACAACAAATGTAAAGGAATATAAGGTTAAAAAAATTGACATCTCCGGTCTCCACTGACTTTTCTCTATGGTTAGGATAGACAATTATATAGAAAGGCATTACGGTACATACGCACACTTTTTAACACATAGCTATGCACATAAAGTTATGAAAAGTACATAGGACCCGAGCAAAGCCGGATGAAATGGTAGTATATATATATATATATATATATATATATATATATATATATATATATATATATATATATATATATATATATATACTAGGATTTCAGACAGGCGTTGCCCGGGTGTTTGGAGGTGTGTGTTGAGCAAAATGACAAAAGTGGTAGTAGGAAGGCAGGCTAAGCAAAGGAAGAAAAGGACGGGAAAACACTTGACGTCTTTGCTGTTACGACCTCCGCCAAACCGGAAGTGGCGTAGGTTTAAATTAAGGCTAGACAATTGAAAAAAGGGGATGACTTTCGAAAATATAGGCAAATAAAGCAACCACTCCCTGTAGGAAAGTGCCCAGCTGAAGGTGAAGAAATTTATGTTTTAAGCCAAATTTTCGGTAGTTGTCGTCTGAAGGGTCGAGCTTCAAAATGATACAAGTCTTGTAAAAATTCGTCGCTTCTGTCTAAAGTTTTAGGCAGACATGCAAACATACATACATGCATTTATATATTGGTAGATCAAATTTTCGACCCAAACCGATAAAAAAGCTTGCCCTATCTCTGAATATCCTTTATGTAAAATTCCAAATGTTTACACCAGAAATTGTCTGGGTAATTCAGTAGAGACCGCAGAGCTCGAATTCGTTATAAATTTGACCCCTATTATGATCCTTTAACATTTATTGTTTTGAGCTCAAATCAAGTCATTAAGTTAGATCCATGTCCAAGGAACCTATATGTAAAATTTCTATTGTTTTACTCAATATTAGCGTATGCGTTTGGTGGAGATTTTAAAGGTATAATTGTTAGACTCTGACCCCTTAACAGCCAAATTTCTGGCCGAAAACGAATTACAAATATTATCACAAATCTCACTGCACTGTACATCAAATTTCGAATCTGTAGACTGAAAATTGGCAGAGTTATTGTGTAAGGAAATGTACACAGACAGCCACACAAACAGACAGACCTTTATGGATATACTAGCATTTCAGCTCGGCGTTGTCCAGGCGTTTGGGGGGGTATGTTGAGGAAAAAAAAGTGTTAGTAGGAAGGCAGGCTCGAATCAGTACCGCGAAGGAGGAAAACAACGGGAAAATAAAACCTGACGTTTTTGCTGTTGCACCCACCGCCAAACCAGAAATTACGTAGATTTAAATTAAGGCTAGACAATCAAACAGAGGGGATAAATTTCGAAAATATCGTCTGAAAGGTTGAGCTTCAAAACGATACTGATCTTGTGATCTTGTGATCTTGTGAAAATCGGTCGCGTCTGTCGAAAGTCAAAGGCAGACATGTAAATATACGTACGTACATTTATATATTTGTAGCTCAAATTTTCGACCCAAAACAATTAAACAGCTTGCTCTTTCTCTGAATACACTTAATGTAACATTACCAATGTTTAGACCAGAGTAATTCAGTAGAGACCGCAGCGGTCAATTTTTTTTTAAAACTCTGACCCCTAAACATTTTTGGGCTGTATATATATATATATATATATATATATATATATATATATATATATATATATATATATATATATATATATATACGCGTATGTATATATATATGTATATATGTATATATATACC
>NC_136523.1:58336286-58351286 GCF_053919585.1 Euprymna scolopes | reverse complement strand
GTTTTAGCAGCTCCTGCCCAGATATGGCAACAGTATTCCATCCTTGGACGTACTTGGTTTTTATATAGATAGAGAATTGCATCAGTAGTGAGATATCTTCTGGAGCGGTAGAAGGATCCCACCATCTTTCCAGCGACCTTGGCAACAGACTCACCCAGACGAGAGCCATCCATCACAATTGATGCCAGATGGGGATCAGAGCGTTGATGATGTAAGGATAGGAGTTTGGTTTTGGATGCATTAAAGGTAACCAGCCACATCTTCCCCCACTGAACCACGCGCTCGAGATCAGAGGACAGAGAATCAGGGAGAACTTTGTCATTTACAGCTTTTGATGTGTTGCCGTAGATGGTTGTGTCATCAGCATAGATGTAAACGAATGATTTAAGTATGTGTTTAGGGAGGTCATTGATGTAGATCAGGAAGAGAGTTGGGCCCAGGATTGACCCCTAGGGGACTCCAGCATTTATATTGCAGGCCTCTGATTTTTGTCCATCGACCACTACTCTTATGAGCCTATCGGAGAGAAATGATTGAGAAAACATTTCCCGTTATACCGTAGCTGGAAATCTTGTGAAGTAGACCCTTATGCCATACCTTGTCAAAGGCCTTTGATATGTCAAGAGCAATTGTCCTAGAAAGAAAGCCTTTGTCAAGAGATGCAATTATCCTGTGGGATATAACTGTCAGCACATCTGCGGTAGATCTTGCAGAGCGGAAACCATATTGTGTGTCACTAAGAAGGTTATTCCTGCTGAGGTGGTTGACTATTTCTCTATTTAATATGGATTCCAGCAACTTATTTATAACACACAGGAGACTTATAGGTCTGTATTGAGAGGGAGATGACTTATCACCTGAATTCTTAAATATAGGGCAAACTGAAGAGGTCTTCCAGGGAGTCGGAAAGCACTTCTCCTTAAGGCAGCGCTTAAATAGTTTCGTAAGTATGGGAGCAAGTTCTGGTTGAAGCTTTTTTAACACTATAATTGGGATGCCATCAGGGCCAGTTGCTTTATTGGAATCTAGGTTCTTTATTAGCTTGGCGACCTCATGCACGGATATTTGTATGCTACCCAGCTTGTTCTGTGTTATAGGAGGAAATATGGGGAGTTGATGGCCTTCGTCGCATAGGGTAGAATTAGCTGCAAAGTTCTTTGCAAATAGTTTGGCCTTGTCTGACGCTGACGAGATGACCTCTGGTCCATTGATAATGGTTTGTATAGAACGCACACTTCTGTTCAGGATCCTATTTGTTATTTGCCAAAACTGGTGGGATCCAAGCCGCTGATCAGCTACCTTGGATTTAACAGACTGGGCATATAGCTCTCTTGCATTTTTTATTACTCTTTTACAGTGGTTGCTGGCAGACCTGAAAGCAGCTTTAGTTTCAGTGCATCTATTACGTTGGTAGCTATGGAAAAAGTGATTTCTGTGCGCGATAGCAGCAGCACATTCTGGGGAGAACCATGGCTGGCTGTTAGGTTTTTGTTGAAACTTTTTGGATGGTATGAATTGGTCTATGCCTACAATTAACCATTCGGTCAGATCTGATACTATAGAGGGCACATCCTTTTTAAACATGGAGTGCAGAGGTAAATCAGATATGAATGTACGGAAGCTATCCCAGTCAGCCATAGGGTGTCGGTATACAGTACGGTGGAGGGGTACATTTCGTTTTTATCTTAACTGATACGACGGAGTTGTCGGAGGATCCTAGAGGAGAATGAACGGAACATGAACATAGCTCAGGGGAAGTTGATAGAAAGAGGTCTAAGAGGCTTGCATATTGACCGGGTGTATCGGGGACACGGGTGGGTTCGCGAACAATCTGAGTGAGGTCATAAGCAATGGCAAAATCATGACAAAACCTTCCCTCATCGTCTGTCTTATTTGAATGGGTCAGCCATTCCACGTTATGGACGTTGAAATCACCACATATGTGGATGTTAGCCGAGGGATGTGAAGACAGTATGTGGTCAATTTTCTCAGATATGCTCTTAAAGATAGTAACTCCGCTGTTGTGGGGCCTATAGAGGGCAAATATAAATGCAGTGGTGTTAGCAAGTGCAACCCTGAAGCACATATATGGTAAATTAGGATCTTCTCTAGAGATATCCCTGCCACACGGGAAGCCATCCTTAATGTAGGCACATATTCCATGCCCATGGCGATCTTGGGAGTCAGATTTAGCTGTTAAATTTGAGTATCCGTTAATTATGAACTCATCTAGGGTAGTGGTCGGTCCTATTCCAGTTTCACTTAGAAATAATATGCCCGGTTTCGTCTCCTGTAATTGGGTTTCAACCTCTGGAAGGTTGGAACGTAGACCCCTGATGTTGGAGAAGGAGACCTGGTAGTAGGGGTCTACGTTGAAAGATGGGGTTCTAGGTTTAATCGAGTTTTTATTTCATCATTACACATTTAAGAAAATAACCAACAGATATACATTCATTTATATAGTATTAAATAATCATTTGTTACTATGTATTGAATACTTTTTACACAAGACATTTCAGAATTTTCGTTTTGATGTCTTTTCTAAAATGAATATGTAAACTTTCCGAGTAGTAATATTCTCGTTATGATGCAAGCTTTATGCAGTTAAAATTTTGTTTTGAATTCCGTTTTATAAGTGTTTATTCAAATGAAAAATCAAATTTTCAGCATGTATCGAATACTTATTATCACCACTATAAATATATATATATATATATATATATATATATATATATATATATATATATATATATATATATATATATAATATTTAACAGCATTATAATGGTAAAAATACTAAAACATACAATTATAATTTATAAATGATTTCACCATAGATTTTAATGATACGAGTAATTAAAATATTGATAATTGAATGAACAAAAATGATTTATTAGACAGTTAAAGTTTTATTTATACCAGCCCATTTATATTTATTCCAAACATTAACATTTGACCTTGCTTTTGAAAAATAGTGCGCAGGTCAGACACCATCCGTAAGTCGGAGACTGTCATCAGGTCAGATTTGTTCACAATTGGTCTAGTGGTGTGGGGGCTGTAAGAGAGTATATGTATATATATATATATATATATATATATATATATATATATATATGTGTATATATATATATATATATATATATATATATATATATATATATATATATATATAACATGCTATGAGCTTAAGCATTACTTTGGAAAATAGTGTGAAGATGGGGATAGTGCACACTATTTTTCAAAGTAAAGGAGCATCAGTCGATATTTTAGTAATGTTGTATATTAACTAACACATCGACCTAATAATCAGTTAGTTTTGATACTTTAGCCCTGCTGTATGGTTCTATTAATAAGTGGTTTCATTATATCATCATGTCAGGTTTGGTCATGATCGGTTCACTGGTGTAAGCTGTAGGAGAGTTGTACACAGACACGCATACACACGAACACTACTACTTGATATGCATAAATATACAACGTGTCTGTTACGCTCAAACTGTGTTCGTTTCAGTTCAGACTTCTCTCGGACCACCATTCCGACTGGCACCGTGGAAACGGAACAAATAAAACAAAAATAAATAAATGCGACTCGGCCTTTTTGTCTTTTTTAACACAAGTTTTATTGCCGTTTTTCCCCCTCCTCGTCACGATACCAACTTGAAGAGTCTCTCTCGGCCACTGCGTGGCCACACGTCCATCTTCCTTGTCTCCAGCTTTTAGTTCTGCTCCACTACACGAAAGACATAGACGGCTATTTCTTGTCTTCGACTTTACACGAGCATCTTTCCCAACCGCACCTTTTCTTCTACGACCACGTAATGTATTTTTTCCAGTTGCCCACTTCCTAATTTGCATATGTGATTTTTCTGCTACTGCTGCTCTTATCCTTGCAAGCTAGTAAATATATATATATATATATATATATATATATATTATATATATATATATATATATATATATAATGAAGTAGTGTTGCTACGGCGGGGAAGCTGCTGCTCAAATACCATTTTTTTACATGGTCATCACCACTTATCAAGGCCATTATGCCACTTGAGGATAATGGTTAAAGAGTGTACAGTATAATTGGAAAATATAGTAACCGTTAGTAATGGAAATTTGGTGAATTTGTTAACTTAAAATGAACGACTCATCAAAAACTTGTTTAAGTTAGACTTGAAGACAACCATATTGTAATCAGCTGAAAAGCACGAAAACGGAAGGCAATTCCATAGGCGCGTAGTTCTAATGAAGAAGCTTTGCTCATAGAATGTACGTTTAGGTTTAGGTACAGATAAAGAGTGGGGGAAATTATTGATAGTGTGTTCTGCTAGACGGGTGTTTCTTGTAAAAGGTTGGCGAAGGGGGACCATAGATTGAAGCTCAGCCGAGCACTTGCCATGAAAATAACGATAAAGCAGCGACAAACTCGCAAAATTTCTTCTGTAAGAAGGAGGTAGCACGGAAGAGAAAAGGGTTCCCCCAACGAGGCTACGAAGTCTATTTTGAACTCTATCAAGGCAGGATAAGTCCTTTCTAGCAGCTCCTACTCAGATGTGGCAAATGTACTCCATCCTTGGACGTACGTGGATCTTATATAAATAGAGAATTGCATCAGCAGTGAGATATTTACTGGATCGATAGAAGGATCCAACCATTTTTCCAGCGGCCTTGGCAACGGATTTAATGTATGTGTTCCACTTAAGATCAGGAGTAGAAGTCAAACCCAGAAGCTTATCAAAACATGAGGCCTCCACACGAGACGAGAGCCATTCATGTCAATTGATGCAAGATGGGAGTTAGAGCGTTGATGATGTAAAGATAAAAGCTTGGTTTTAGATGCATTAAAAGTAACAAGCCACTCATTTCCCCATTGTACCACATGCTCAAGATCAAAGGAGAGAGGATCAGAGAGAATTTGATCGTTTACGGTCTTAGATGTGCTACCATAGATAGTAGTGTAATCAGCATAAATGTCTACGAATGATGTAAGCATGTGATTTGGAAGATCATTAATGTAGATCAGGAAGAGAAGTGGGCCCAGGATGGACCCCTGAGAAACTCCAGCATTAATACTGAGAGCTTCTAATTTCTGTCCATCAACCACTACTCTCATGAACCGATCAGAGAGAAATGATTTAATAATCGAGAAAACATTTCCAGCTATACCGTAGCTGGAGATATTGTGAAGTAAACCTTTATGTCATACTCTATCAAAGGCCTTTGATATGTCAAGAGCAATTACCATGGAAAGGAAGCCTCCGTCGAGAGATTTGCTAATTATATGAGGTATAACTGTAAGCAGATCTGCTGTAGATCTAGCAGAAAGGAACCCATATTGCGTGTCACTAAGAAGGTATTTTTTTGCTGAGATGGTTGATTACTTCTCTATTTAACGCATATTCCAGCAACTGACTCATGACGCACAGGATACTTATTGACCTGTACTGAGTGGGAGATGATCACTTGAATTCTTAAATACAGGGTACTACGATGAGATTTTCCAGGGTGATTGGAAGCTATCCTCCTTAAGGCAACGTTTAAAAAAGTTTTGGAAGGATGGGCGCTAGTTCTGGTTGAAGTCTTTTGAGTACTATAATTGGAATACCGTCAGGGCCGGTTGCTTTACAATTTAATTAGCTTGGCAACATCACGTGCATATATTTGTATATAACATCGCGTGTTTTCTGATACAGGAGGACATATTGGAGGTTGGCGGCCTTGGTCGCAAAGGGTAGAATAAACTGCAAAGTGTTTGGCAAAGAGTTTGCCTTTGTCTGATGCTGACGAGATTACACCAGGTCTATTGATTATAGTTGGGATAGAGCACACGCTTCTGTTCAGGATTCTGTTTGCTATTTGCCAAAACTGGTGGGAACCAAGCCGCTGATCAGCTTCTTTGGACTTAACGGACTGAGCATAAAACTCTCTTGCGTTCTTTATTACTTTTTTATAGTGGTTGCTGGCAGTCCTGGAAGAAGCTTTAGTCTACGTACGTTGGAAGCAATGGAAAAAAAAATGATTTCTGTGCGCAATGGCAGCAGCACATTCTGGAGAGAAGCACGGCTGGCTGTTAGGTTTTTGTTGGCACTTTTTGAGGGTATGGAACGGTCTATACCTACAATTAACCATTCCGTCGGGTCTGATACTATAGAGGACACATCTTTTTTAAACATGGAACGCAGAAGTAGACCTGATACTAAACGACAGAGAGGTACATCTGATGATTTATTACATTTTATTTTTATCTTAACTCATACAACAGAGTGGTCAGAAGATCCATGTGGAGAGAGAACGGAAGCTGAACACAGCTCAGGGCAAGCTGTGAGAAAAAAGGTTTAGGAGACGTGCATACTGGCCGTCAATATCTGGCACATGGGTGGGTTTGTGAACAATCTGAGTGGGGTCATAAGCAATGGAGAAATCATGGCAGAACCTCCCCTCATCATAGGTCTTGTGTGAGTGAGTTAACCATTCCACATTGTGAACATTGAAGTCTCCACAGACATGAATATTAGCTGAAGGACAATCACATAGGACGTTGTCAAGTTTCTCAGATATACTTTTAAAGATAGTAACTCCGCTGTTGTGGAGGCGATAGAGAGCAAATATAAATGCAGTAGGTTGAGCAAGTGCAACCCGGAAGCACATATAGGGAAAGTTAGGATCGTCCATACCAAATGGAAATCCATCTTTAATATAGGCATATATTCCATGGCCATGGCGATCTTGGGGGTCAGATTTGGAAGTTAAGTTAGAGTATGCTTTAATTACAAACTAATCCAGGGAAATAATCTGTCCAATGCCAGTTTAACTTAAGAAGACTATGTCTTGCTTAGTCTCCTGTAATTGGGTTTCAACCTCTGGAAGGTTAGAACGGAGCCACCTGATGTTCGAGAATGGTACACGTTAGTGGGGTTCTACCTTAGAAGATGGGGATCCAGGTTCAATCGTGTATTTTTTATTGAAACTTTTCACGATGGAGTCTTGGGAATTGTGAACTAGGTCGACTGACTTGCTTGAAGCAGGACAGAGAGTTAAAAATAGTAAGAGAGAAATAGAAATGATGAAATATTTTTGTAGCATATGAAAAGGTAAAGCCGTAACAATTACCCACTAATATGGCATCAAGATGCCTCACCAGAAGCTAATGCATGGCCCACAATCCATTCACCAAAGTGCAATACAGCAGCCCCAGTACTTTGCACCTGCTGATAGGACAGCCTCCTTAGTGGTTAATCCAAGGTTCGGATCCCTGACTATCAGGCGGATAACGTCAGCCCAGATAAAACGTTTACATCCAGCACCCTTACTAGTGACATGGCAACAAGTATACGCATAGAAACAGAAAATTTCCGACATTTCTGGCGACTGTTCATGCAAAATACTGCCAACCTAGAATACAACTTTTTCTTCACCTCTTGTCAGAAACATTACTCATAAAAATACGATGAATGAGGGACAAATAAAGAGAAGCGAGAGTAACGGGAGCTGCCGATCACGCATCCACAATGCATTGTCTACTCTCTATTAAAATATATATATATATATATATATATATATATATATATATTAAGTATTGCACTTAATAAATGTCCATTTGGCGTGTTTAGGGAAAGTATGGTGCAAGATTCTTTTCTCATTAGCTGAAAAGGAATAGAGTTCCCAAAGTTTTTATGCTATCAACTTGGAGAATATAAACATTTATGGACAAGAAAAATCCATTATATAAAAAATAATACAAATTCCAAATGAAGTGCCAGATATAATCGGCATATTTTCCACGAGAAAACCATTTGCACAATTAATAAAACAATTAAATAAAAATAAAGATTAAAAACTGAAATAAATATAATATTAGCATTTGTATCTAGAAAAGAAATATTACAAAATGCACAACTTAACTGTAATATAAGAAGCCCTTCCTGGCTGCAAACAATAATTGATTTTTCTTGAAATAAAATTCAGCGTTTTTTTGTTTTTTTTAAAGAAAACGGTCATCACGTGACGTATCTCGCTACATGGGCAAACATGTTTTTATAAGTAGTAACGTGTTGACGGACGTGAAGGTAAGAAATTAGCATTTTCAGATCTGTGATGACAGGATAAAACCAACCTCGAAATCTACTGGCAGATGTCCTCTGCTTTTCACTATAGCACCCTTCTCACAGAAGTGTGCTCGCTAGTATTTCTACTCTATTGCAATTTTGATCAAATGTCCTACTTCACACCCATCCATGGTTCTACCCTGTAGTATATTTAGAATGTAATCACAGCTTCCTTCGAATTATTTTTTCATTCTTCTGTGTACATGTAAAATAAAACACAAACTACATGCCCAAAGTTTGTTTCAAGAAGTTATCCGCCTGTAGAACATACCATAAGATTGCCTAGTTGAATATAACATAATCCTATTCAAGTTTGATGTAAATACATTCTTGCTTAGTCGTCATCTAAAATAATACATTCTGCACACTTTCAAGAAACATTACCAATGAAAACGGTGTTATTACGCCGTCCCTCTAACAAAACAGTCATCTCATATCCTTGAGTGGTGTGTAATCCTTGATAAGCAGCGTCGTGTCAGTGTATGATCTTACCTGATATTTAAGTTCACTTTTATTTGTTCTTCGTAAGAAAATTTTACTTTTGTCCAAATCCAAGTTACTCCATTTTAGGAAGTTGGGCTTATCGACAATAAACATCGACGTGTTTCGATTTTTAGCTTTGTTAGAAGTCAATCGAATAAAGAATATAGATATCTCTTTTCGATTCTGACAATGCTTAATAAAATTCTCCTTTCCATATGGAAAAATGAACTTTTAAAGATGTTCTAATAACGTCGTGTTTTGTATTTGAAGAAAACCAAAACTTTTGCATGTATTATATTCACACTTTTTACATAATGTAAATAATTTTAATAAATCTGTGCATTAAATAATTAAAATAATGTGTATGTGTTGTTTTGATGGGTGTGTGTAGTTATAAGAAAATTCACTCAACCACTACATGCAGCTGCTCTACAGTTTTAACAGCGTCGGCGACAACGGCTCTCCAAATTGTAAAGCCATACAGACAAGTAAAGACGATAGTTTCTCGTTGCTTTCCATTTTGATTCGGAGTGTTTAAGTTAAACGCGCCAGATACAAACATGGAGATTCATACGATTCGGCGCGGCGCGGTACATACAGTGTTTGGCCTTAAAGAATGGTCACTAATCTAGTACGACGTTGGCTCAAAATACTTACTGATACTTTTTAAGCCGATCACTAATTAGCATTATTTTGTAATCGGATACAATTAAAAAAATTCAATAAAATATATATGAACGTTTTAATAGGCCAACAGCTACGCAGAGAGGATCGGAACCAGAAGAGGAAAGAAAGGAAAAATTAAAAAAAAAAATTAACGGGTATGTTTCAGTAAAGAAATGTCTATTTATTTATTCAGTAATCGCTCGTCCTCCAATCAGATAATAATTGCTACGAAGTTATTGGTAGGTCCGGTGTAAATAAACTCCGTTGTTGGAATGGAACTTTAATTAATTTCGGGAGAAAAATTTCCCATTTTAAAAAAGAATATATTTCTGAAAACAACATTTAAATAACATTACATATAACGGGTGTCATTTAAAGTAAAATTAATTCTATGTGTGAATATATATAAATTTTTATATATATATATATATATATATATATATATATGTATATATATACATATGTAAGTTTTATATAGAAATATATATGTATGAATATATATATATATATTACGTAAATATATATATATATATTCATACTATATATATATATATATATATATATATATATATATATATGCAAAGGATATATATATATATATTAATATATATTTATAAAAATAAATATAATTATAAATCAAATATCTATATATATATGTGTTTATAGATAACAAATTAAATATAAATATATATTTATATATTAAAATATATATATATTTCTATAACTTTGTATATTTATATAAAATGTATATATATATATATATATTTATATATAAGCATAACTATATATATTTATATATAAATATATATATATATATTTATATATAAGTATACATATATATATATATATTTCCTTATAGATATATATATATATATACTCATATATAATATATATCAATAGTTATATATAAAATATATATGTATTTATATGTATAATATATGTTTATTTATAGACATACGTATTCATATATAAATATATATATGCATAAATATATATATATACTTTATATTTAAATATGTATATATATATACTATATATTTTAAGAAATATATTTATATATATAAATATATATATTTTCATATGAAACACATATTTATATGTAATCATATATATATGTATTTATATATGAATTATATATATATTTATATATAATTTTATATAATACATATTTATTTATATATAAATATATATATAATTATATATATAAATATATGTTTTATATAATAATGTATATATTTATATATATAAATATATTTCTTTTAATATATATATTTATGTATATATATATATATATGACATATACATATACATGTATATGTAAAATAGATGTACATATTTATATATGGAAATATATGTACACATTTATATATAAAGATATATGCTTTTTTAGATAGGCATTACAACATATCAAGGCTTAGGGGTCGCTCGAGGATAAGGGTTAAAGAGTGTTCTATAGTCATTTGTATAATATATAATTTCTAGTATGGGAAATTCAGTAAATTTGTAAACTTAAGGGGAACGGCATATCTTAAAGTTGTTTATATTGGATTTGAGAACAATCACATTGTAGTCAGCTAGAAAACAGGAAAAGGTTTAGGCACTGATGAAGAATAGATGGATTATTTATGTTTCTTGCAGCAGGACGAGTTTTTCTTGTGAAAGTTTGCAAGGGGAGACCATAGACCGAAGCCTAACCGCACATTCGCCATGGAAATAAAAGCAAAGACAAACTCGATACATCTGTTCTGTGAGAAAGAGGTTTCAAGGAAGAAAAAAAAAAGACATCTCCTATGAGGCAACAAGATTAAGGATACGTGCTTTCTAGCAGCTACTGCCGAGATCTGGCAACAGTAGTCTATCCTTGGACGATCTTGGCTCTTATAAAGCATATCTTATATATTGCAATGACTGAATCGATAGAAGGATCCCCCATTTTCGCAGCGGATTTGGAAACACATTTATATGTACGTGTTCCATTTCAGATCAGGAGTTAAGGTCAATCCCAATAGCTTGTCAAAACACAAGGCCTCCCAAAGAAGAGAGCCATTCATTTCAATTGATGGCAAATGAGGATCAGAGCGTTTATGATGTATTAAAAGTTACCCGCGACGCCTTTCACCATTGTACGATGTGCTCAAGATAAGAAGAAAAAAGAATCAGAGAGAACTTGATCTTTTACTGTCGTAGATGTGCTATCACAAATGCTAGTGTCATCAGCATAAAATTCTAATAATGATATAATTGTGTGATTTGGAAGATTATTAACGTAAATTAGGAAGAGAGTTGGGCCAAGGAATGAACCCTGAGGGGCTCCAGCATTAATAGTGAGATTCTGATTTCTGCCCATCAACTACTACTCTTATGAACCTATCAAAGAGAAATGATTTGATAATTGAGACACATTTCCAGCTATACAATAGCTAGAGACCTTATGAAGTATGCCTTTATGCAATACCCTATCAAAGGCTTTTGATATGTTAAGAGCAATTGCCCTAGAAAGGTTGCCTCCGTCGAGAGATTCGCTAATAGTCTGAGATATAACTGTAAGCCCATCCGCCGTCGATCTAGCAGAACGGAAACCGTCAGCTGTCGATCTAGCAGAACGGAAAACCATATAGTTTGTCACTAAGAAGGTTATTTTTGCTAACATGGTTTATTAAAAATACATGTACGTATTTATACAGACCCCCCCACACACATATATATATATATATATATATATATATATATATATATATATATATATATATATATATATATATATATATATATATATATATATATATATACCGCACTTGTGGGTAACTGCGTCAAGTCCGGAGTAGTTGCGCCAACTAGTTAAAAGTGCTCTTTTGATAATCAGGCATATAAAGAGCACATTTTTTTAGTTGGCTCAATTTCTCCCGGATTAAGCCCAATGTCTGCAATGTACTGTATATATATATATATATATATATATATATATATATATATATATATATATATATAATTATATATATATATGTGTGTGTGTGTTCGTATATATGTATATATATAATTGATATATATAATATATATTATATATACATATATTTATATAATATATTGAAATATAATATGCTAAATTTTATATGTATATATATGTAGTTTAATTGGTTTATATATATATATATATATATATATATATATTGATTTATATATATGTGTATGCATGCTAATTGACTTATAGATATACACATACACACACACACACACACATATATATATATATATATATATATATATATATATATATATATATATATGCATTTTAATTGATTGTCATCCTTTAAGCGAAATATTCTCTTACGTTTTTTAGTAAATATTTTTGAGTCCGTTTACCCTCCTCTAAAATAGAATGGGAATGTCATAATAACCACTACTTACACTTTCCCCATTTTATTGCTTCTATATTTCTTCTATGTGTTAGATGTCTTCCCAGCTTTTAGGACGACGCCAACACTATTATTAGTCAAGTTATTAATGCATTCACAGATGCATGTAATTTTAATGGAAAACTTGAGGAGGCTATCCACTAGTATGCTACTTTAGACGAAGCATCTATATCTAAATATGCAGATATTTTGAGATATTTACTTGCTATCCTGTTTACTACATGTGAAGTGTGTCAACAAAATCTACTTTGTATTGCCAAAAAGTATTTCATAAATTCGTATTATTTGCATATTATTGGACTATTATTCCTACCTTGAGTGTGACTTTTGTACACTTTTGGTCGATATTACCTCCGATCTTCTTCAGGTGTACCTTGCTGAACTCGGGAATATTTCTGGTTCTAAGTAATTCGCAAAATGTATTTTTAAGTAGCTTACATTGAGGTTTGAGATTTCAACCTTCGGGAGAATATCACTCTTACAATCGATATTTTTTCAAGTACTCTGCCTACTACGTTACGTGTCCACAGTGTTTAGAGTACTTGGAAAACTTAATTGTAAAAGTGATATTATCCTGAAAATTGAATGTTCAATACTCAGTGTGGGCGGCTGAAAAATACAATTACGAATTATATTGAATCTCTATCCAACGATGGCTGACCGAACAAGGCATGCTACCCACGTGAATTAAATAAAAAATTATCTCCTTATATAAATGGGATTAAAAGAATGACTCCAATTATCGGAGAAAAAATAGGAAAATAATATAAGCTGGTTATAATTTGCTTGTTATCACATCTATTGGAAGCTTCAAAAAGTGAGTGAATCATATAGAAAGCATATAGCAGTATCTATATATGCAAAGTATATTCCATATCAAGAAGAAAATAAAATAGTATGATCCAAAGTATATGCGTTCTGAAAAGGTTATAAGGGACAATCTGAGAGTATGTTTGTGGTTGAAAGTCCGTCAGTATATTTGAAAAAATTCACAAAGAGCGCATTGGAGTATATACTGTGGCTACAAAATTCTTCCAGCGGAAAACATTTGAGTAAATATTATTATTGGTCAAGAGTCGCAAACGAATAGTATTATTGGTGAAAATCGCCAAAGAAATCTCTTGTTATTTTTTCTTACTTTTTCCTTTATCTTTTTTTTTTATTTTTCTATTTTTCCTCTGAGGATGAGAGCCAATTTAATTTTTCACCTATTAATCATGTCTCGAATAGTAAATGCTGAGCCTTCTATTTTAATGTTGTTCTACGTATAATACTGTGCAATCTCGAATATTAATAATTTATGTCTGTCTTGTAGTGTCCTATTAACATAAATATAAATATTTATACTAGCTGGACATGTGGAAATTCCACGGGTGACCTATTCATACGTATTATATTGACGTTGGCATTCTGTAGATGTTCAGCGTAAATGGAGACGCTCTGGTGTTATTGTATCTCTAATGTTAAAACTGCAAAAGTATTTATCTAAGCTAGTAGGGAGGCTCGGCATAACCCGGCCGAAATGTACACTTAAAAATGATATTTTAATTCTTACTAATTTCTATATATATTATCATAGAGTTAATGCTCTATCGATTTTTACATAAGATAAAGTTACTATTTCAAATATTAAAAACAAATCCAGATGACTTGGGTGCATCAGCTTGAATCGAAACCGAAAAGAAAACGTAATATATATATATATATATATATATATATATATATATATATATATATATATATACATACATATATATATATATATATATATATATATATATATATACTAGATTACCCGTGACCCGTTGGGTCAGTATATTATATTAGCTATGGAATTAAAGTATGAGCGTGACACTTCTGATGTAAAGAAAATATTCCTTCTGTTTATAATTGTTTATTTTTGAAAAAAAAACTTACACCATTGAATTATAAGTGGTTTGCAATACTTCTAGGTAAACGTGCACTGAACAGATACCGTATTAATTCAAGTTTAATTTAAATTCTGACATATATTTTTTAAATTAAATTGTTAGTTAAAAGTACAAAATAGTTAAAACACTCTCCCCATGTTAAAAATGGCTTTTTAAATAGAAAATTAAAATAAAATGTTGAATTTCATTTTATTTTAAACAAACATCCATGACCCATTGGGTCAGATATTAAATTTAAGCTAATAATAAAGTCAATAAAATTCATTAAGACAATTTGGAAATGAACGATGTAAAAAAATGCAGAAAATATTAACAATTGTTTATTTGGATATTATAAAAACGGAAAAAAAACAATTGGGACGCTGAAAACGTACACAGTAAAACAATAAGTTTTATTGTGTT
>NC_136523.1:58323786-58333786 GCF_053919585.1 Euprymna scolopes | reverse complement strand
GTATTGTCACTTTTACCTGAGGTGCTAATATTTAGAAGGTTTTTACATGATGAGCAAGATGTCGGTTTTCATTAAAGTTAAACTTTCCATCTAAAAAGAGTCAGGGAACCAGTGTAAAAAGGCAATCCGAAGTCTATTAACCCGAAGAAAGAATCTATTCAGGTAAAAAAAAAAAAAAAAATCTACGTTGAAGGAGTGGGATTTTGTGGCTTAGAGTCATTGTAGGGGTATGAACATCAAGGAGACACAAGTGTGATAAGCGCATCAGAGCACATGTCATTGATACAATTGTAAAACAGAGACAGGGCTGCAACATAAACATGACATATATATATATATATATATATATATATATATATATATATATATATATATATATACATATTAGTCTTCTTGCACTTCTCACGGTTAAAAAAATCGAAGACCTACATGTACATGTTCGGACATGCTTATCGACTACATAAAATGACAAAGGCAAACACATGCACGCAGACTTTCACACAGTTAAATGCGATGTATCTATGTACATATCTACATTTATATTATATATATATATATTAACATATATATATATATATATATATTAACATATATATATACGTATATGTATATATGTAAAATATAATAAAATGTATATGTATACATATAAAATAATATACTAAACAAAAGGGAAATACAGTAAGCAATAATATATAAGGAAGGACGGAAATTAATATAGAAAGAGTGATAGATAAAAAAAAAAAAACAAACAAACAATACGCTGATTTTTTAAGAACGCCCTGTTATAACTGATGCTTTTGTTTTCAAAGTATTTCATCTTATTGAAATAAACAAACACATATATACAGATGCTGATACGAAAATGCCAGCTACTCGCTTCTGCGTACTAGAACACAAACCGATTTACAGACGTACATATTCTCTCTCTCTCTTTCTCTCTCTCTCTCTCACACACACACACATACACACACACAGATACCCGCACATGCGCGCACACACACAGACACAGACACACACACGCACACGCACACACACATACACACACCCTTGCTTTCTTTCTATTTATCTATAATATATATATATATGTATATATATATATATATATATATATATATATATATATATATATATATATGCAAATGAATGCGTGTAGAATAAAATACACAAACATGTTTATACACGTAGAAATGTACAAATTCGATTTAGTCCATGGATTAGATGATTAAAAATTAAACACGCGAGCGAGCCCGCTTACACTTATGAATCCACACACGCGCGTGCACCCCCATATATATATATATATATATATATATATATATATATATATATATATATATATATATGTGTGTGTGGGGGGGGGTGCTGGTGGGTTGGTGTGTGGGTGGGTGTTGGTGGGTTGGTGTGTGTGTGTACTATTTTATGTATAATCACATATAATGTTATATTGTATAGTGTTCATAACATTGCAGTATTTATTTGCAAAATGCACAATACTTATTGCAAAATGCACAATACTTATTGCAAAATGCACAATACTTATTGCCAATATGAAGGGACGCAACGGAAGGCCATGATTACAACAGTTTTGTGAGCCTAAAGAAAAACTACATAATTCAAAGTGATAATTCAATAAGGCGTGAAACACAAAATGTATGTGCCTTCCTCCCCCAACGCTGGAAGATGTGGCAATTTTTTTTTTTTTTTTTTACGTAAAATTCGCTATAACTATTTACCGTAATTTACCCCAAACAGGACGTACTACCATAGAGATGTAAGCGATTATTTTAGGTTAGGTGCCAGATTTATAGGAGTTTCCTAAGTAGGGAGTTTTTCGTGCTACAATATTCATATGTTTATAATCCACACTCTTTTTCGCTGTTTCTCGTATATATCTCTCTTCCCTTTCTTTTTTTCTCTTTTTCTGATTATTAACGAACATATACGGAAATATGAAATATTAGGGGACATGGACCAGGGACTGAGACTTGGTAGACTCTGGAACCTATTAGGCTAGATATCCTCTTTTGGATCCTGAGAAAGGTAGCGTATAAGCGGTTGATACACCAACGATTAACATAGTTGAATAAGTCCATTATAGAGAGCAGCCACTCTCACTATTAATAATAACACTATTCCACCCGTAGATGAAGCGAAAAGAAAGAAGGCAGGGTATATAGCGAGCAGTAAAAGACTAGTTATAGATTTTGTTATGTCTATTTTCATCTTTAGCTAGGAGCAGTTGTCGTGTCTCTTGTGATACTATATTTTATCTTCTTTGGCTACTCGTTCGGTTTAGGCTTTTAGTTTTGCCACAATTTACCCCCCCATTTTATCCGAGTTCGATATTCCTAAAAAACTCGACCTTATAACTTACCATGCTCTATGTGGAAACATTAAATAAGTTCTTTGTGTCTTAGTTTTTTTGTGCAGGTATTAAAAATTGTTGTAGACTCTTGAAAATTTAGTATGTTACTGCTATTAATCTTATAAGATTACTGACTAATCTTTATTGCACGTTTCAATAGACAGATACGGCAAGAATCGAAATACAACCTAGTAAAGTGATTGTCATAGCAAGTAAATTTCAAAACTACAATCTGGATTTAAGAACAAATTAGAAGAACGATGTGCAAAAAAAGTAAGAAAAAAACTATTTTATAAACTATAATGAAATGCAAAAGAAAAGTCAGGACTGCTTTAGATCTCTTTTGGATCATATTTCATGAATCGATCATCAATTTTCGAGTGTAATAAGAGATTCAAGGAAGGTAGGAAATCTGTGAAAGATAATGAGAGGAGTAATCGTAGCCGGAACACCAGGGTTAATTGGTCAAATAAAAATTTCCTGGATAAAAATCATCGTGTGTCTATAAATACAATTAGTAAACAGTTTACTGTCACTGTGGGAACTACACAAAATTATTCTCGAAGAACTGAAGATTCGAAAGATTTGCGAGATACTTGTTTCAAGGGTGCTTATAGAAGATCAGAAAAAAACACGTTGGCATGGCAACAGGGAGATGGTCAAACTGATCAATTCAGAACCCACAGTACTTGATGCTCTGGTGACCTGCGATGAAAGCTGGATCTACTGCTATGACCCAGAGACCAAAGGACAGAGTTTCCAGTGGAAGCATTCTGGCTCTCCAAGACCCCAAAAGATCAGACATATCAAATCCCCCCATACACTTATGATGAGCCTTTATTTTTACAGCACAGGCATGGTCTACATGCACTGGGTTCCCACTGGGCAGACAGTAAACAATGCGTACTATGGTTAGGTTTTAAGGGTGTTCAGGAAAATATTCGTATGAAGAAGCTATTTAATTAAGTTCATTGGCATTTCCATCTGAGCAATGCACCAGTCTAGAACTTCATTATTGTCACAGACTATTTGACTAAGACAGTTCTTCACCTTCCTATAATCTAGAACTTGTTTATTGTGACCTTAGCTCAAGAAAAAAACATTAGAGACTGTCGTTATAAGACAACTGAGATGAAATTGACTGTGGCGAGTTTCATTAAGACGTTCTCATAAATGAAGGCTTCCATGAAACCTTCCAGAAATTGTTGGAGCAGTACAACAGGCGCATTGAAGCCGAAAGAGATTACTTCTATTATAAATATGTGTATTAGCTATAAAAGTGCTAATACAAAAAAGTCTGGAAACTTATTTAAGGCACCTCATATATTCTCACTGAACTTACGAACTACTGCAATTTTGTTTCATGTTCATATAAAAGTTAGCGGTACAGTTCTTCAAAGAAAATTCATTTGAAACACTTATAAACATACGGATATATGAAATATTAGGGAACATAGACCAGGAACTGAGACTTGGTAGACTCAGGAAGCTATTAGGCTAGAAATTCTCTTCTTGATCCTGAGAAGGTAGCGTATAAACGGTTGATACACCAGCCTTGATATAACAGCAATACGGTAAGTATATAGCATACAAAAGATTACATTCTTTTATAGCGATTTGGTGAATTTTTAATTGGAAATAATTTTAGTTTGGGCAAAAACTAAACATGGATTACGAAGTGACAAGAAACTGACACACATTCTGGATGAGTTAAATATTTGGCTCAATCTTATTTAAATCCGTCACCAAATTTGGGTTTAAACACTTGAAGTTTTAGATGTAGGTTACTTGGTCGATTTTCTTAATTTGATTGGAGCACAAAAAATAAATATTAAGGAATAGAAAGTAGGGTCAGAGTTACAAAAAAAAGTTGACCTCTGCGGTCTTTACCAACTTACTCAGCTAATTTTTGGTCTAAAGCTTTGAAATTTGCATGAACTGTATCAGATACAGGCCAAGTTTTGAATCGGTTTTGGGCAGAAAATTAGGCTGGCAAGGGGTAAAATTTTAAATGAGTTTACCTTTGCAGTCTCTAGGAAACTATTCAGCGAATTTTTTTATAAAGGATATTCAGACATGCCGCAAACTGTTTAATCAGTTTTGGGGCAAAAAAATTGGTTGCCCAGAGGTCAAAGTTTTAAAAGTTGAGCTTTACAGACTCTACCAAATTTCTCCGCATATTTGGGTTGTAAGACTTGAGATTTTAGATTTTGGTTACCTGCATATGACTCAAACATTTTTAATATATATATATACATATGCACATAAAGTTGTGAACAGTACGTAGGGCTCCAGCAAAGTAGGACTGAACAGCTAGTTTATATATATATATATATATATATATATATATATATATATATATATATATATATATATATATATATATATATATATATATATATATATATATATGATGCAAGAAATACCCACATACGTTGTGTTTACCTCAATTTCACCACAGATAAAAGTTACATAAGGTCAGAAGTTGGAGACTGAAAAGTCAACTAGAGACGATTCACTCTAGACAACACAAAGTTTTGAATAGTCAAGCAGACATTCGTCTCAAGCGATTAGAAAATCGAAAACTCTTTCTAAGCGCGAGAATATAAAATCTGGGAGCATGAATACTCTAAACCTGCAGAGAACTGTACCATAGCTTGGCAGCAAAAGACAACCAGTAATTAAATTAACTCGCATTCCATCTGAATTATTTCCAAGCTCAACTGTTATTATTGTTATTTCAAGTCCTATGTAAATAAATTCTCGCTAAAATTCTGTCTTAACAAACAAATTCTACTAAATCACGGCAGCATTGCCATTCATCAGGATGTTGTCTTATTAGTCATTTATCCTCGAGTTGTTATTGGACATTGATAAATGTAGAGACCTTAGTAAAAAAAAAGTGAATTGGTATCATGTCGGATTTATCGTAACTTTTCAATATACGTACATATAATTTATGCAGTAGAAAATGCGAGCATGAAAAGCAATATGGTTAAGCTTAAACGTGAAAAGGTAAAGGACTAGTTGGTAAAACTGTAAAGGAAAAGTACAAGATATTCTAGTAAAATATGTAATATATTTATAACTTAAAATATTGTAGCCTAAAGAATTTGTTTAAAATAAAATTTATAACATTATATAATAAATTCTTAATGCTGCAATATTTTAAGTTATACATTTATGATATTTTTTACTCGAATATCTTGTCCTTTTCTTTTCCAGTTTTAACAACTAGTCCATTACTTTTTCACGTATAACCATAACAAAATTACATTTCATGCTCGCATTTTTCGTTTGTAATCAATAGTTTTTCTATACTCCCAATAAATTGACTTGTTCTTTGTTTAATTGCAGTCTTACTTTTTGTCCCCATAAACATAACACACACACACGTAATAACAATGTAAGACCCTCGTCCACTTTCAATAAAATTCCCTCAATTATCTCCCTTTCATGCTTTCATTTTCTGTTTCATTTGTTACTTCTCAATTCGTAGCAACAGTAGTCGCTGACGCGACATGGTTGCTATGGAAATCAGTCGTAAAAAACGTCGCTGATCTCATTATTTTTTTACGAACACCAGTAAATTCACAATAACTTCTGTTTTACTGAACGAAAATTATTTTGTTTCACAATAAAACTGAGAAAGTGATCTATAAACTGTAATAATTGTTTGGAATTTAGTTGAAAATTGAGTGAACGGTGAAGATTAAAGGGGTTCTAAATAACTAAAACTGACCCTTAACCCCATATACAAACACGGTAGTGTTTGAATGATATATATGTGTGTGAGTGTGTGTAAAAGAAACTTAGTTTCTGTGTGTGTCCATGGGTGCGTTTCCTATAGACTCGAAAGTAGTTAAGCTAATTTTTATAGAAAAAAAAATGCACTTTATATTCTTGGCAGCTTTTTTTTTTTTAGATAGGTTTCGTGCCGAAATGACTTTGATAAGTATCGATAACCAATAATCGAAATAATCCGATGAAAGAAGGACGGCCGATTTTGGCCAAAGTAAACTCCTAATACAGTTGAACATTGCAAGTGCATGTGAAAAGTTTTATTATCAGACAAACCGAATGGCCCGATATATAAATAAAAATCAACTGTAGGGTTTTTTTTAAATACAAAATGGCGCGTTCAAAACAGAAAGTTTCTGTTAAGGGATAATTTCTCCATGAAACTTAATTTTGTCATTATAAAATAAAATTCATACCATCATAATGGCACATTCAGAAAGGCTAAGAATATAAAATCAACAGTAAGTTACTTTATAAGCAATGCTTGTTTCTGTTTAGAGTACGCTTGAAGAATGATATTTATCCTTACATTTACATTTTTATGTAAGCCATTATATATAAATGTATTATTATTATTATTATTATTATTATTATTATTATTATTATTATTATTATATTATTATTATTATTATTATTATTATTATTATTATTATTATTATTATTATTATTATTAGTATTATATTTTTCATAAGACCACTTGAGGAATGATACTTTATCCTTACATTTACATTTTTATGTAAGCCATTATATATAAATGTATAATTATTATAATTATTATTATTATTATTATAATTATATTATTATTATTATTATTATTATTATTATATTTTTTCATGAGACAACTTTACATTTACATTTTTATGCAAGTCATTATATATAAATATATTATTATTATTATTATTATTATTATTATTATTATTATTATTATTATTATTATATTATTATTATTATTATTATTATTATATTTTTTCATAAGACAACTTTACATTTACATTTTTATGCAAGTCATTATATATAAATATATTATTATTATTATTATTATTATTATTATTATTATTATTATTATATTATTAATAAGACCACTTGAAGAATGATATTATCCTTACATTTACATTTTTATGTAAGACATTATATATAAATATATTATTATTATTATTATTATTATTATTATTATTATTATTATTATATTATTATTAATAAGACCACTTGAAGAATGATATTATCCTTACATTTACATTTTTATGTAAGACATTATATATAAATATATTATTATTATTATTATTATTATTATTATTATTATTATTATTATTATATTATTAATAAGACCACTTGAAGAATGATATTATCCTTACATTTACATTTTTATGTAAGACATTATATATAAATATATTATTATTATTATTATTATTATTATTATTATTATTATTATTATTATTATTATTATTTTTATTATTATTATTATATTTTTCATAAGACCACTTGAAGAATGACACTTTATCCTTACGTTTATATCTTTATGTAAGCCATTATATATAAATATATTATTATTATTATAATAATAATCATTATTATTATTATTATAATTATTATTATTATTATTATTATGTTTATAATTATTATTATTATTATATTTTTCATAAGACCACTTGAAGAATGATACTTTATCCTTACATTTACATTTTTATGTAAGCCATTATATATAAATGCATTATTATTATTATTATTATTATTATTATTATTATTATTATTATTACTATTATTATTATTATTATTATTATTATTATTATTATTATTATTATTATTATTATTATTATATTTTTCATTAGACCATTGGGGAATGATACTTTATCCTTACATTTACATTTTTATGTAAGCCATTATATATAAATATATTATTATTATTATTATTATTATTATTATTATTATTATTATTATGATTATTATTATTTTTATTATTATTATATTTTTTTCATAAGACAACTTTACATTTACATTTTTATGTAAGCCATTATATATAAATATATTATTATTATTATTATTATTATTATTATATTTTTCATAAGACCACTTGAAGAATGATACTTTATCCTTATATTTACATTTTTATGTAAGCCATTATATATAAATATATTATTATTATTATTATTATTATTATTATTATTATTATTATTATTATTATTATTATTATATTTTTCATAAGACCACTTGAAGAATGATACTTTATCCCAACATTTACATTTTTATGTAAGCCATTATATATAAATATATTATTATTATTATTATTATTATTATTATTATTATTATTATTATTATTATTATTATTATTATTATATTTTTCATAAGACCACTTGAAGAATGATACTTTATCCTTATATTTACATTTTTATGTAAGCCATTATATATAAACATATTATTATTATTATTATTATAATTATTATTATTATTATTAATGTTTTTATTATTATTAATATTATTATTATATTTTTCATAAGACCACTTGAAGAATGATACTTTATCCTTATATTTACATTTTTATGTAAGCCATTATATATAAACATATTATTATTATTATTATTATTATTATTAGTATTAATATTACTATTATTATTATTATTATTATTATTATTATTATTATATTTTTCATAAGACCACTTGAAGAATGATACTTTATCCCTACATTTACATTTTTATGTAAGCCATTATATATAAATGCATTATTATTATTATTATTATTATTATTATTATTATTATTATTATTATTATTATTATTATTATTATTATTTTCATAAGACCACTTGGAGAATGATACTTTATCCTTATATTTACATTTTTATGTAAGCCATTATATATAAACATATTATTATTATTATTATTATTATTATTATTATTATTATTTTTTTTTTTATTTTTTTTTTTTTTATTTATTTTTTTTTCATAAGACCACTTGAGGAATGATAATTTATCCTTACATTTACATTTTTATGTAAGCCATTATATATAAATATATTATTATTATTATTATTATTATTATTATTATTATTATTATTATTATTATTATTATTAGTATTATATTTTTCATAAGACCACTTGAGGAATGATACTTTATCCTTACATTTACATTTTTATGTAAGCCATTATATATAAATATATTATTATTATTATTATTATTTTTTTTTCATAAGACCACTTGAGGAATGATACTTTATCTTTACATTTACATTTTTATGTAAGCCATTATAAATAAATATATTATTATTATTATTATTATGATTACTATTATTATTACTATTATTATTATTATATTTTTCATAAGACCACTTGAAGAATGATACTTTATCCTTACATTTACATTTTTATGTAAGCCATTATATTTAAATATATTATTATTATTATTATTATTATTATTATTATTATTATTATATTTTTCATAAGACCACTTGAAGAATGATACTTTATCCTCACATTTACATTTTTTTAAGCCATTATATATAAATATATTATTATTTTCTTCTTCTTCTTCTTCTTCTTCTTCTTCTTATTATTATTATTATTATTATTATTATTATATATAAATATATTATTATGATTATGCTTATGATTATTATTATTATTTTTATAATAATAATAATAATAATAATAATAATAATAATAATAATAATAATAATAATAATAATAATAATATTAATATTTTCATAAGACCACTTGCCGCTACTTCAACTGATATGCTACTTCTTACTTCCTAGGACCATGCTTATTTGCAGTTAACTTTGAGGTTCGAATATTTATTATTTTTGCGTTACTTGTATGAGTATTGCCGAGGGTCTTACATGGGGA
>NC_136523.1:58308786-58318786 GCF_053919585.1 Euprymna scolopes | reverse complement strand
TTAATCGGAATCGGGAATTTTTGGGGGTATCGGATTCGGAAAAATTTTAGCCTATTTTCCGATGCCAACACCGATTCCTTAAATTATCTTTTATTATTTGATTTTATTTTAAGAAACACCTTCCATTTCTTTTTGTAATAATGAAATAATAAATACTCATTAATTTAGACTTCTAGTAAGACTAACACCTCCAGCTCACCTCCTCACAATTGTGTTTTTACATTTGAGAAAATACATGCACATTTAAGATGTGTTTTTTTTTCGGTAATCGTGTTACAAGAAAAGGTTTCCCTTTTTCTTGTAAGAAAAACACTAGATAGACTGAGATACGAACCTTGTAAGCAAGGTTCGGAAAAATATTGAGAAAGGAATTCGCATTGTTCATTTTCACATAAAATAGATATATTTTTGTAAAAAATAATTTTAATTGTTCAATTCCTTTTATGAAATTGAATTAAAATAAGGTCATCGAGAAGAACGAACAATAGCAAATTAAAATTATATTGAAAAATAAGTTAGGTCAAAAAATAGGTTAGTAAGAATACTTTGTCATCAGAAATGGTTTGGACACGTGCGAACCACGCATGGTTAGCCCACGTGAGTTTCCACGTGTGTGTAGCACGTTTTGAAGCCATACATGACGTCATAGCAGAAAACGAATTCTCAATATAGTTTGTTGTTTCAGTGAGATTGGACAGACGGACAGACAGAGTTGGAGACGAAGATAGGAGACAAAACTGACATGAGGAGTGTCCCTTTGGAAGCGAAGGGAAAACCTTTTATGATGTAGTCGACTTTGAATTCCTAGATGTCATCATCATTGCGACTGGTCAAATGGAATAAAATAACATCCCATATTTTGTAACTGCCGTCTTCGTGTCATCTTTCTACCAAATTGAAGGTAATGTGAACTCATTTATATGAACTTTGTTCCCACTCATCTTATAATGAACTTAGTGTATAACTTATATAAGTAATGTGGCCCCTCTCCATCTCAGAAATGTGTCCCCCTCTCCATCTAAGTAATGAGCTGCCCCTCCTGTTTTGATATAAGAATTGATCACTCTCCCTCAACTCTCCTACGCGATATGTTATAAGAAACTACAGACTGTAAAATGTTATAAATGTACCTTCTCTCTTCCATCCTTCTCTCATCAACGCCATCTTCCCAATATGAAATCCCATATGCAACAATCGGGACAAAATATCACGTTTTTAGTTAAATATTAAGAGATTTATAAAAAAATCGGAATCAGTAATTGTATCGGAATCGGGAATTTAGTGCGGAATACGTAATTGTACACTGCGTTTAAAAAGTGTTTTCAAACCCACTTATTTTTAGCATAATATGAACGATTCGCACAGGCGCAGTCGTAAAACAGTTGACAAATAGATAAAATTACGTTACAATATTTCGTATTTTGACTCCCAAGGAGCATTTTTAATGTAATGAAAACAAATTTAGAAGATGTTCACGTGCCTAAATACCATATATTCAAATTGTCAAGTCTGTGCATCAAAAGTTCGTTGAGTATATAGGTTGAGCAATGTCCGACCCACATTTAAACAACTTTAATTGTAATTATGTAGAATGCATGAAGGAAAAATATTTAAAAAATAATTAAAACAACATTTATTTTTACTTAAAGTGGAAACTTAATTTGAAAATATTCTGAATCGCTAAAATCATTCCCATTCTCTTTATTTCACAATTTTTCTGTTTTCACCCTTCTCTAATAAAAATAATAAATCTTTTTTTTTTTTTATGAAATTTATAAGATAACTAAACGTATGCATTCATGGCCTGAACGCTTAATATCTTTTGTTGAAAATACTTAGAGTCCATGAAAGGGGCCCTTGTTATGGAGGTGCGCCAGATGCAGATGTGCATCATTGAATTCCTGGCAGAAGTTAAATGAGTATGCTGCTTACTATGCATATGAAAAAATTATTCGGGAACATAAAAAGTGGCTTTTTTTAAATGTTATGCCTGCCGTCTTCGAAGCGATTAAACATTTTTAGTTCAAAATATGAGGGTTTACTTTTTGAACGACCTTCGTATGCAAACACGCGTTCCGCACGCCCATGCATAGCAGATATTCATGGAACGAGACTTTGTGAAAGAAACCAACGTTATGGACCTGCGTTAGGACCAGAGATACGTCATCGTAATACTGACAAAAGTGCATGGGATAAGATAGCGATTATGTAGATAAACAAACTCTGGAGAATAAAAGCTTGCTCGTTTTAATTATACAACTGTTGTCTTCGTAGCTCTTTTTTTACATAGGAGTCACCACTTATCAAGGTCCAGAAGCCACTCAAGGATAAGGGTTAAAGAGTGTACAGTAGTCAATGAGAAAATATTGTAGTAATCTTGAGTAGTGGAAATTTAGTAAATTTGATTACTTTAAAGAAACGACTCACCAAAAATTTGTTTACGTTGGACTTGAAGATGATCATGTTTTAGTCAGCTGGAAAGCAGTCAAACGGAGGAGAGTTTCACAGGTGTGCAGTTCTAAGAAAGAAGTTTTGTTCGTGGAATCTACGTTTAGATTTAGACACAGATAAAGAGTGGGGAGCAACTATTGATAGTATTTTCAGCTAGACGAGTGTTTCTTATAAAAGTTTAGCGATGGGGACCATAGATTGGAGCTCAGACGCGCACCTTCCATGAAAATAACGATACAACCGAAACAGGTTAGCAACGTCTCTTCTGTGAGATACAGGTTGCAGGGAAGAAAAAAGGGCATCCCTTACTAGGCTACAGAGTCTATTTTGAATTCTGTAAAGGCAGAATATGTTCTTAAACGTTTTGAGTTAAAAATAAGAAACTTTACGTTTGAAACGACCCACGTATTTAATAAACTCAATATATAATCCAGGTAATTTATGTAATAATAAAATGCCTTGTTTGATTAAAATAAATATTTTCGTTTAGATCTAAAGTTCTTCAGTATATACATCTCGTAAAAAACCTAAAAGGTTTAAAATACACTCATGTGGAAACGATCTTTTAAAAAAAGCGTTAACATGGCCAAATTATTACTTATTGCGTTATTAACTGGATATATTTTTAGCATCCATTTAAATATGTTTTGATGCAAACAAGCGCACACAAAGGCATACCACGGAACGGCATCAACCACACGTTGATGCAACTAATGCGGTGATATGTGTGCACGTATGTGTGAACGCATGCACGTTATAAAATCTGTACGCGTGTAGTCGTATGAAAAACCGATGTTGCATTGATAGATCGATCTTAATATTATATGTGTAAGATTATCCACTTTCCTACTGGTCGCTAAATCGAAATGATATTGCAACATACACTTAAAAAAATGATAATGATAACAGATTTTATGCAAGGTGTTGCGTCAAGTTCCCATCACTTATCTTAGAAGGGTTTGCTGCAAAATTTGACACTTTACAGAGAAACACAACCAAAAACATGAAATAGGCAACAAAAACAAATATTGTAAGGCTGTATATGCAGAGAGCTGACAGTTTATTTAGTAACGGGTCGAGTCAGATATTACTATATTTTACAATGTAACTGCTATCGACAGAGACGGCAAACTTAAGAAGGCACGTGCTTTGGCAATCACAGCCGTGTTTACTCCAGCAAACACCTCTAACTTAGCCGTTACGTCTCAAATGGATAAACAAATAAAATAGGAATCGAAATAAAAATCTGAGTCGGCATTTTTTTTTCTTTTTAAACAAAAGTTTTCTTTTCGGCACCACTAAAAAGATGTTTCTCGCTTCCACACGTCCATTTAATCTGGCCGTTTCTCCTTCTTCCTATAACACCCCGACCGCAGTCAACCATTTCTCGCCTTCGCTTTGCACGTTCATTTTCTTCGACGCCGACTTTGTTTCTCTCGCGAGCACGTTGCGTTTTTTTCTCCTTTTGTCCTTCCTCTTCACGCGCACATTTCCTAATTCTTACATGCAGTTTTTCGACTACTTTTGCTGATGTTGCTAATCTCTTTGCATCATATCCATCCGCTGCTGCTGCTAATATTTTTCACCCTTCTCACACGCTCGGTTACATGCCTCCACAATTGCAGCCTTCAGAGAGTCTTAGCCTTGAAAACGTCCTAGAAGATTCCTTCAAGTGAAGGATGTTGCAGGCTATAACCGTCGTACATCTAGCCACTATCACCAGTGATGAGAAACATTGTTGAAAAGGCACGTCTGTCGTCTTGGCTTGTGATACAGGAGTTAAGTCCGGCTGGAAAACGTACCAGCATCCAGAGGCGCATTCGCCAATCAGAGATTTCGCTACACTTCTCAGAAGTAAACTGGGAGTATGTTTAGGAGTTTGCTGTATCATCTTGTGTATAATTGATAATATCTAGAGGTAAACTATCTAAATTCCATAGTTACTTGAGTATCTTGCAGATAAATTTCACCTCATGGCCCCAAAGGCGAAACTTCTACATTGTTTATACGCTTAGTTGAAAACTTGAAAATCGGTGACGTTATTTTGCAATTGTTTTTAATATGTTCATTGAATAAAATGTTTACAATTTGTATTTATAATCTCTATATTTAAATAATCAAAACAATAATTGTCGTATTTCAAACGTGACGCCTATATAACCCATAGTATGTAAGTTAGAATACTAATACACTATTTTTATTCTTATCACAGATGTAACGCCTGACAAAATTATAAGTTACAAATGGGGTTCAATCACAGATATACTCAAACTACAGAGTGACCCACTTAAAAGTAGCCCAGAAAATATAGTAGAGAGGGGGACAATTTTTGTTATTTTAAAAATTATATGCAGCATATTTTAAATTACCTGTAATGTTATAAAATATGCTGAAAGTGCTCCCTGTTGTAATTCTGGGCATGTTTAACAACATTTACAGATACTGTCTGTAGATCTCCTCTGGTCGTTCTCCTGATAGCGCTGGTAATGTTCTCCTTTAGTTGGTCTAGATTGTGAGGATTGTTTGCATAAACTTTTTTGTTTTAAATCCCCCAAAGATAAAAATCACATGATCACAAGTCCAGGTAACGTGGTTGCCACAACCCTTTACTTATTGTTCTCGTGGGGCGTGTTGCATGTAGCGCCATCTTGTTGGAAAAAGAACTGCATTTTGTCTTGTGGTGTCAGTTGGTCGTGAAGCTAAAGATTAGAGAGATCGGGCTACTTTTAAGTGGGTCACCCTGTATTATGAGATTTGTAACCAATATACGAGTTCATTATTATGCAGGCATAAAACTATTTAGATTTATTATGTTATAGTTAATTTTATCCATTACTTTTTCTAGAAAAGTCGGTGCCCTCTATCGCTTTACACATTTTCTCAAACGAGACTATTCTCCTTCTTTACAAATCTATTATTAGACCATGAATTGAGTTGTATTTTCATATTCTGCCTGGCGAACCATCTTATTTGAATATTCTTGGTCAGTTGCAGAAAATTATCTGTAATTTGATTGGACACATTCCTCTTCTTCTTCTTCTCCTTCTTCTTGTCTCTCACCCTCTATAACTCACTGCCCCCTCTCTCTCTCTCATAAAGGTGTGATGTTTATATTACCAGGTTTATTTTCTATAATACTAAAACTCCCCGTGCTTTTCAGAATTCTCTCATCCATTTCTTTGCTTTTTACAAGTTTGTTTGGCTAGATAATTACCATTAATTCGTTGTTTTTACATCTTATTATAATGCTGTTACATATTTCAGTAGCTTCTTCCCTGTTGGGTTGTCTATTTCTTTTCCGATGACTGCTTTCCTCCTAACTTCTTTCATGTCTTTTCAAAACAAAGGCAATGGCCACTACTATACTTTACAATAAGCACCTTCCATTATATTTCACATGATGATGCGCCCTTATTTCTAATGATTGCAATAATCCTAATGGAAGCCATATGTCTAGTGATCGCCATAAAATTAATCTAATATATTAAATTATTGTATTACCATTAGCGTATAAAGCGATGCTCTTTGTGTAAATAAACTGAGCTTAGGTATTTGGACAATGTCAAAAAATTGTTAATTCACTGTAGTCGTATAGCGCAACGGTTACAAGCTCCGACTGTCGTTTGGGCGATCGGGTTTCGATCCTGGCTTGAGGTTGAGGTAGCTGCTTGCCTAACCGCACTGATGAACTGCGAAACATTAGTGTATGTGGATGAATATATATATATATATATATATATATATATATATATATATATGTACATTCATCCACATAACGTATATATATATATATATATATATATATATATATATATATATATATATATAATTTAGGAAGTGATAGATATAAGTAAAATACTAAGTAGAGAATCAACCAGAATATACGGATAAATGTAATTGCAACAATACTGATTAATGTTTAAAATAGCATTATTATACAAATGACATGGACGTTTAGAGATGTAAAATAAGTACTCAGAAAAACAAAATACAATCATTGATGTAGAAGTAAATAATGAAAAATTAACATTAAACAGATCTAAAACGCCCCCGTCCATCGATACGTTACTACTCATAAAAGAACATGCTGGTCTAAGTAGCGAGCTATGTCACGTGATGGCCGTTTTCTTTTCAAAAATTGAAACTCTGCATTTTTATTTCAAGCGAAATCAATTCCTATTTGCAGCCGCGAAGGAGTCTTATATAGCAGTTAAATTATCAATTTTGTAATATTTCTTTTCTAGATGCAAACGCTAATATTATATTTATTTCAGTTTTAACCTTTATTTTTATTTCATTTCTTTATTAATTGTGTAAATGGTTTTCTCGTGGAAAGATGTGCCGATTATATCTGGCAAGTTCATTTGAAATATATATTTTATTTTATTTATTTTTTATTTTTATCATAGATTTTCTTGTCCTTATAACGTAACAGATTTTGCAATTGTTTTCGTTTCAGTACATATTCATTTATACTTATTTATATTTATTTATATTTTACCTAACCCTCTCTTAAACACACCAAATTGACATTATTATGTGCAATACTTAATTTTTTTTTAATGGAGAGAAGACAATTAATTGTGGATGCCTTATCGGCAGCTTCCGTTACTCTCGCTTCTCTTTATTTGTCCCTCAGTCCTCATTTTTAAATGAGCGATTTTTCTGACAAAGGGAGAAGAAAAAGCTGTTTTCTAGGTTGGAATTATTTCGCGTGAACAGCCGCCAACGATGTCGGAAATTTTCTGTTCCTATGTCTATCCTTGCAGTGATGTCACTAGTAAGAGTGCTGGATGTAAACGTTTTATCGGAACCGACGTTATCCGCCTGCTAGTCAGGAACCCAAACCTTGGATGAACCACTAAGGAGGGTGTCCTATCAGCAGGTGAAAAGTACTGGGGCAGCTGTATTGCCATTTGGTGAATTGATTCTGGACCATGGAGTAGCTTCTGGTGGGTCCTCTTGATGCTATATTAGTGGGTAATTGTTACGCTTTTATCTTTTCACGTGCTACAAAAATTATTTTTTCATTTCTATTTCTCTCTTGCTTTCCCTCTCTGCCCTGCTTCAAGCATGTCTGTCGACCTGGACTAAAACTCCCAAAACAGCATCATGAAAGGTCTCAATAAAAACACACGATTAAACCCGGATATCAGCCTTCTAATGTAGACCCCTACTACCATGTCTCCATTATCTAACTACGTTCTAACCTTCCAGAGGTTTAAACCCAATTACAGAAGATTAAACCAGATATATTATTTCTTAGTGAAACTGGCATTGGACAGACCATTTCCCTAGATGAGTTCGTAATTAAAGGATACTCTAATATAACTTCCAAATCTGATCCCAATCTCGCCATGTGCATGGAATATGTGCATATATAAAAGATGGCTTTCCATATGGTAGGTATATCTCCAGAGAAGATCCTAACTTTCCCTATATGTGCTTCCGGGTTGCACTTGCTCAAACTACTGCATTTATATTTGCTCTCTATCGCCCCCACAACAGCGGAGTTACTATCTTTAAAAGCATATCTGAGAAAATTGACAACGTCCTATCTGCTTATCCTTCAGCTAATATTAATATCTGTGGAGACTTCAATGTTCACAATGTGGAATGGTTAACGCACTTAAACAAGACCGATGATGAGGGGAGATTCTGTCATGATTTCTCCATTGCTTATAACCTCACTCAGATTGTTCACGAACCCACCCGTGTTACCGATACTGACGGCCAGTATGCAAGTCTGCTATACCTTTTTCTCACAACTTGCCCTTAACTGTGTTCACTTTGAAAAAATTCAGAAAAAACCTAACAGCCAGCCGTTGTTCTCCTCGGAATGTGCTTCTGCTATTGCGCATAGGAATCACCTTTTCCATTGCTTCCAACGTAATAGATGTACTAATACTAAAGCCGCTTTCAGAACAACCAGCAACTACTGTAAAAAAGAAATAAAGAACGCAAGGGAGATGTATGCTCAGTCCGTCAAGTCCAAAGTAGCTGACCAGCGGCTGTGTCTCCACCAGTTTTGGCAAATAACAAACAAAATCCTGAACAGAAGCGCGGGCTCAATCCCAACTCTCATAAATTGACCTGGCGGAACTTCGTCAGCATCAGAAAAAGCCAAACTCTTTGCCAAGAACTTTGCAGCTTATTCTACCCTTTTCGTCCAAGGCTGCCAACATTCAATATTTCCTTCTGTATTAAAAAAAAAACACGCTATGTGATATACAAATATATGTACGTGATGTTGCCAAGCCAATTAAATTGTAAAGCAACTAGTCCTGACGGTATTCCAATTAAAGTACTCAAAAGACTTCAACCAGAACTTGCGCCCATCCTTACACAACTGTTTAAACGTTGTCATAAGGAGAATTGCTTCCCGTCAGCTTGGAAAATCTCATCAGTATGCCCTGTATTTAATAAATCACGTGATCGGTCATCTCCCTCAGAGTACAGGCCAATACGTCTCTTGCGCGTCGTAAGTTGCTGGAATTTGTGTTAAATAGAGAAGTAATCAACCATCTCAGATAAAATAAACTTCTTAGTGACACGCAATATGGTTTCCGTTCTGCTAGATCTACAGCGGATGTGCATACAGTAATATATTATATCATAAGCAAATCTCTCGACGGAGGCTACCTTTCTAGGGCAATTGCTCTTGATATATCAAAGGCCTTTGATAGGGTATGGCATAAAGGTTTACTTCACAAGATCTACAGCTACGGTATAGCTAGAAATGTCTTCTCAATTATTAAATCATTTCTCTCTGATAGGTTCATAAGAGTAGTGGTTGATGGGCAGAAAGCAGAAGCTTTTAGTATTAATGCTGGAATCCCTCGGGGGTCCATCCTGGGCCTAACTCTCTTCCTGATTTATATTAATGATCTTCCAAATCACAGCCTTACATCATTCGATGACATCTATGCTGATTACACTACTATCTTTGGTGGCATAGCTAAGATTCTCTCTTCTTTAATCTTGAGCAAGTGGTACACTTGGGGAAAGAGGTGGCTTGTTACTTTTAATGCATCTAAAAACAAGCTTTTATCGTTACATCATCAACGCTCTGACTCCCATCTGGCATCAATTGAAATGAATAGCTCACGTCTTGGGGAGGTCTCATGTTTGGGCTTGACCTTTACTCATGATCTTAAATGGAACACATACATTAAATCCGTTGCCAAGGCCGCAGGAATCCAGTAGATATCTCACTGCTGATGCAATTCTGTGTCTATATCAGAGCCAGGTACGTCCAAGGATTGAGTACTGTTGCCACATCTAGGCAGGAGCTGCTAGAAAGTGCTTATCCTGCCTTGACAGAGTTCAAAATAGACTTCGTAGCCTTGTGGTGGATGTCCTTTTCTCTTCCCGGCAAACTCTTTCTCACAGAAGAGATGTTGCGAGTTTGTCTCTGCTTTATCGTTATTTTCATGGCAAGTGCTCGGCTGAGCTGTATTCTATGGTTCCCTCCTTGAAAAACTTTCACAAGAAACACCCGTCTAGAAGAAAACACCATCACTAATTTCCCCCACTCAATATCTGTGCC
>NC_136523.1:58183786-58303786 GCF_053919585.1 Euprymna scolopes | reverse complement strand
GACCACGACGATTCGTCCATCTTCTACAGAATTAAACATTAACGCCCAACAATAATAAAAAGTAGAGGCACAATATGTTGAGTGATAAAATTTGGTAAATTATTAGTGTTTGGGGCAATATTGGAGATTTGATTTTTATACAAGACGTAACTACTCTACGTGTTGCTATTGTTGTTCGTGAATGGCTGAATGCAATGTGAAAATGAAATGTGAATGTGTGTGAAACCATTTAATTGAAAAACTGCTGGTTAATGTAGGCGCCTATATTGATATTTTATAAATGTACATGCATTATATTTACTTGTCATATTAATTATTTGTTACAATTATGTTCCAAATTTGAATTACATGTATTTCAAAATAGGGAGTTACTTTTGTGACACCTTGTATATTATCACATTGCGATGAAAATTATTGATAAATTCAATACGAACTGAAGAGTAAAACGTATACATGCCTTCAAAGTATTCAAGAATATTTACATTTAATCCATCTTTCGTTCAACTTTAAACATTCCAAATTCCTAGAATACCAGTGATTTCAAGCTAACACATCATTATTTTAGGTAAGTAAAATGTATGGAGTGTCCATTATTATTACCATTGGTCAAAGAGTTGTATAATCTGAAAGAAACGATACGTGGTGGATAAAGGTGAAATGGGGTAAAACATTCTTAGCCGAGTTGCAACAAAGATTGTTTAGTTTGATAAGATCGAACCGAAATAGAAAACGATCCCTGTTAGTACACCCCATACATATTCTTTTATTATTACTGCCTCTTCTTTATTTAGTTGTAAGCAGTGTTTCCCCAGAATTAAAGTAGAACCCCGGGATACGTTCACCCTTGTATACAGTTTTTTCAGGGTATGGTATGGAATACGATGTTCTTTCGGCGCTTGTTTACGATATTTGCTCCCCCTTTACGGTGCTATTTATAATGTAATTTGATTATGTGCATGTGTATTATATATTGTACTATATTTTGTTACTAATTTTTAATGCTGAATCCCATGGTTCCACTATAATTGTCTGATTTCTTAGCATAAGATAGGGCAAAACCTCTTTCTACTCTCACTTGAGATAAACCATATATATTTTAGTGAAAATCTTTTGATTTGAGGGGCTAACAGTCGATTATTTCGTTTACATTAGCATGTTTTCACATAATATTACGCTTAATAATTCATTTCTGATGTTTAATTACAACTTTATTTTCAAAACGGTAAAATCTAATGTACTGAATGAAGACAAATCATTAATAAAAACGTCTACAAACAGGTTCTAATCACTCAATGGGACACCGAAAACATATGGATTGTGTAAGAAATTCTTAAATTTTATATAAGCTGAATTTTGAATTATTCCTTCTGCCAGTACTGTCAGTTGTATAATGATTAAATTTGGTCTGGGTGTTAATAGGGCGTTCTATATGACCAGCTATTGAAGCGAAGATCACTAGCTGTAAACTTTGCGATTCATTTCCATAGGGTTTGCCAGCTAAAGCATATTCACTATTAACTGCACACATAAAAAGAACAAAATATAAAAGCAATACCAAATTCTAATGCTTTCTGAATACTCTTAAATGTAATATATTGTAAATATATATCTATATACTTATAACGCCGAGTATTTCGCTCTGACATTAATATTAAAAGCTTACATTTTCCATTTAGAAAATATTAAAAGAACTTCCTTAATATACTGAGTCATGCATATACGAGCGACTACATAAGGTGTACTAATTTGCATATTTGTTTGAAGAATTGCTTTTTATTAATCAAATAATCATATTTTTTATGTTTTCTTATGAGATGATTCGTCGTGTTTTACTATTAGGCTGAATTCAATTTACGCATGGTTTCTACATTCTACATAATTGCGTAATATTAGAGTGAATATATATATATATATATATATATATATATATATATATATATATATACATATATATATATATATTAATGAAATATTTTGTGTATTTGAAGCGGTCCATATATACACCATGCAGACCAAAAAAAAGAGAAAACTGATGTACTTCATCGAATCTTTATTAAACAAATAATAGTGGATTTAGCCCTCCAAACGTAGCTATATACGTAATTCTTAATTACAAAATATGTGCAACGCTTCAAATGCAGGTAATATTTTAATTATTCACTTTGAGCGACTAAGGCCTCAGCCCTGCTGATTACTGTCTTTTTGAAAATCATACCATTATCAGATCTAAGGATTAACACTCTAATTTCGTTCGCGGATAACACCATGCGGACCAGGAACAAGAGTAAAAAGCATACTTTCAATAACGGGGATGTATATAACACACACACACACACACACACACACACACAAACACATCCACACAAACAACCCCACACATATATATATATATATATATACATATATATACATATATATATATATATATATATATATATCCCCTTCATCTACGATTTTTCCACTCTTATTTGATATTTTAACTTAGTCCATCTATGAATTCTGACGATGCTAGTTGGATATTTCCTCTTCTTTTTGAGGATCTTCCTCTAGCTGAAACAATATGTAAACTCATTATATACTCACAATAATAAATTTCCTATATACTGCTCTGGCTACACATTGAGCACTCTTGTCCTATTTTTTCACCACTGGCAAATATATATATATATATATATATATATATACATATATATAGGTGTGTGTGTGTGTGTGTGTGTGTGTGTGTGTGTGTGTGTGTACATATACATCGACAACGCTAAGACTGGAAAATGTGGACCACTTCCCATACCTAGGCAGCATCCTATCATCAAAAGCCAACATAGATGATGAAATACAACACCGTCTTAGCTGTGCCAGTGGGGCTTTCTCAAGGCTAAGGAAGAGAGTATTTGAGAACCGTGACCTTCTGGCAAAGACCAAAATCATGGTATATAAAGCTGTCTTGCTGCCCAATCTTCTCTATGGATCGGAGACCTGGACCACATACAGGAGGCACGTAAAAACCCTGGAGACGTACCACCAAAGATGCCTCCGAAAATCCTCAGAATTAGTTGGAAGGACCGACGCACCAACACCAGCGTCCTGAGTGAGGCTGACATTCCCACTATCACCGCTACTGTTGCTCAACGCCAGCTCAGATGGTCATGTTGTCCGAATGCCGGATCTCCGCCTCCCAAAACAGATTATCTACTCTTAGCTTGTTGAGGGAAAGCGTGCCCAGGGTGGCCAAAAGATGACGTATAAGGACAACATCAAAGCAAATCTAAAGCGGTTTCACATGGACCTTGAGACATGGGAGGACGTGGCTGGGAGCAGGTTGGCATGGAGGAGCGCTGTCCATGAAGGTGCTGCGCTTTATAGTAGTGATCTAAATGAAGCTGCTGAGGATAAACGCAACCACAGAAAGGACAGATTATCAACCAGACACACCCAACCCCACCCCACCACCACTACCTTTATCTGCCCAAATTGCACAAGACAAATTGGGTCTAGGATTGGGCTCTATGCTCACCTGAGGACCCACAGAAGCTACAACGGAGGACAGTCCTACTCGGACACGAGTGACCGCCGATGATGATGATGATGATATGCATATATAATTGTGATTGGATAATTATTCGGCATCAGAAGATGGACTCTGAAAAATTGGAACGTTTTGCAGTATCGAAATCGGTATCGGAATCTGTAATATTCATGCAAGTTTTCAATGTCAAGAAGGAGTCCTTTAATTATTTTATTTTTATTTGATATCGTTTGAAATAACATCTTCTAATGTAGTTTATAATGATAAAATAATAAATATGTTTTTAATTCAAAACTAAAAACTAAAATAAATAGTTTTTAATTAAAAACTAAAAACTATTGATCGCCCCACTCACAAATGTGTGTGTGTTTTTTTTTATTTCAGAAAATATAAGCATATGTGGTTTCACGTAAACGGGACAAACTAGACCGTAATTGATAAAAATTTAGAGATGTATAAGATTTGGAATCGGAATCGGTAATTTTGTACGGAATCGGATAATTGTGTCGGAATGGGGAAATCTTGAATTTGTTTTATCGCTATTTCGGTGTGTATGCGAATAGTATCTTCTGAATATTCAGTAAATGCTTTTGAAATTTGATATTTTAGGTATTTGGACGATGCGATCACATATAGTTAGATCTTTATTATGTAAAAATCGCCGGTAAAGAATTCAAAAATAAAATCGAACAACTTCAGAGCATTTTTAACTTAATGTTACTTAGTTTTTTTTTTATTTACTAGCATTTTAGACCGGCGTTACCCGAGTGTGTGAATGCTGACAAAAAAAAATGTAGTAGTATGAAGGCAGGCTCCAATCCATACCACGAAGTAGGAAAAGAACGGGAAAAAGCTGACGTATTTGCTGTTACGCCGACCTCCAAACCGGAAACGACATAGGTTTAAATTAAGGCTAGACCATCGAAATGAGAGGCTGACTTTCAAAAATATCGGTTAAAAAGGTGACACCCCCTGTAGAAAAGTTCCCAGTTGAAGGTGTAGATATTAATGTTTTTAGCCAATTTTTCGATATTTGTTGTCTGAAAGGTCGACCTTCCAAACAATTTTGATTTTGGTAAAATCCGTCACCTCTATCGAAAGTTTCAGACAGACGTGCAAACATAATACATGCATACATTTATATATTGGTAACTGAAAGCTTTCGACCCAATCCGATTAAAAAGCTTGCCCTATCTCTGAATACCCTTTATGTCAAATTTCAAATGTTTAGACAAGAAATTGTCTGAGTAATTTAGTAGAGACCACAGAGGCCAACTTTTTTAAAAAAAGGTTTGACCCCTATTTTGACCTGTAAACATTTATTGTTTTGGGATCAAATTAAATAATTAAGTAAGATTAATGTCCAAGGAACCTATATCTAAAATTTCAAGTGTTTATACCCTAAATTCTCGGAGGAGTTTTGTAAAGTTCTCAAAGGTCAAATCTTGAACTTTTATCCTTTAATAGCAAAATTCCTGGCCGAAAACCGATCACAAAGATTTTCCCAAATCTTCATATCCTGTATATCAAGTTCGAGTCTGTAGACAAAAAAAAATACAGAGTTATTGCATAGGGAAATGTACACACACAGAAACACAGACACACAGTTACACAGACACACACAGATACACAAAAACGTTCACATCCATATATATATATATATACATATATACATATATATATATATATATATATATATATATATATATATATATATATATATAGGTTAACCTTTCAATAGCTCAAACGGAAACAACGAAAGCTGAAGCGCTAGATAAGGACTAAGGCTGATGTCTTGTTTCGATTCCAGCTGATAGCATGGAAGCAAAATTGTTAAACTTTTGAATTCATTACTTTATATATTGGGTACAATTTAATAATCAATAACATTACTTACGTTTTGTATATGTTTTATTGCATTTTTGGAAATTGTTCTTATGCACTCGTCCCTTCAATATGGCAGAAATCTCTATATATATACATATATATATGTATGCGTATATATATATATATTCATATATATTTATATATATATATATATATTCATATATATATATATATATATATATATATATATATAAAGGATGGGTAAGATGACAATGATTAAATAACGTAAACAAAGAAGAAATATATTTTTCGATAACATAAAATCGGCCCAGATCAAAGTGCAGTCCTATATACATATATATCTAATATATATATATATATATATATATATATATATATATATATATATATATATATATATATATATATATATATATATAGAGAGAGAGAGAGAGAGAGAGAGAGCTAGATAGATACATACATACACACATACATATACATACATAAGCATGCATAAATATATATATATATATATATATATATATATTTATATATATATATATATATAACAAATCCTTCTCGACTTTTTCGAGTTTCTCATTTAAAGTGCAATTTAGTTAGATATCTCCGAAAACCAATGTGTATCATTTCTAATTCTCTTTGGGCTTGAAGCTGAATGCATACATGCTTGAAATACAATGAATTGGGGAAATAAAATAATGAGCGAACGAGATTATAGGAGTTGTGAGTACACAAACGATGTCAAGTATTCGATTAAGGCATAAGTAAATAATATATACATCGTTTCTGCACTACGTGACCACTTGGGGCTTATTAAAGTGAAGAAGACAAATCCTTTTAATACCGAGCAATTTTTTGAGTTGTCTAATCTTAAATGCACTTTATATCAAGTTTAAAACTCTTATATATGCTTATTTGCGTGTCTTTGAATCTTTGAATTCAGTCGCCTCGACTGCAATTATAGTCTCTTTCTAAGATTTTTTTAGGGATTTAACTGCCATGAAACACGATTAACACTCATTTATAATAGCGACGGAATAAATCGCCGTACAGCAGTTAGACTAAAAGCCGTTTGCTTAGGCTTAATTTACGTTTTGACGTTGCCGTTAAATCGTAAAGTAAACCTATTTTTAATAGTAAAGATATATACGTACATTTATTTTCTCTTGGAAAGATTCGAGGCTCCCAATATTATTTGAAAATGTATTATTTTATACAATTTACCGCAGTAAAGCATAGTTATATTCCCGAATAAGCACTAAAGCATACCTCATTCTTTGTGGGTTATTAAACCGTTTGATCATACTGTATTTGTTCACTTTCTTATGCAATCCTTTGTATTATTATTGTACTCTGCCATGGTCTTTTAAGCTGTAACGGTTGGTAAATACAGGACAGCCAATGCAATGTAGCAACGTATCGTCATTCACAGATGGTTTTATAAGTACTATAGCTCTTTTAACTTATATATATATATATATATATATATATATATTATATATATATATATTTATATATATATATATTTATATATATATATATTTATATATATATATTTATATATATATATATATATATATATATATATATATATATATATATATAAACAACTTTGAATCGTCCGATTCTCATTCGGAGATATGTTCTACTGGATGCAGGGGTACTTCAGAACATGACGTTCCCATATCAGTAGGATTGAGGACTTCTTTTAGATTCCTGCTTTGCAGTTGATCTTATCCACTTCCAAGACAAATACTAACTGTGAAATTAGTCGCTTTGTTAACCACACTATCCGTTCTGCTATAGGCATATCGGTTGGCGTGTCTTTGTGATCTATTTTTCATATGTTTAACCAAACATGTCATCTCTTCTTGTCTGTTTCGAGTGGACTAGTTTATTCATCAAATTCGTGTCACTTCTGACTGTACTTAGTTTTACACTGATTAACTCTCTGTACCTATAAAAATACAATCAATTAAGCTCCTAAAAATAATCCTGATTCGACTGTCTGAAAAACGAAATCCCCGTTTAAGTCAATACGGGCTTGCTTTTCTATTAACACGATACGACAGAAAGCAAGAATTAAAACAAACGCAGACTATTGTGATACTCGATAAAAACGTCTATTACCGGAACTTATTGATTTACAATATTTAAACTGATATTTTTTCATTTAAATATGTTCTGTGTTTTATATACTACTTCCCTAACAAATTCCAATTGCAATTTAAACACTTCTTTTACTGAGGAAAACAGAACTTTTGACTTACTTTCACGTTAGCCGCGCGCGGTCCATACGATCAAAACATAAGCAAAAACATTGTTTAATACAGCACGGACTTTGCTCTTACAGTGGACCCATGACAAAAAGTACGAAACATAAAAATAAAAAAAACACTAGTTGCATAACTCATAAACTGGTATATCGTCGAAAATTTGGTAATTATAAACTGTCCACTGAGAATTCTTCATCCGCAGGGCTTGTATAGAATAACTACTCGTCGGAAACTCTTCTGAAACTAAACAGGGCTTACAACTCAATATGGGTATGGGTCCAGCGTGAGACTTTATTCCGATGGATCACGTAAATTTTTTAGGATATTTAAGGATCAAAAAGTTACACAAAGTAATTCAGACTCAATATGAAAACAGAAATGAATTCAACTTCATTGAAAAGAATGCGACTGTCTTTGCGATATTATTACAGTGCTTAGATGATCGAAGACTATCCTTAGTAATCAGAGAAGCCCTGGATGATGACTACAAAGCATTGAACATATAAAGAGAGCATTACTTACTGAAAGGAACCCCAAAATGTGTCTTTATATGCTGATCTGACATCTCTAAAACATATGGAAGTCGAGACAGATTATATTATAAGGGCCGAAACAGCAGCGAATTCATTAAAAATGCCTGGTGAAGTTATTAGCGAAAGACTGTTAATCTGCATTGTCCTTAAAGGGTCACCGAGTGATTTCAAGCCATTTATTACCGCGATAACCCAGAAAGAAAAAAAATCATGATTCAAGGTGGCACTCAACAGCTACGGGGACACTGAGAAAATGATCTCAGAATAAAAAAAATCTACAAATATCATTAAATGTAAAAATGTTCACTTAAACAAATCAAACATTTTATATCGAATAAAAAAAACCGTAACTTTTCCAAAACCAAATTTTCTCCCAAGAAAAAGACGGAACTTTGCTACAATCTTGGGCGATCTGATCACAAGTTTACAATTTAGATACAAGATTTTCAAAGGAGAATCCATTAAAAGTGTGGAGAGCTTCGTAAGCGAACATACATTTTATTTTCTTGTACGTTTGGCGCTTCAACAAATAGTAAGAACCTTCTTGCAACGGCACGAAGTACGAAGAAATCTGATTTTATCAATTTTGATCCAAACTTTAATCCTCAGCGTCACTTTGTAGAGCTGGTCGACGGTAGTCTGGTAAATGGTATCGTTTTGATGAGAGATGATGCTAAAATCTCGCTAAGTAACAATAAAGATTAACTGGAAAGCGCTCTTCTTATGCGGAACTTTAAACAAAATACATTTTCTGTACACTCCGCCATTAAACAAGGGGCAAATATAAACTTTAGTTCCAATAAATCAAAACTGGTGTACACGAAAGGAAATTTATTCGACATTCAAGAAAATGGAAGATTATATTATTTAAATAGCCTAGTACCATTCCAAACCACCAACCATGATTTACAGACATGACAAAAAATTCCTGAGTACTGCAATATTCCAGATATCAAACACTTGCCGAATGTGGTTGGCGGAATGAAAATAAAAAAAAAACTTTAAAAGACTTGACAAACTGCGAGGATTGTGCACAAGGACAAGTGGCAAGATACCAGACAAGAAGGCCACGAAAATCATATCACTAAATTGAAACGCTTCTGTGGAACCGATGAGAAGAGAAAATTGCAGGTATCATTAAATTTTGTAGACGATAATTCCAGTTTAATAATGGTTTATTTCTTAAAGAACAAATCTGATACCTTGCTAGCAACTTAAAAATATGTAGCTGACATGCCCCCCTACGTTGCAGTAAAGTGTATTCGCTCTGACAATGTTATAGAATTCACTAATAAAGACTTCGAACTTTTATTAATTGACCCTCGTATCAAACATCAAAAATCGCTCTCTAATTCATCACACCAAAACAGAAGTGCGGAAAGATCATGGCGGACACTTTTTGAAATGGCAAGATATCTGCTCATTGAATCAAAACTCTGCTAAAAACTCTAGACGTACGCACTTATGGCTGTTGTATATATATGCAACCGGTGTTTTAACAAAAGACTATAAAAAAAACCATATGTTGCTTCTGCGGTAGAAAACCAAATTTAAGCAGATTGCGTGTATTTGGTTCAACTTGCTTCGCATTAATAGATAAAAAATAACAAATTAAATATTAAAACTTGTAGCAGTATATTCATTGGGTATGGGAGAGGATATTTTTCTACGTTTTCACTGATCACAATCCTGATCACAATCGCAGCGGCCCTGGCAGTGTCTTAAATATAATTGTTCCAATTCATGTTTCCTGTAAACGTTAGGCCAAGCAGTTTGAAAGATGTACTCTCAGACAGGGAGTCACTGGCCATATCTTTCTATATATTTAAAACATTGCCAGGGCCGCTCCGAAAAAGGTAGGCTCTCTCTACATGCTAGAAAACTACTGACACCTGAAAGTATCCTGTACCTCTATAAGGCCACCATTCGCCCATGTATGAAGTATTGTTGTCACATTTGGGCTGGTGCATCTGCTGCTAGTCTCTCGCTCCTAGACAAGGTTCAAAAGAGAGTCGCCAATCTGATAGGCCCTGAACTGGCATCTAAGCTTCAACCTCTGTCCCATCGACAAAACGTTGCATCCCTCTCCTGTTCTATAAGTATTTTAACGGTGAATGCTCTCCCGAACTACAGACACTTGTGCCCCCACGACGTAGACACCCTCGAAAAACCTTACAGGCAGCTAAATTCCATTCAATGTGATTAAGAAATAAATCATAGCGATGGCAAGCACTAGAACGACCATAGTTGGTTGTTATAACAGTGTTCAACAGTAAAGATCTGCTATTTATTAATAAAATTAGATATCTAGCATTATTTCTTATTAAGGTCCTGGCCGAAATATGCGTGTGTGTGAGTATATGTTAGAAAGAACTTGTTATTAAGTCATTTTTCGTAGTGCTAATAATTAACTTTTTAGAAATAACAATGCAATTTACCTGATCTGAAAATATTGTTAAAATATTATCCAACCTTTATAGTATCTCCACCAACAGTCCAATGGTGTCTGCGAATTAAAAAAGAATTCGGACGCGCACCAGCGTCGTCTTGCCGGGTGCCATTTTAAAAAAAGGCGAATTTTATTTCAGAAATGTTTCATGATATCCACAAACATTTGAATTATGTTTTCATTCAAGTATTAGCAATTCTTTATTTAAACATTTGCTATTCTTTATCTAAACATGAAACGCATTTAGTTCCATAAGTCTACACTATGAAGTCACCGGAAATTTTCATCTAGTTTACATGCCCTTAGAAAAACACACACACACACACATTCACACACGCGCGCAAACATACATATAAATATAATAACAATACTTATTTTTATAATGATTTTTTAATTTATGAATCCACATGAACTAATATGTAGAAATATTTCATTTTATGCATATGTTTTAGTATGCATTTCAACGATGCTTAATACTAAAACATGCTTCAGTTGTACAAGTATTCTGGCAAAATTTCGCCCCTTATCAGTCTCCTACACATATTTCGCTAAAACATTTCAGTTTTTAATTCATCAAGCACTTGTCTACTATTTTGTAAGTGCTGACCTCCTTTCTAAGGATTCAGAGAAGCCCCTTTTACTGTGTATATTTTACCTATTTACTCTGTATACATATACTATAGTTTAGATAAAATAAAGAGAAGCTAGAGCTGCACCCTGATGAATCCAACGCCATTTACAAAGACTTGCATTAGTGTTACATATATTAATGGGCTGTGATCGTCAAGTTCTCTTGGTTGTATAAACGAAAAGTTATTTCATTTTAAAATGAATACGAGGCGTTTTCATGTTTTTAATACAGATTTGTTTATTTACAATTTATACTTCAAAAGTGATAACTAATCATCATAAAGTGGTGGAAGTAAGTGGAAGCTGGGTCGCATAACTATGTGCCAATCTGTATTTTCGCTTTGTGTCTCCTCGCCTTGTTCTCTCTGTGCTGTTTTATTTATATCATTTTGACCTGTTTACTTTTTTTTCTCGCCAGCTTGTTTGTTGTTTGCAACTCTCTGGGTCATAATTTCTATTGATTGACCAGTTTACGTTATTTTCGCCAGCTTTTGTTTATTGTAGTTTTTGCTGGTTTTTGTCTAACCAAGGGGTTCTCGACCGGGGTCCACATGGACCCTAGGGGTCCATTGAATATTTCTGGGGGTCCACAGGCAAACTCTAACAAAACTTGTTATCATTATTATCATAATTATTATAGTTGTTGTAGGATACTTTATTTGCATTAAATTAGTTTTCATTTAAAAATAAAGCTTAATTATATAATATTTCTTTGATTATTAAAACCTCAAAATGTATATCAGTGTAAAATAGAAGATTATCTTATGATCAATTGTTATGAAGGTGTCCACCAAGATAAAAATAAGGGAAAAGGAGGTTCATGTGTAAAAAAAGATTGAGAACCACTGGTCTAAGCCATTATATATCAATTAGCTTTCCTGGCCGATTGACGTAATATTGACGCATTCTTAGGCATCATGGATATAGGTCGTTTTAAATCCCTCCGTATCACTATTACAGGTCACCTTTCCTGTGATAGATTTATTGAATTCTTTGATTGTCCGGACACCTCTCCATAACATTAGGGATTTCTCGAAGAAATGAAATCATATGATATTTCAGGAGGAATGTTCACTAAAACTAATCCTTCCGAGACAAAGGAAATATTCAGGATGTTCTCGATGGCAGTTCGTCAAAAAAGCATGATATTTATTCAGGTGCCTCCCAGGAGTTGATCTGTAGACTTTTATCATTTCTACTATTTATAAATAAGAACCCTGATGAAGTTGTGTCTTAGATGGGTTATTTGCTGACGACATCTTGGTCTATAATGAACATGAGAGAAATACGAATGTACATATAAAATGCATGCAATTCATGGTTATGACACGAACCATAATAAACTATTTTCAATCTGTAGCGGAATGAGGCTGTAAATTGATCTCTTCATGGAGTATTGTTTCCATATCTGGTCTGGAACATTTACATATAACATCTTACTTTTAGACAAAGTCAATCAACAGTTTAAAATCTAAGAGTTCCCGCACTATCGACCAATCTCCAATCACGGTATCATCACAAAAATGGCTCATCCGTACGCCCGTTTTACAAGTAATTGTATCTGTTCTAATTAACTTAACACTTCTCTCTCGACAAACATATTCCCGATTTATTCCACACGCATTAACAATGACACTTCTTCACTGCCGTGCCCTTTAAATATCGAAAAAAACTTCTACTGTTATAGTTGCTTCTCTCAAACTGCAAGAATATGAAATTTAATCCCGGTTTCCTATTCCAAACAAAATTTACTAATCTATTGAAGTGTTATCTGAAAACAGCCTTCACTGTTCAACTTCCCTACATTCTAGTATTAGACACGATCGGAAAATAGCACCTATGTTCAAAGTACATAAGTTACAAGTTGATAAAGGTTAAAAAGGCGTAAAAGAATTACGAAAGTAAGTATACTTAGTAAGGCATGAAAATATATCTTTGTGAATTAAGCAGTACTGAAACAATCATTTACTCCTCGTAATGGATCGCCAAGATAAAATGCATGCAATTCATGTTAAGTGTCGTATGTATTCATGTATTTATCTGTAGTGTTTAGTTTGAATAATTTACCAATCAGAGTATTTGTTATTCCCTGTCATGGATTTCTTTTTCCATTATATAATATTAGGGCTTCACCTTAAAAAATGTTTTTTTCTGGCTTCTACTTCCTTGTTTGTTCTATTTTGTTTAGATTTGACACTCCCGTATTTGTGAATCTTTCAATGCAATCTTATTTTTATGTTTAGTTATGTTTAGTTATGATTTTATTTTAACACAGGCGTGATTGGAGAACGTTTTTTCTATATTTGTTTTTACTGATGAGGTTAGCATAATATTTCACTTTATTATTTTCTTTTCTTTTTCTTGTGTATTGTTATTTTAAATAAAGATTATTTTGTAGCCACTGTTGGTTGGGAAGGGGGTTTGTTTTGTTTTTGTTTTTAATTTTCGCATTTCAAATTTGTTACTTCAACATTATTTTTACAGATCCTGTAAATTCTACATGTATGGTTAATCATACTATTTCTTACTCCGGGCGCTCGTCTTAAGCCTAAAGTAATAGTACAACTATGCTTTTTAATTAGTGGTTTTCTTTTATTTATGGAATGTGTATTTAGAATCGTAATATCTGGTTTTAAATTTGGGGAGATCATCCCCATGTAATACGTTTTGTTATTCGCGCTTTCCTTGCTTAACGTTGAAGCTCTATAAGCAATGTTTTTAGACATTTATTTTGTTATGGGCAATGTTCTAGAGATCTACAGATACACCTTTTCTAATCATAAACTTTTCTATTTCTGTTGGGTGGTGAATGTTCGTGTTTAGGCTATACACATTTCTAGTAGTTGTATTCGTGTTTTCTTAGCGTTATTTTCTTATTGGTTGTCGTAAATGAAAAACTATCTCAGAATGCATATCAAAATTAGAAATGATAACTAAAATATACAGAACAACATAGTTAATTAGAGCATTAGAAAAAGTACAATAACAAAATGCGAATATATTCTTCCTGGGAAAGACTATGTGATTACTCCGAGAAAATACATATTCTACGAATTGCATACTATTTTTTAACATCTGTCAAATTTGAAAAACAAAATATATAAAAACCTTTTTTATAAACAGGTGGCCAATTAATTATCGTCATGGGAAACATAACCTAGATGTAATTTAATTATTCCAGAGTTCACATGCGAGGAATAAGGAAGAACACTCAATAATTCTCCCCCACTTCCATTCAGTGATCTAACAGAATTTTTTGCAAGGCAATGACATATCTCAGTGCAATGTAGAAAATATTAACTGTGAACTCATTGTGATGATTAATTACAGGGTGTAGCTCTAAGTCAAGTGTCGAAAGAAATATGTTTAGTGTCGTGCAGTGAAATATGTTTAGTGTCGTGCATTGTTCGAAAGAGCGCACACAAAGATACTTTCTTGTTAAATTAAAGAAACGTATAGTATTGATGTCACACTCTAATTACTGTCATCGTTAATTTAAAAATAACAGGGAATCTTTGGTAACATTTTCCACACCATTTCTCCCATTTATGAGCATTTTAGAAATGCCAACTATTCCATATATATATATATATATATATATATATATATATATATATATATATATATATATATATATATATATATATATATATATATTCAAGCCAATATGATTGAACAAGAAAAAGTTTGGGTTTTTTTTTCTGAATTTTCTGGATATCTTTTCGATTCGCCGAGCGTTTTTTTTTTGTTTCAGTCGGCATGCTGTATAAAATGGCGCCCAAAACTTGATGTTCAGCCATATTCAACTAAAGCGCTTTCTATCTTTTTTTTAGTTAAAGTTGGATGCGGGATGGTTGAGTGCGAATTTTTCTTATTTTGCAGTTTTCTTATTTTATAGTTTAATTATTTAGTTTCTTGTTAGTAAGTAAATTCTGTTAGTATATTTGTCCCTGTGTTAAATGAGATCCGATTAAAAAGGGGCTGTGGATTTTTTTATCAGTATGGCTTCTAGTAATTTTAATCACTGTGTGCAATTGTAAACGTATCGAACTATAGAATTGTTAGTTAGGATATTTCTAATGTCGGACTACTGTAAGTTTTTATCATGGGATGTTAGGTGCTGTTCCATGCCGCTATTGTCCGCTAAATGATCGGCGTCCGGAGAGTCTTGTTTTGGTGATTCCGGCATATATATATATATATATATATATATATATATATATATATGTATATATATATATATATATATATATATATATATATATATATATATGTGTGTGTATTTGTGTGTGCGCGCGTATGCGTATCTGTGGAAATACACTTTATTTCCTTATAATATATACCAATACTTATTTAAGAAGCTCAATGTTATTACAGAGCAGTATAATGAATTGATGAAAAATGTATATCTTTCAAAGTTTATGATGTTTACCATATTACAATATATTGCTTTAATTCAGTTGACATCTACATTTCTTGGCAGTATCTGTTTCGTAGTACAAAAACAATCCCATAATTATTATATCAAGCAGTAAATCTATTTTGCGTATAACTCATGAGAAGTAAGAGCAACAATCAATCCATCAAAGTGAGATAGGGTGCGTTTTGACATTATTCAAAATTCGAAAATTAAAAGAGAGGATGTAAATACCTTATAATATGTTTACATTATGACATTGTAAATCTTTGTGCTTTTACCATTTGCTGAGTGTTCAAAAGTCAATTTTTTGCATGATTGTAGTCTTCCACACTTGATTCTTACTATCTTTAGAGTCTTTTTGGGCTACTTTGCTGCATTCACTTATTATGTAATTTATTGTTTCGTCTCGTTTTATCCGCAGAGTCTGAATTTGCTGTTTTCTTGCGACTTATTTATCCTGGCTTTGATGTGGTTGGTTCTAATTGCATTATCTTGTGCAGCTGTCATTAGGAATTGCGTTTCCCTGTTTAGGTTTCTATTTTGTAGTCATGACTAATTTTGTTCGTTAGTCTAATCTTTATTAATTGTCCAGGTTGCTATTTCTCTTTTCATTTTTTTCTCCTCGTCCTTTTCCTTGCCTCTTCTTTTTCTATCTTGTTTTATTCTTCAGTGTCTTTATCTGCGGGAATTATTCTTTTCAGTGTTCTGCATCATGTATTTTTCTAATTAATTTTTGTGTTATTTATGCAGTCTTCTATGCAGATCAGCCATCATCTGCCATATTTCTTTTTCATAAAGAGTCGGTTAGGATCAACTTTTGGATGTGGTGCATTGTGCATTGCCGTGAGTTTCCTGGTCTTCTGGTCGAGATGTCTCAGTTCTGCTTTGGTCCAACTTATAAACGATCCAAAGTATCTAACTAACTAGTGACACTGCCTCCGTGTTTATTCCTTTAATTAGGTTTCTACTATATAGTTTAATTTCCACGAGTAATCTTGTTCCTCTGAGGTGTTCCTTTTAAAGTTTCTCTTCCAATTCTGTTGTTTTGATGGTGTCTGCTTCCAGAACTCCAAAGTATTTTTAGCTATCATGTTCATTCAGAGCTTTCAGCTGTTTTATTAGGTGGTACCATGCCCTCTGTAGCTTTCAGTTTTTCTCTCGTCATGATTAGCATTGCTCATTATTCCATACCAACTCCCATTTGAATATCCTTACTGTTATTCTGGTTGTGTTTTTAATGTATTGAGTTATTCCGACCATCCATGTATATACGTTTGTTCATTCGTTCATCTATATTAGTGAACTAGTATTCAGCTTGGCATTTTCTTTATATATTGTTCAGGGGAACCATGGCAATGATAAACAGAAGTCGTGATAGGGAATCACTTAGAAAGATAGACTTTTGTATTTTAATCTCAGTTAAACTGTGTCCATCGCTTTAGTGCAGATTACAAAATAATCAATATTTCAGTAAATATGAGTTATAAAAAACTGAAAATTACACCATCCAAGGACTATATTAAGGTGAGATAAATCCTAAAATTTCATCAAAATTCATGTCATATTTAAAAAGTTATGTTATTTTTTTTATATTCAAGGATTTTTCACCGTCCATCGCTTTATTGCAAGTCTTCTAAGATAATGTTTTAGCTCAATAAAACAATACCAAAGCATCATAAATTTATATTGAACACATTTTCTGGGGAAAATCAACAAAAACAAAGGCACATTCCGAGGGCTAAGTGTCAAACAAACGAATTATTTGTCCACATATCCCCCATGTTTTGAAATTACATTAAACAACCTTTTGTCCACCGAGGAGGTCAATTGTTTGATCTGAGATGGAGTAATGGTTCTGGCAACGTCGACTATTTTGTTGCAAAGGGTATCCTTCGAAGAAAACTGCTCTCCTCCGTCATAAAATCCTCGTTTCAATATTGACCATAGGTGTTCGATGGGGTTAAGGTCCGGAGAACACGGTGGCCAGGACATGAGGGTTTCTCCAACAAAGCCCTGAGATCCAAGGAAGGATGTAGTTGCCCTAGCAGCATGAGATGGGGCATTGTCATGCATAAAAATAATCTTAAAACGACGTGACAAAGGGAAGATCATCTAGCCATGGTAATAAATTCTCATTTAGAAAGGTAGTGTAGGCATTGCTGGTGAGCTTGACACCTTCTGGCACTCGGAATGGTCCACATAGCTTATCCTCAATAATTCCCGCCCAAAACATTATGCCCCCACCTCTCTGTTGGCGACGAAATATATAAGGCGTTGGAGTTCCATTTGGATTCCAAACTTTGGCCCATCCGTCCGGTCCATCAAGGGTAGCACGAGCCTCATCTGTAAACAGAACATTTTGGCAATCCATTTTCATATATTTTTGTGCCCAAGCCAATCGTTTTTTCTTTGTGGGTTTGGCTCAATGGAGGCCTTGGAATAGGATTGATGTTCCTTGACATTTCATTCAGTACATTGCATCGGGCTTGTCTGGACCTTGGTATGACTTCAGCCCTCGCAAAAATTGTTGCACTGGTGCTGTTTGGGTTGCGCACAATCTCTCTACGAATTTTTCGAAGATCCCGATAAGAAAGGTTCCTCCTTGTGCCCTTATCTTTCCTGGACTTGATGTTGGGGTTCTTGACGAATGTAGCTAAAGTTCGGGGATCCCTTTTTAGTTCTGTGGCTAAATTTATGATCGAGAGTCCTTCTGCTAATCCTGCAATAATCCTCTGCTTCTCGGTAGCTGTTAAACGTCCTTTTTTTGGCATTTTATGAGACCTGCAATAAAGCGATGGACGGTGAAAATTCACTGAATATTAAAAAAATAACATACCTTTTAAAACATGACATGAATTTTTATGAAATTTTAGGATTTATCTCACCTTAATACAGTCCTTGGATGGTGTAATTTTCAGCTTTTTATAACTTATATTTACTGAAATAGTGATTATTTTGTAATCTGCAATAAAGCGATGGTCACAGTTTATATGTTGTCCATCCGCTGACAGTTCAAGTCTCCATGTTCTCATTATATTTTCCATCAAATTGATCATCTGAGCTGGTATTTTGTATATTCACAGACATTTTTTATCTATGATTGTGAGATCCTGCCATACGCTTTCTTGTAGTCGATCCATGATATGGCTAATTTTTTTCTCTTTTATTTACCTTCTTCAGTATCCTTTGGTCTACGTATGATATGTCGTGTGCTCTATTTTTCTATTATGACCATTTCGCTCTTTTCATATCTGGCTCTAGTAGCTTTTTGTTTCTGTCGGACCCGGTTGTTCTGTACAGTATATCCCCGGGATACAGTTGCCCTTGGGTACATTTTTATCAGGTTACGATGTAAAATACGATGTTTATTACTGCCCCTGGTTGCAGTATTTGACTCGTCTTACGGTGCTATTCATAATGTTATTGTATTATATACGGAATTGTATTTTGTTACTGATTTTTAACCGGAGTCTTACTTTATTTGTTTTTCCTTGGTTTACATCCTGGTAGAATTGGCTTTCATTTTTTTAACGGTCCTATTTCGTCTTATTCTCCTATTTAAGATGCCTTTTCTCCTTCAATTGTTCCTTTTTTTTTCTTGTTGAGCCTCACCCCGTTGATCACATTTTTACTTTTCTATACACTGCTAGTCATTTTCAACTTGTTTGTCTCTTTTACTTCTTTCTTTAGTTTGTTAATCTGACTTTCCAGCTCCACTCTTTAATCCAGGTTTTGTGGTTCATTTTCATTCCCCACTACTTTTTAAAAAAATCATGCTTACTGTCGTCAAGCCAGTAAGCATGATTTTTTTAAAAAGTAGAGGGGAACATTCTTTACCTGCATGAATGAAATTGTTTAAATCTGTAATGGTATTTTTTGTGATGTGCTTTTTTACCTTCTATGTTTCAGATTCTAATTTTTGTCACACTTGATTCCTTAAAGATAAAAGCTTATGTTTTTTCTCGTTCATAAGTTTCTTGATGTTTTCTACTTTAGTTTCTTCATTCTGGTTAAGTTCTGCTGTTTCATAAATATCTGTCTCGATGTTTGTTGTGTCCGAGTTTTACAGGTCTTCTACATCTGAAGTGTCTATTTTTCTTAGCGAGAGGTGTTTCTTTGTCTGTTCCATAAATTGTATTTTGTTATATTTCACTCAATTTGAAAGCAAACCTCTTTTTAGCATGTTTCGTGTGGTCTGCAATTCAATTATTAGTGTATTCCCTTTTGTTGTCTATTTATTCTTTCGGGTTTTTGGTCTATGTTGGTGTTCTTGGTTCTCCTGTGTTTTATCTGTATTGTTTTGGAACTTAACATTAGAGAGGATACTTACGTGTTCCGTGTCGTGATATTGTATTTTCTAAAACTAGAAATTGAGCCAACATTAGAAGGATGAGGACCGACCGTCCCATGCTGACTATCGCGAAATATATGTCTTCTGGGTCCTACGTTTCATATATCATAGTAAGTGTTTGTGGTAACTACAAAACCAGAATTGTTTTACTTGTGGTACTTTCACAGGGCTGGTGTTTACATCTCACGTAGATTCGGAGCTATGTGCACTTCGAAATTCACAAATATACTAATTACTTTTCTCATAAGTCTAGAATATTCCATCCCTGCATTCTAAGGCCTCTAAAGCAGATATATAACATTCTTTACCGATTATTTGCACATTTATGCTTGAAGCAAAGATTTATATTTCAATATTTTTCAAGTCACATTTATTTATTTATTTTTGTTAACACTTAATGTCTGAATGCGTAGTAGAATCCTTAACTACTTAATAAAGCAATTAAAAAGTGAAAGTATAAACAAAAACAAATAATACATTAATTTCCGTATCCGCGCTATGGAGAGGAAGCGATCGATCTATAACATTTCCAACCTAAATTCTAAGGTCGCTAAAGCAAATATCTTACGTTCTTCACCGAATTATTTTTATTATTATTATTATTATTATTATTATTATTATTATTATTATTATTATTGTTGTTGTTGTTGTTGTTGTTGGTTCACAACGAGCTTTCACACAGGTTATCCAAGATCTCTCATTGAAACCAACCTATAGCGTTTCCTGTAAGCTGTGTGGCACAAGTCTCCTCAGATTTCCAGTACTCTCCACCCTTTCGATATCATTTGCAAGTGCATTTGGATTATAGCAACAGCCGCTCACTATTGATTTCATGCTAGCAGCGGCAGTTGGTTTCCACTGGAGTTAGAGTGACAATAAGCCTCCCCAAGCATTTGTCAAGTGGAGGTCTGGTCAGCAATCTCTTCCGATTTTTCCATCCTTCTTGAGCTTTCTCGACTATTTGGTATCATTCTTTGGGGAGGGCGGTGATTGAATAATGGGAATGTGGATGGAGTACTTAAAGATATGCAGCCTCAATATTATTGCTCCCATGTAACGTTTCGTGTGTTGTCTCTGCAGAAGCTCGTCTGGTCCGCGCATGTGGATCATGTATTATTCCCAGCATACTTTATATTTCAGTTGTTTTTTTTTTTATTAAGGAAAACACTGGAATGTTGTTGGTATTATTATTATTATTATTATTATTATTATTATTATTGGTGGTGGTGGTGGTGATGATGGTAGCGTTGTTATTATTATTATTATAATTTATGTTATTATTATTATTTTTATTATTATTATATTTTTTTATTATTATCATTATTATCATTATTATTATCATTATTATTATAATTATTATTATTATTATTATTATTGTTGTTGTTGTTGTTGTTGTTGTGGTTGTTATTATTGTTGTTGTTGTTGTTGCTATTATTATTATCATTATTATCATTATTATTATCATTGTTATTATTATTATTGTTATTATTTTTATTGTTATTATTATTATTGTTATTTACGACCTAAGAGTAGTCACACAAGACATCATCAGATAGTTTTCTTAAAAAAAACACATTTTAGTGGTTTCTGGAGTTTAAGTTTGCACTTATCCAGCGGAAGTCGTGCTAGTGCTTTTTCTCTTGTGTCCTTTCATCCTCCTTGATGCTGCTCACTTTTTTGGCATTGTGCCGGTTCATGGTGACACCAAAAAGGGTAGCAGGATAACTTGCAATTATACTGCTTCAGTTTTCATTATTCCATGTGATGTTCTTTTGCACTTTGCATGTATAGCGGTTTCTGTATGCCAGGCGTGTGTTTGTAGCTTATATGTGTTAGTGTCCGAATCAAATGGAGGTCTTAATATGTCAGCCGTTTTTATTATTGGATATGTTGTATCTTCTCAGTCATCCCTATACTTCCAATCTCTCTCATTCCTTTTTCAAAGTTTTTCGATATTGTTTCTAGTGCTCTGTTAAGGATTCGGTTCCTATGATAAGGATTACTACTTTGTAGTTCTATCCAAGTGTTTTCTTTCGACTTATCTTTTGTCATCCATATGAATAATCCGTGTAGCTGTTTCTTTTGTCATTTTTCTCGTCTTTTCTTTTTATGTCATGCTTTTTATCAATGTCTCTTGTTGCAATAATTATTTTTATGGTACCTTGCATTATGTACTTCGTTTTCTAGTTCGTTTACTTTTGTATACAAACCAGTATTCTTCCTCCATCTTTCCTTTTCACATAAAATCGGTGAGTATCATTCTTTTGAGGGGAGTGAATCATCCTTTGTCATGAGTTTTCTAGTCTTTCGGCCGAGATGCCTTAGCTCTTCCTTCGTCCAACCTATATATAGTCCAGAGTATCTTACCAGTGATACTGCCCCTGTGATCATGCCCTTAATTAGGTATCTACTATATAGTTCAACTTCCAAGAGTTTTCTTGTTCTTCTGAAGTATTCCTTTTCAGTTTTCACTTTTATTTCTGTTGCTTTAATAGAATCTGCTTCTAGAACTCTCAAATGTTTGTAGCTAGCATGTATGTCTAGTGCAATCATATCAGTTTTGTTAGGTAGTACTATGCCCCCCCCCGTTGTTTCCAGTTCCCTTCCCCATGATCAGCAGTGCGCAATTTTTGCTTTACATAACAACATCCATTCAGATATCCTGGTTGAAGTTTCTGGTTTTGTTTATTAAAGAATGTAGTTTCTGTTTCGTTTTTGCAAACAATTTAAGATAATCCATGGGCCGGAGTTTTTGTGGATACATCTTTTCCTGTTCTGAATCAGCCTGTCCTGTAATGTTGTTAATTTTTAAACCAATCATTTCTTGCTCATCGAAGTTTATCAAATAATTGGCTTCCGTTAATCTACCCTTTTTATAGAAATAATATCACTAGAAATATTAATGATGAAGAAGCTTCCAAAGATTTCCAGTACTCTCCGTTTCTTTTAATTATCATTGAATCTTACACTTATTGAAACCTACGGTTTTTCATTTTGGTCTCTCGAATAACGAATATGATTTTTTTTCCTGGAAATTTGAGTCATCCCAAACCTTCTAAAATTTCAGTACTAATTTTCAGTGAATGTTATTTTGTGTTTTCTAAACTTGCGGATTATAATTTATAGGAATTACGCGGTTATTTTTGCTGATACGGTTGTCTCATCAATTCTAAAATTGTCAAAACAAGGATGTAGAACGTAAACCGAGTATGTGAGCCAGACTAAAAATTAAAGAAAAATACAGTATTAAAACAAAAGGAAAAGAGAGAGAGAGAGAGAGAGAGAGAGAGAGAGAGAAAGAGAAAGAGAGAGGGGCATAGGAAAAAAGTTTCTTTTATTAAAAATAAAGGTTGACAGAACAGAGAGACAAAACACATATTAGTCATAAGTGCACTTTATTGGAAATTATTAGAAAAGAATGATTCACCACGAAAAAAGTGTGATATTAATATATATATATATATATATATATATATATATATATATATATATATAGAGAGAGAGAGAGAGAGAGAGATACAGGCGGACACACAGACTGAAATAGATAAAGAAAAAGAGAGAGAAATATATAGAAAGTTATAAATGATAAGGATTTTGAGAGAATGATAGAAGTGCACAATAATGTTTACTTCTGTTTACTATTGTATAAAACAAGGAATACAAAAAGGTAGATGAAATACTATTCACTCTCATACCAACACGTAATCACACGTAAACCATATCACCGAAAAATAAGTTCCTACTCAATAATATATTTAGAAAAGAAAATATATTACACTTTTGAATCAATGAAAAAGAAGCATACATTAAACTTTTTCATGTTACTGAAAAAAAGGATATATTTGATTAAAACCAATCAAATCTGTTATGTAATGACACCATGGAATTTCCTTTCGATGTAAGTTGTGTAACACGATGACAGATGCGCTCAAGTATAATGCATGGACTAATTAGAATGTAATTTAACCTTAAAATAATGACGATTCTGATCAAATCAATTGCCCTTGTTTTTTTGTGTAAAACTTAATTGCCACAAAAGAAGCATATGTGCTACACCAAGTCGTATATTGTTTTGAAACATGTGTCGCAGTCTAAAAGCAAACATGTGACCGAGAAATGTTCTTCGCTGGTAACGAGGTCTGGATAAACAAAGTTAATTAGAAATAAAAATGTTTTTATTTGCAAAACATTTCACATATGTGTGAATATCCTGATAAAAAGTTATACAAATTGAATCAGCAAACGATATGTGCGTGGTGGGTGTGTGCACGAGAGGTGGTAAAGAAAGTAATGTCGACAAGGTATACTGGAGGGAGAGAAAAAGAATAGTCGATATGTAGGTTGAAATAAAGGACTTATTTTCATCGTCAGTGAGGTCATCTATGGGAAAGATACAGTAGAAGCGATCGAGTTTCAAAATCCAACTCGAAACAGCTGTCAGCTTATAAGTTTTATATTCACACTATCCGAACGCACTAACAGGGGTTGTGAATTTGAGCCTGTTGATACTTATAAACACAACAAAACTGTAATATGTTGAGATATTAAAAGTTGTTTGTGGCCGACTCTTTATGGAGAGAAAATGGAAACCATCTATTCTTACGGGATGAAGTAAAATTATAGACACAAAAACGATCATAGGGATGGAATCGATTAAAAGAAGCAGGGCATATGCTGCGCGAAGGTCACCTACTAAGTGTGCATCGTACAGAATTAAATACAATATTGAAATCATTATTCATGAATACTAAATAAATAGCCATATATATACACATATATATATAATGATTATTTATATATATATGTGTGTATATATATATACATACATATATAAATAAACATTATTCTATATATTCTATTCAAGAACTATTAAACATTTAATTCGGCTTAAGGCGTTGTACAATATAACATTGCAAAAACATAACTGGATGAGTTATAATTCCCCAGACAGTGCTCATCCTTTATATTCGTAAAGTGGCTTGATAATACTACTCAAATAGTAATTATTCTCTATGCCTACAAACACTAGTGTTAATGCTTACGTATCATCAGTGTAAAGAGTGACAATTCCTGCCGGTTAAAATTCGCAACCAGCCAGTAAACCACCCTTAGTTTTATTCGCTAAGCCTCTACCTAAGGGTCACCAAATAATTGTCACGTGAATGAAGGGAATTAAGAACTATTAAACGCCGAATTCGGCCAAACACATTTGACAGTCTCTCTCTCTCTCTTTCTCTCTCTCTCTCTCTCTCTCTCTCTGTATATATATATATATATATATATATATATATATATATAGGATAAAAAGAGAGAGAGAGAGGAGAGAAGTTGATAGAGATACAGTAATATGCCGTAATTATCAGTGTAAAAGTATAAATAGGACTACGACAATAGCATATTCTTGTTTTGATTCTCAGGTATGTATCCATTGATATATTATATGATTTTATATAGAGTGATGTGGTTCTCGGTTTATTAATTGTGCCTAACTGTGTCATATATATATATATATATATATATATATATATATATATATATATATATATACTCGAGAGTAAAAAAATGGACTGAATATGCTGTTGCCCTAGCTTTAGTGATAAGTTGTTGGATTATTAATCTATTAACAGGAATAGGTTTAAGACCCTAAACATGAATTATAGTCTTACCTGCAAGATCTCGTGCCTTAACATAAAGTACTATGCGGAATTTAGTTCTGAGTGACAACCTTCTTGGGACTGAATCTTCATCCTCAGTGAAAGCAATACTAACATTTTATTATAGTCGATGTTTTACATGAAAGGGCTGTCCCTTTCTTATGTAAGTAAGAATACGTACTAGATAAGTGAAAATGATATTGGGATAAGATTAGAATCGAGCCCTGGAGGCAAGTGTTAACGATTATGGAAAATGTAATGTTAGAAATTCAGTTCATTGTTAATTTTATTAGACATAGTTAAATATTGTTTATGTCGGAAAAAGAGTCGATTGTCCATTCTTTAAGAAATCTGGATTAAATATTTCAGTTAAAAGAATGGACAATGCGAGTTAAAATATATTGTTTAAAGTAGGTTAGAATTAAAATTTAGGATTCTTTGTTTGCCAAAATATGTTGGACGGACATGTGTGGAAAACGTTATATAGTCAAGATAGTAAAAACACTTCTGACGTTATAAACAAAGAATGCTTCTCAATTTAGGAATCTGAGGGTTCGAATTTAGAGAGTTGGTGATGATCAGATAATCAAAGCAGAACACACAGAGTTAGAGAGGAGACCCCCCAGAAGCTAAGGGAGAAAAATAAACCATGGAAATCAAATTTTTAATTCCTGACATCACCGATGAAGAATAAAAAAAACAACACTGTTTGTAACTGTGTGTCTCGTGTCGTTATTCCTTACAACGGAAAAGGTAAATGGGGTTTCTTATCATCTTGTAACGAACATTGTACAACCTTAACAAGTAATGTGCCCCTCCATCATTAGTGAAGTAACTCCTCTCTTGTATATGTGTTAACAAGAATCATTCCAGTCAAATATAAATGTCTCCCTCATTATCATCGTCATTCGTTCTAAGTCCCCGCAAATGTGTCCCCAATAGGTACCCCTATGCTACACACCAGATTAATGAACTTTTATCTCTCGAGTGTTGACACCTCTAAAAAAGTGTGTTACTAGATAAAATATATATATTTAAGTATTATTGTAAAAATGTCCTTGAGGCAGTAACAACAGAGTGCCTCGCTTTTGGTTGGCGATTTAAGTTTCTTTTGCCATATAGTCATCGTTTATCAAGGCCCTAAAAGAGGACTTAAGCATAACCGTGAATATAATTCCTGATGTTGAGAAATTACTTTATTTTGGAGGAAAGCGTATTGATAATCTCTTAAGTTTTTTTATTTTATTTTATTTTATTTATTTATGTTTTGCAGCGAAGAAAACCATAGGGTGAAGTTAAATTAAGCACCTGTCATTAATATAACGTCTCTTCTATGAAAAAAAAAAACTGTATCGGTTTGCATCGCAAAGGTACTTATTTTTCTCAATTGCAGCAGACTAAAACGTTGTATTACTAAACCCAGCGTTTATCTATTATTTAATTGGAATCATTATTGAAATGAGTATTGTTCATTAATTTATTTATTGATGACTCTTATCCTCATCTTTTTTATTTTTTTGTTTCACGACGTTTCGGACAACACTTCCTCTATACTGACGAGATAGGAACTCCTAGTCAACAACTAAGGAAGGCACTTAGGGATACGGAGTTCCTATCTGATCGCAGTTAACACCTGACGAAGGCCAGAGTAATAGTTGGCCGAAACTTCATGAACGAACAACTAAAAAAGATAAGGATAATTAGTCCGCAAAAAATGAATTAAACCCAGCGTTGTTGATTGAGCTCCTGCGAAGGTGAGCCAATTTTTTTTTTACACAGTGATCACCACTTATCAAGGTCCGGAAGCCACTCAGGGATAAGGGTTATTGCAAGTACATTACGTTAGTGTGAAGATTTGATGAAGTGTTTACTTAAGGGGGCGGTTCATTAGGAATTTGTTTATGTTGGACTTGAAGACATTCAAGTGGTAGTCCGGTGGGAAGCAGGCAGACGGAACAGAGTTCTACAGGCGTACAGTTCTAAGAAAGAAGCTTTGTTCATGTAACCCGCGTTTTGATTTAGGCACTGATCTAGAGTGGGGGAAATTTTTCACAGTGGATTCAGCTAGACGGGTGTTTTTCGTGAAAGATTGGCGAGGGGGGGCAGAGATTGGAGTTCAGACAAGCACCTGCCATGGAAATAACGATAACACAAGGATAGGCTCGCAACGTCTCTTCTGTGGGAGAGAGGTTGCAGGGTAGAGAAAAGGGCATCCCCCACTAAACCACGAAGTCTATTTTGTGCTCTGTCAAGGCAGGATAGGCTGTTTTTAGCAGCTCCTGCCCAGATATTGCAGCAGTATTCCATCCTTGGACGTACTTGGCTTTTATATAGATATAGAATTGCATCAGTAGTGAGATATTTTCTGGAGCGGTAGAAGGATCCCACCATCTTTCAAGCGACCTTAGCAACAGACTTGATGTGCGTGTTCCATTTCAGATCAGGAGTAAAGGTCAACCCCAGAAGCTTGTCAAAACACGGGCCTCACCCAGACGAGAGCCATCCATTTAATTGATGCCAGATGGGGATTAGAGCGTTGGTGATGTAAGGATAGGAGTTTGGTTTTGGATGCATTAAAGGTAACCAGCCACATTTTCCCCCACTGAACCACGCGCTCGAGATCAGAGGAGAGAGAATCAGAGAGAACTTTGTCATTTACAGCCTTTGATGTGTTGCCGTATATGGTCGTATCATCAGCATAGATGTCAACGAATGATTTAAGTATGTGTTTAAGGAGGCCATTGATGTAGATCAGGAAGAGAGTTGGACGCAGAATTGTCCCCTGAGGGATTCCAGCATTTATTTTGCAAGCCTCTGATTTTTGTCCATCTACCACTACACTTATGAGCCTATCGGAGAGAAATTATTTAATGACTGAGAAAACATTTCCAGTTATACCGTAGCTGGAAAGCTTGTGATATAAGAATTTGAAAGAAAATAATGACAAGTTTAACAATGTACTGCAGTTTTTAATCGTTATAGAGCAACACCACAGAAACATATCATAAAAAAGGGGCAAAAAAGAAAGTAATACAGAGAGAGAGAGAGAGAGAGAGAGAGAGATGGGGTAGTGATAGATAAATAAAGACATCTATTAATGTACAGAAAAATATACATTTAGTTAGATATAGAGAAAGTGGATGCCATCCAAGAAGTTATTAAGTAAGCAAAATAAAATGAGCATCTAAAACTCGTGAGAGAATAGTTGTGTAAAAACATGTAAGAATATAAAGTGGGAAAAGAGAGAGTAATGTGTATATATATATATATATATATATATATATATATATATATATATAGAGAGAGAGAGAGGGAATAGAGAGATGTATAGATAAGAAAAAATAAAACGTAAAAACAAGGATTAGTGGAAAAGCGAATGTGTGTGTGTTTGTGTGTGTGTGTGTGGCTGTGTGTGCATTTTTGGAAAGAAGGAGAGGTAATATCTGGAATTAGGAAGTTAAGGAGAGAGAGGTGGAGAAAGAAAAGAAGGGAGTATGAATAGACAACTTCACTGAGAGGGGAAAAAGATAAAGAAATAAAGAGCGACATCTAATAAGACAGATGGAATGTTAAGAGTAATAAGATGATGTAATTGCCGAAAAGTTTGGAAAAGTCGGAATTAATTTTGATACACGTCTTTTTTGTTTATGTTAACCAACACGTGGTATTACTTAGTGATGAGTAGGCCCGCGTATAAATTAATTTACAATAGTCGCACGTGCTGGCACTCGCACTGGGGTAATGTGCATACATCATAGAAACGTGTGAGCTCTTCAGATGGTAATTGCAAAATTTATCCAGAAGCGCAATTATTTGATATACTGATATTATGAACACACACAAAGACACACGCATACACACGCATAGGCACACGCTCATATATATCAGTGTAGGGAGGGAATAAACTTGTTTGTAACATCTGGATTTAGGTTCTTTAAATTTTTACGTTTGCATTTTAATTAGCAATGTTTATATTTCACGATCGTGGTTTCCCTCAGCCTTACCTGGGTGCTTTGAGGCGTGTAGTAGGCAAAAAAAAAATGGTAATAGGCAGGAAGGATCGAATCCGAATCGAAGGAGAAAAAGGACATAAAAGTAATAAAAAAAAGTCATTTCTTTGCTATCGCATCCCTCGGCCAGAAGTGACGAAGGTTTAAATTAAGGATTGTCAATAAAAAAGAGGAGATGGCTTTCGAAAATATAGGCGAAAAAAGCGACCCCTTTCTGTAGAAAAGCGATTAGTTGAGGGTGAAGGAAGTAATGTTCTTTTAGCCATTTTTTCGATATTTGTCGTTCGAAGGATCGAGCTTCAAAACGCTATCGATCTCGTGAAAATCCGTCGCCTCTGTCGAAAGTTTTAGGCATACATACATACATACATACATACATACATACATACATACATACATTTATACAGACAGGTGAGATTTATATTATAGATTAGCACAAATATCCGACGCTGCTCGGGATTGAATGAGACTCACTATCATGTACGTGTTCATTATGTTCCTTACACCATATACTATGATATTTACATACCCGGTTCCTACCTTCTAATGAAACTGGAAGAAGCTAACATTTACGAAACCTGTATAGTAATGCCTAATACACGTCTTATTTTCATTAAAGTTGAATGAACATATTTAAATTTTCCATTGTGTTAAGTTCCAATCAGCACTTATAAAGTAAGATCACGCACATATTTTGACTTAGGGAGTAAAACCACTTCCTTTGTCTTCCAAGTTACCCTTATGCATATGATACACATTTTATCAGAAATGTATTTTAATGTGTCACAGAGACGCTCACACGCGTTAGCAACAGTAGCCGCATCACACGTATACAAATGACCAAGTCGGTTGGCGATGTGACGTCAAAGTGGAGGAAGAGAAGATGAAAAAAATTCCAACGAAAAAATGCATCCCGTGGCGAGGTCCAGGAAAAGTCGGTGTAAGATGGGTAGCCAGGGACGGCGAGATACTTTTAGATCGTGTCGAGACGGCAAGGTTTTTTGTAACTAAATGGAAGATTGGATGAACTTATTGACTTATAAAGCCAGTTTTTTTTTACATGGAGGTCACCATTATCAAGGCCCGGAGGCCACTCAGGGATAAGGGTTATTGCGTGTACAGTAATCAATGAGATAGTAGGGTAGTAATCAGTAGTATTGGAGATTTCATAGAGTGTCTTACTTAAGAGGGCGGTTTGTCAGGAATTTGTTTATGTTGGAGTTGAAGACATCCAAGTTGTAGTCCGGTGGGAAACAGGCAAACGGAAGAGAGTTCCACATTCGTGCATTTCTGAGAAAGAAGCTCTGCTCATGGAATCTACGTTTGGATTTAGGCACAGAGAAAGAGTTGTGAAAATTATTGACAGTAGTTTCATCCAGAAATGCTTTCCATAGCAACATAAATGTGTGTCGATTATTTGCTTCTTTGCGACAATCTCTGCACACAACGTGTTAATATGCAACAACTACGTTTCATATGTATGATTTGGCACCGTTTGTCCAGATCTTATCACAAAGGAGAGTTCAAAATTAAGAAAAAAAAGAAGGAACGTATAAAGATTACAACAGAAAGAGAATAGAGTGGATAAGTAAAAAAAAAAGAAAAGAAAAGAAAAACAAGCAGTCAATAAACTGAAGATGGAAAGGTTAAAGAAAGAAAAAAGAATTGCCTCGGTTTGTGAATATTATCCTCCTTTTCCTTCTCTTAGCTTCACTTTCGATTTTTCCCCCTGTTTGATTCGTTAAATTACGAAAAACGCATAGAAGTAAATGACCTATCAAAACTCCTGAACACTATTTTTTAAATTGTTTACTACTTCATTTTATTGGTTATTTTAAAAAATGGTGTACAACTCAAAGCTAAAAATCAAAAATAATGTATACACCTATTGCGTTTAATTTACTTTAGTTTCCAAGAAGGAAGAAGCATTTCAAAATGTTCCTGTACCTCCAATGTTATTGAAAACCTAACAATGGTTATTAACATTCCCCAAATTTTAATTTGTTTTAAACATTTTATAATTTTCTTCTAATAGGGACATAGTCTCTATCATTAAATACATTATTGACATGTAATATCTATTAATTCCTCGCAGAAGATTATGCTCGAAGACGAATGCGGGTCTGTATCGGTATAGCACATAGATGAGAGAAAAGGATGGAATAAACAAGGATACTCAGAAATGACTTATTTAGAAGGAGGTAATACATAGCATGATAAAAATTACATCTATCAATATTACTTCAATATTATTTGAGTTTATTTGTAAGACTTTTCATGGACAAAAGTAATATATCTCTGTATTCGTTTTACTAGGTTAAAGTTATACTTTTTGAAAAGAAATAGAGTTAACTCCAACTGAAATAGAGAATAAATTATTTCACCTTTACTGTGTTATGCCGTCTTTATATATATATATATATATATATATATATATATATATATATATATATATATCTTTTAAATTTCAAAATATAAATATATAATTTGCTGTTGAATTTGTTTTATAGCCATTAGATAATAATTGAGCAAGATTTCTTGAATTTTAATTGCTTCTTGAGATTCCTTAACCTTGAATGCTAGGTGTTTACTAAAATCCAAACAATGGAGTGTATTCATGTGTGTTTATGTGGTTGTGGTTGTGAGGACTATATTAAAAGATCTTAATCTCTTTAGTGTTATTTCAAGAGATATGTTCGACTATGTAAGTCTAGACAACATTAGAACATGTCGAACAGAGCTGCAATAAATATGTTCTTATATATTAATTTCACAGAAAACCTCGACATTTACATCTTGCATACAGCAATAACATGATCTCTTACGAATGAAGACGGCAAATCGAATAAGGTATTACTGAGGAAAATCGATGAAGTCTGAACGCACAGGTGTAGATGCAAGAGATATTTACGGTGAACAGAAAGTTGGAATGTCTACGTTGTTCGATAATTCAATCAACTCGATTGATTGGATTGTGTGTCTTCTGTTACACACACAGGTTATACAAAATGTATTAGAGGTCATAATGTTAGGCCTCATTCATTGTGGGTATTAATCAACTACCAAGCACACCGGTGTTACGCGGGATTAATAATGAACTCCTTCACTATTCTAATAGTATCATGTAACTTTATTTGCACGTGTTTACTGTTCTCTTCCTTCCGATTCGACCCTAATGTACTTAATAAGAAGCTGAAGTGTTGTAGAACTATTTTTTCTTACATTATTATACTAGCGCGGGGTACCCGGCGTTGCCTGGGTGTTTGGGGGGGATTAAACAAGTAAGTATGAGGATCGAACCCAAACCCTTGAGGCAAAGTTGTAAAATAAAGTGTGAAAAAAGTGCGATGTTAACCATTGCCCCACCGCGAGATGCTAACGGAAACACGAGTGGATTTATTTAATTAGTTGGATTTAGCAGGTGCCCGTTTTAAATTAGGTCAAGTTTTGACTGTGAGATGGTATTCATTTACTGCTGAAGGATTTTTTTTACCCCGAAGATGTTATAGGAAAAAGATTAACCCACATGCGGCGAGCGACAAATATTGAATATTTATCTTCCCGAAATCGAGCAAATTAAATAGACAGGCGAGCTTCGTTGTTAACTCTGAGATATTACGATTTGTATGTGATATAAAAAGTTTTAAAAAGTTGTGAACCGAGCGACCGCTTCTCTGAAAGAAGTCTTTTGTAGACACACAGAAAAAGCGAACACATACATAAATGCATACATTTCGCTTTTATATTTATAGATGGTTTCAATTTCAATAATATCGGATATTTCTAAGCCCTGTGTATTGCTTTATTGCTAATAATTTTCTTTTTAAAATTTTGAAATTGCTAAGAAACACAGAGAAGTGAAATCTAGTATCCTGGAAGAGCAGAACAAGATACCCTATTCCACCGATTACTGTATAATTTGAACAAGTATTTTTTTTTGAAAATTATGATATTCTTTCTATTTTCTTGTAATTTAAAGTGCGTATATCATAAATCTAGGAAACAGAACACCCTGTTATGCTCTTCCAGTGTATCAAATTACATTTCTCTGTGTTTAAAATAAATTTCAAAATTACAAAAAAATATTAACCTGCAATAAAGCAACACACAGGGGTTTAATTGTAACGTTTTAAGGAGATCATTAATATTTGGTAACTTTAAATTGCGATTATGTAGATATTTTGCACAGTGATATTCAGAAGCACTTCCATTGTCTTCAATCATGGATTTTATACATATAATATAAATTTAATTAAAATAGGGTATATTTATGAATTTAAAGGAGTTTCAAACAACGTAGCTTGGTTAGGTTAGAAGAGCATTTAGAGTATTAGAATAACTTACACTGTCGACCCCGGAAGATACATGATTTAATCATCATAAAAATAAGATGTATTCCTAAGGATTGCATTCAGATATCCGGGATACTTTCAATTGTGCCACCCCATTCAACCTATCTATCTATCTATCTATCTATCTATCTCTCTCTCTCTCTCTCTCTCTCTATATATATATATATATATATATATATATATATATATATATATATATACTAGTCTGGTTGCCCGGCGTTGCCCGGGTGTTTGGGGGTGTATGCTGAGCAAAAAAACAAAGACAATTTTTTTTTTAAATTTGACCCCTTTTAATCCCCCTTAACATTTATTGCTTTAGGCTCGAATCAAGTTATTAAGTTAGATCCATGTCCAAGACACCTATATCTAAAATGTCAAGTGTTTATACCCCAAATTGTCGGAGAAGTTTGGTAGAGTTCTCAAAGGTCAAATCATTAAACTTTGGCCCCTTAACAGCCAAATTTCTGGCCCTAAACCAATCACAAAGATTTTCTCAAATCTCAGTACCCTGTATATCAAATTCTGAGCCTGTAGACTTAAAATTGACAGAGATATTGCGTAGGGAAATGCACACAGACACACACACATACACTTTCACTTATATATATATATATATATATATATATATATATATATATATATGTATGTGTGTGTATATATATGTATGGTAAAACTGGTATATATATATATATATATATATATATATATATATATATATATATATATATATATATATATATATATAAATATATATAAAGTGAACGTGGCTGTGTGTCTGTGTGTGTACATTTACCTACGCAATAACTGTGTCAATTTTTAGTCTAAAGACTCGAAATTTTATATACAGGCTCCTGGCATTTGGGAAAATATTTGTTATCGGTTTTCGTAGAGAAATTTAGCTGTAAAGGAGTCAAAGTTCAACGATTTGACCTTTGAGAACTCTACCAAACTCCTCCGACAATTTTGGGTCTAAATACTTTAAATGTTAGATATAGTTACCTTAGACGTGGATCTAACTTAATAACTTGATTTGTAACCTAAAATAATAAGTGTTAAGGGTCATAAGAGAGGTCAAAGTTTTTAAAAAATTGATCTTTGCGGTCTCTACCAAATTACTCAGACAATTTCTGGTCTAAACATTTGAAATTTTACATAAAGGGTATTCAGAGATAGGGCAAGCTTTTTTAATCGGTTCGGGTCGAAAATGCTTAGTTAGCAATACATAAATGTATGTATGTATGTTTGCATGTTTACCTATAACTTCTGACAGAGGCGACGGATTTTTACAAAATCCGTATCGTTTTGAAGGTGGACATTTCAGACGAGAAATATCGAAAAATTGGCTAGAAACATTAATATCTTCACCTTCAACTAAGAACTTTTCTACAGGGGGGTAACTTTTTTGCCGATATTTTTGAAAGTCATTTTTCCAACAGCAGAGTCTCACGTTTTTTCGCCGTTCTTTCGGCCTCCGGGGTACGGGTTCTGGCCTGCCTTCCTACTACAACCTTTTTTTTTTTTGCTCAACATACACATCCAAACACCCGGACAACGCCGGGCTGAAATGCTATTATTACATAAAACCATTTAAGATTTTATGTACATCTTCCATTCTTTTTTATGGAACACACAAACAACACCACACACACACAGAAATAAATACACAATTCAGTTTTATATAAAGATTATGATACAAAAAGTGAGTTCATCAAAATTTCTGAACGATTGTCGATTAAACCACAAGTCCGACATTCGGCGACTTAAAAAATGTGTTGGAGACTGATTTCTTTTAAGTCGCCTGATGAGGACTTGTGCTTTCAACTGACCATCTGCCTGAAACATTAGCATGTCGCCACCTTGTAAAAGTGTTTATATTAATAAAAATAGATCTTCCTCTTCATTTATTTATAGGCTTTGACAACAGAATATTCTTGTCATTCTTTTGACTCTCTGCTCAATATTCGCCACAGTTCGACATACTTAATCAATTGAGAACCCATCCGTATATATAAAACATATAAGAGTAAAAACAATGAAAGGAATATGCTGTTGCCAAAACTATATTTATTAACCACTTTCAATATGTACATATTTATCATTTTTATTATCTACAAATATTAGCATTTTATGCCTACACAATTTTCAATGTAAAATATTCTAAGTAATGCCGGGCGGAATATTCGAACCACAGTTTCAAAGTCACATTTTACGTTGCGATCAAGGTAGACATTACTTAATATGGAAAAACACTAATTAGAAGTCTATATAATATTTAATCCCCAGGATATATATATATATATATATATATATATATATATATATATATATATATATATATATATATATATATATATATCAGCCTTAGTTGACTTAGTGTTCAACAGTAGAGACCTTAACAATATCCTGTGTATTCAGGGTTATTTCTTTGTAGATTAATCTTTGAAATTCTTATAATTCTAAATCAGTTATTGGAAAGTAAATTGGATTATTTTATCATGTCCAGTCTGTAGCAATAACTTGATCTACTCAGTGAAAACCTCATTCTATCAACACACTACATCAAGCATATAGACATTTCTTAATAATAATTTTACCTGCTTATAACTTATCTGGGTGCTATATTTCATGCTTAGAGAATGTCGGCCAAAACAACTAGTCTGATATGAATATATCAGTCACATTATATGAATGAACTTTATATAAATTAACATTATATGAATTAACATTATATGAATTAACATTATATGAATGAACTCTTAAGAATTAGTCAGCAATAACAATTTTATCGCTAAATATCAGACTTTTATGGCGTATTAGCTATAAAGTGGCTTCCTTAATTAGATTAGTGCTTGATCATTTTTCAATTTTACCTACTTTGTTTTTCACTTGATAAATAATTAAAAAATAAATCGTAATATTCGACCTTGAGTAAAGTTAGTGAATGTTAACTGTCTAATACATAATGTTAGAGTTGTCTCCCTTGAAATGAACTGTTTCTTTTCGCTCCTAGATAGATGAGGTATACATTATGATTTAATTGTTTATGAAAAACAGTGTTCAGCAATTAAAGTATGCCTGCATGTAGATAATATATCAAATCCACGCGGAGTAAAACATTAAATGTCTTCCTTCTTATTTTGTTGATACGGACCAGTTCTTTTTTTTTTCGTTCTTTAATAACTTTGCCAATGAAATCATTCATAAATCTTGAGTTAAAATTAAAAAAAAAAAGATGTAATAGAGCAACACAGATTTTCTCAGACATCTCGAGACATGATCGCGACCTCTTTTTTTATTTGTATATTATAATCATGCTGGTACACCGGTTCCCTTCAGCCCACCGACGTTAAGTGATATATGTGACAGCTAATCCTAAAATAGATGATCATTTGGAAATATAAGTTACTCAATGTGGAAGCGTTCTTTAATTGTTTCGGCATTGTTTTGAAGCGTCTTGAACTTATTCTAGTAACTGTAATATACTCCGTACCAATTTGAGAATATTTGTTGTATTATTTCACAACCTTGTTTTGCAATTGACTACGTTCAAAAGCTGTCCAGAAATTATCAATTATCTAGCGCAGCTGAACTAGGGCTAGCTGCGATTATGTTGTTATATATCTCAACTTGTTGCCTGAAAAACAAGGGGCAGGCAACATTAATATATTCTAAGATGCTGAGTAAGAAATAAATGATTTTAGGGTTAATTTTTAAATATAAAATGTGAATATAATTTACTTTCAAATTTTACAAACTTTTAAAGGATTTTCTGTTATGTTTTCTGTTTACAGGGGTTTATCAATATCGTATGTGTGCTTGTATCAATTTATCTACTGAAGTTTTACCTGTGCAATTTTTATTGTCATTCTTCCTATGCAGTATTATCAGGTACTATTATGACATTAAATCTACATCAGATAACGATTAACTTGAGATGATGGTGATGGTTTTAAATAAATATCCACTTGTGAAATAAATCAAAATTTACTTGAAATATATTTTTATCAAGCTACATAATTCGAAACAAATGAGTCTTTTTTATACATGTTAATCATTCATTAAAGATATAAATTAATTTCGTCGATTGTTAGATGAGGAAATAGAGTAATAACGATTATTAAAACGTTGTGTCTATAGATTTTTAGAGGCATGGTATTCATAACTAGTATCATATTAATGACAGCTATTTATTAAGATCATAAACTTATCTGTTAAAATTTTTTTTTTATTAGACTTGCATTTTGTTTCATAGTTGTTCTGTATAATTTAACAATAAGCTAAACGCTGAATGATTTTATTAGTTGGGCTATTAAAGAAAGTTAACGCATTTATCTCTCAAACATTTGTACACAGACAGTTTTCTGAATCTATAAAGGAAATGTAATAGAATTTTGTTTTAAACTTGGAAAAATGCCATGGAAACGTGTGAAATGCTTCAGACTGCATTTGGATAATACTACATGAATCAGAGATTAGTTTCTTGATGGCATAAAAAATCCCAGGACGTCTGTGAGAAATCAAGAAAGGTGGTCAGAAATAAAGAAGTCAGAACACCAGAGTTGCTTTGGCAATTAAAGAATTTCATTTATAAAGATCGTCGTATTTCTATAGATACAATAAGTTCACAATTTGATGTCAGTTTAAGAACTGTACAAAAATTATTGACGAGACACTGAAAATGCCGAAGATTTGCGCGAAATTTGTTCCAAGGGTGCTTATATAAGATCAGAAGGAAAGACGTTGTCATGACAGCAGGGAGATCTTTGAACTATATAATTCAAATCTCGCAGTTCTTGATGCTTTGGTGATTTGTGATGAAATATGGATGCATTACTATGACCCAGTGACCAAAGGACAGAGTTCCGTATGGAAGCATTCTGGTTATCTCCGACGAGAAAATGCCACACAGAGCAAATCCACCCATAAAATTATGATGATTCCTATTTTTTACAATATGAACACGATTTACATGCTCTGCGTTCCCACTGAACCCACGGTAAATAAGAAATATTTTGTTGATGTTTTAAGGGAGCTCAGGAAGAAATTCCGGAGGAAAAGGCCAGCACTCTACAGATCGGAGCCGTCGAATTTCCACTGAGACAATGTACCAACCCACAGCTAAACGTTGTCATAGACTATTTAAACAAGATTATAACTTTTGGATATTTAAGGTTATCAGTTATACTAACGCGCCTATATTACAGTATTTTCAGTAAACATCTTACAAAATTCATAATGATACATTCATACAAAAAAATAATATATAAATAAATAAATATAGATGAACCTCAAAATATTAATATATTGCAAAACTAAATAAAATAACTGTGCCTTTAATGTTCACCGTCAATTTAGAAATTTTATTCCAAATTTGTAATAATTAATCCATTAATATAACAGAGAAAGATGTATACAAGTATACGCACACACACACTTACGCATATATATATATATATATATATATATATATATATACATATGCATATATATATATATATATATATATATATATATATATATATATATATATAGGGATTTCTTTGGTGCTTTGGATTTTACTTGTACAAATGGAAATTCATTTAACTTTCTTGAAGTTTTACATTTGGATTTTAGCGTCACTGGATTTTTTATCTTCCACCAGACTATCCATTAATGTGTAATTACCTTTTTCTTTACCATATTCCCTCTGCTTAACTTAGGAGAGGGAAGGAGAGTATTTTTTCGAAACTCCGTGAATTAAGGACTATCCATTTATCTAGTGTTTCCTTTTCAGATTAAATATGTTTTTAACTCATTTCAAAGTGTTTTTTAACATATTGCATTAACTGTTTGCTCATATTATGAGCTCTATTTCCTATTTGGTTTTATCGAGCTTTTATATCTGGCTGAGATAATTTTATAAATAATAATTCTTTAATATTTATAATTTACTATAATTTTACCATCTTGGATCATTTTGGTAAATTCAATTGTAATTTTCATTATATATATATATATATATATATATATATATATATATATATATATATATATATATATATATATAAAGTCAGGCCGCCCGACGTAGCGCGGTCTTAAAAATACGCATAGATATTATATTTTAATTAATGCAGAATCCTTATTATAAACAGAAATACTTCAGACATTAAAATCACTTTAAATTGATTTTTAAAAAATGAAGATTAAAAACGGAAAAAACAGAAACATGTGCATGTATTAGTAATATGTTTTTTCTTAACAGTTCACTTCTTTATTAGTAATAAGTCCTGAAAGTAAAAGAAAGTGGGTCAATTACGATAAGCATTACGCCAGCTTTAAATGTTCTTTAAAAATAGTTTTCAAACCTTCTTATTCTTAACATAAGCAATCTGTCATGTAAACGATTCACGCATGTGAATTCGTGAAACAATTTGCAAATAGACAAAAATCCGATGGCCCCATGTACCATTTTTCAATTTTATTCCGTAGCAGTCATTTTTTCCAGATGAAAACCAATAAAATAATTTGCCATATGTCTGAATCCCTTATATACCAAATATCAATATCTAAATAAAGTATTCGTTGAGTATATAGGTTTAGAATTGTCCTCATACGAGTACACACTCCTACTTTTATATATTTAATTGAAGGCAACCCGACATTACCATGTCGGAAAATATGCATAAATGTTAGTTTTTCTTTAATACAGATATTGATATATGTGCATGCGAGTACTGTGTAAAAAAAAACCCACTCGATCCGAGATCGAAACCGAAACTTTAAGACAGTGATTAAGGTACTATAACCACTGGAAAAGCTTAGAACGATCTTTACCAAGCGTTTTCAAACAACTTATACTTAACAAAACAAAAACAATTAACAAATTTGATGACCTTAAGTAAAATTATTTCAAATTTCACAAGTTCACAGCCCCCTTTTCCTGATTTAAACCGATTAAAAAGTTTTCCACTGAATACCTTATTTACTAAATTTCAAGTCTTAAAGTATAAAATGCGGTGAGTACCTATGTTTAGAAGTGTTTTCACAAGAATATTCTCACACACACACACATATACATATATATATATATATATATATATATATATATATATATATATATATATATATATATATATATATATATATATATGTATCCACTAGGAGTTCAGCCACGCTTTGCTCGGTCCCAATTAACTATTCATAACTTTATGTGTATATATATATATATATATATATATATATATATATATATATATATATATATATATATATATATATATATATATATATATATATATTAAAATGTTCGACTCTTGTCCAGAACAGATAAATCTAATAATTCAAGTGTTTAGACCAAAAATTTGGAGAGGAGTTTAGTAGAGTCTGCAAAGGTCCACTCTTTCGACTTTGACCTGTTGCCAGCCATATTTTCGCCCAAAAACTGATTAGAAAACTCGTTGCCCGTCTGAATACTCTTTATGAAAAATTTCAAATGTTTAGACTCAAATTTGGCTGTATAGTATGACTGTAAAGTTCAAATCTGACCCCTCACCAACCATATTTTCGGCCGATTTAAAAGCTTGCTCTATATTTGAATAAGCTTTATGTAAAATTTAAAATGTTTAACCCAAAATTGACAGAGTAGTGTGTAGAGACCGCAGAGGTCAAATTTTTAAAATATTTTTATCCCATTTTTTTACCTCTGGGCTCAAATCAAGTTAAGAAGTTTGATCAACGTCCAAGTAACATCCATCTAAAATTTCAGGTGTTTAGGCCTATTATTGGTGGAGGAGTTTGTTAGAGTTTTCAAAGGTCAAATCGTTGAACTTTGACCCTTGACAGCAAAATTGCTAGCCGAAAATCGATTAAGAAAATTTCCCCAAATCTCAATAACATTATGTCATAAATCAAATCACGAGTACCTTGGTAGGGAAACGTGCACACGTCCACATAAACACACACATGCAATTTTTCTTATATATATATATATATATATATATATATATATATATATATATATATATATATATATATATATATATACACATACAAGTTTGCTTTTATATATATATATACATATATATACACACACATACAATTTTACTATATATATATATACACGCACATACAATTTTACTCCCCTCTCTCTCTATATATATATGTGTGTGTGTGTGTGAGTTTGTGTGTGTGTGTGTGCCTTTGTGTTTGTGTGTGTACACGACATGATAACGTTGACACATTTGTTCTAACCAGATCACCAAAGTAAAGCAACGTCGAGCCTGCCCAGTACCTGATTGGTAACCAGTTGGAAAGGCGAGGCACTGCATGTACTGCGAGGTGAAATACCAGGCTTCTAAAGCCATTACCCTGGATAGCCCTAGGAAAGCATAAAGTATTCAGCTACTGACAAGATTTGAATTACACTACAAACTCGTGTAGTGAGTTCAAACTCGACTTTGGCTGCATTTTACCTTTACGTGTGTGTATGCATGCGCGTGAGTACTGTTTATAAGTTGTCTAATCGTTGCGATTATAGTCCAATTCCTAATTTTTAAAAATGGGCCAGTATTTTTAATGTCACTCATTGCATATGTGTTCTTTATAAAATGAAGCACGTACTGATATTTTTACAAGTAAGCGTAAAAAAGGTTAAAAGAAAACTGTTTATTCGACGCTTAAGTTGTTTCAACAGTACTTCGCATTTCAACTTCACAGTTGAAGACTGCTATAACAGTACGTCTAAGTTAAAGATGGCAGCATCAGTTGTACTGGAAGGAGTTACATTAACGACGCGTAGGAACGTAGGTAATTTTATTTGCGCCAAATTATTAATTGTAGTAAACAGAAAACTATATTCGATTCATTTATCATGCAGTATCTAGTAATATCTAATCTGGCATCATATACGCTAACACCCACCACACACATATACCCACAGACACACACACATATATATATACATATATATATATATATATATTTATATATATATAATATCGTACATTATTTCATTATGTCTCTCAGTTTGTCTCTGTAAATCTGTCCTGTTTATAGACACACAGGTGCGCACACGCATTGCACACACACACACACACACACACACACACACACACACACACACACACACACACATATATATATATATATAGAGAGAGAGAGAGAGAGAGAGATACAGACAGAGAGACAGAGAGAGATGTTATTTGCTTTTGTTTTGCGATATCCTTTTGAATGCATTCAATCATTTACGAAAGTGCATTTATACCTAAATGCGAGTTGGGAATAATTTTCCCTTTAATCAATTTGGTACCCCCACGTATGGAGCGGTGTATATATATATATATATATATATATATATATATATATATATATATATATATATATTGTTTTTTTATATAATTATTATAATAATATAATATTAAAATAATAACTATATTAAAAAAACAATACACACACACACACACACAAACACACATATATATATATATATATATATATATATATATATATATATATATATATATATATATATATATATATATGTATATATATCGTAAACACGCACAAAACACACTTATATTCACATATAGAACCAATTTTAGGAATATGAAAGTACGTATTAATTAAATTTATTCTGGAAGAATCTTGCTTTTTTCCCCGTAGGAACCTGGTGTATTATACACTGATGAGGCCTCTAAGTGTATATTTGATGACATCAGAATCCGTGTATATCTAGAATTTTTGAATATATATATATATATATATATATATATATATATATATATATATATATATAGTCATCCACATACAGTACAGTTTCACTGTACAACAGTTCATCTGTACGGCTAGACAGGCTCTCACTCAAGTCAGGATCGAAACCCGCCCGCCCAAGGACAGTCAAAGATTTTTACTATTACAGTATTGGGCTTCTGCTGAGCGGGTGGTGAATTAACAATATTTTCACATCGTCCAAATGCCGAAACTCGATTTGTTTACACCAAGAGCATCGCTTAATACGCTATTGGCATTTTGTACATCACTTCCCAATATGCTCAACCCAAGATATATATATATATATATATATATATATATATATATATATATATATATATATATATATATATATATATAAGCTTCATTTAGCCTTGACAGACTATAGATACCTGCTGTAAGGGTAAAATATTTTTGTGGCATGAGTTGCGCAATCTGCAAATACACCTCTTTTGCGTCGTTTTTTTTTAATATCAGTGGCAAGTTGAGGTTAAGGACGACTGGAAACAGTGCCGAGATAAACGGAGGGAGTTTATAGCGCCTAGCATTCCTAAAAGTTCACCCGTCTGGTATTATCAAGTTTCAACATTGCTTAACTTCGGTAATCTGAGGAGAACCAGGGTATCAACGTTATTACGACACACACACAAACACACACACACGTACATATATATATATATATATATATATATATATATATATATATATATATATATATATAGATAGATATACACATTGTGTGTATTGTACTAGAAATTATATCTTACAGTTAAGCTAAACTAAATTATCCGCTTTTCATCCTCGTGAGAATTCGTCACGCTATTGAACGAAATACATGTTACTCCGTGCTTTCATATATTTTCCTGATGCAGACTTTGCTATCAAGTTTACAAAAAATTCTTGCTGTTTCTAACTTTTAAATTCAAATGAACATATATATATATATATATATATATATATATATATATATATATATATATATTACCAGGAAACCACAACTTATCAATGCCCACAGGCCACTCGAGGATAAGGTTAAAGAGTGCACAATAGTAAAAAGGACAATATCGTAGTAATGATTAGAAGTGTATATCTCGCTTCAACAAACTGTTATTGGCTAAAATAAGCACTTTCGGAATCACACTCTTTTGCCAATGCAAAACAAGTGTATTTATGCCAATAAAAAGTTATTAAGAAGAGATTATAATTATTTACCAAGCATTAACCCTATCATACCTGAGATACTGAATTTAATTTGCGCATGCGCTTGTCTCCTGGTCAAAATTTTGAAATCCAGATCTCGAGCTACAAAATTGCGACTCCAACCTTCATCAACTACACCAGAATCCTCCTTATCACCTGGTTGAATGACATGCTCCTACTTTCCACACTCGATTTTGATCTAGGCTCACTTGCATCATCAGAATTATCATCATCTTCTCCGTCATCGATATATTTATCGTCACTAGTTTTACTTGATTCAGAAACATACCCCTGATCACATTCGTTTGAATGATAATATTCGGTTCTGGTGGCGATCAATTAGCTTAAAACGTTTTTAATGTCGCTTTGGTTTTTAGAAGAATTTCTCACGCATAATGTTTTCGGGATGCTTGAATAACTTGTATTTAGTAGATGTGAGGTTTGCAGAGTATGGCGGACGAGACAAAGTTCCGTAGTCTACTTTGTTCAACTTCTCCAGGGTTGGTTTAGCAACGTACTGTCTGGCATTGTCGTGGAGGATGATTGGGCCTTTTCTATTAATTCTAGTTGGTGTTGTTGTTAAAGTTTTTTATGCATTTCATCCATTTGTTAACATTAGTTCATCGCCGTAATGGTTTCGCCTGCATTCTAAAAACTGTAATAGATGAAACAGTTCGTAGACCACTAAACAGTCAACATGACCTTCTTTTCGTGCAACTCTGGCGTCGGGATGTGTCGTGGAGCTTCGTCGGCGACTAACCACTGAACTGAGCGTTGCCTGTTGTCGTATTGAACCTAGACTTCATCGCAGGTCACAACCGATTCAGGAAACGGGGCGTTCTTGTTGCATAAAAGAAGAAAAGATTGCGCTTTGTAACGGCGTGTATTTATTTATTTTTTTCGTTGTTCAATTCGTAAGAAACCCATTTATAAAGTCTTTTTGTTATTCCAATCCCTCTCAAGTGCTTAAAAATCGTCATATATGTAACGTTTAATTGCGAAGCAAGTTCTCCAAAAGTTGTGCGTTGATTGGTTTCGACTAACGTTCTTTATGTATCGTTGTCAACATCCGATGACCGACAACTTTTCTCATCATATTTAAGACTGTCTTTGCTTTCACGTTTAATAGTGGTTTTAGTGTCAAACGCTTCATGAATATCGCAAGCTGCTTCAGCAGCTTGTCGGCCTAGCTTTGAAATAAGAACATTGTGCGAATTTGGTTTTCCCCATCTTGTATTTGACGCGAAAAAGAAAGAAAACTATAAGATAGAGAGAAAAACACCATTGAAAATGATTTATTAAGCAAAGGTATCATAACAAAAACTTATATGAAAATGCATAATTTGAAAGCAAAATTTAAAATTCCGCAAGAACTTCCTATTAAACCGAATAGTTGACCAATCAGATTATTTGTTATACACACCCATTTATCGCAGTTAATTGGCGAGTTTTTATCAGACAGCAGTTCACTTGACCTATGATTCATTCTTATATTTGTTCGTTTTTGCAGGGAAACTAACCAAGTTTCAATCCGGATGTGTTTTGTTATTTCCGCTTATATTGTTTTTATAGTGTTTTTTTGTGAAGTTACTAATTGTTACTATTTAAATTATAATTATCAATCAATTAATCTTACTGGGCCTCGACAAAAGGATGGTGTAACTGTAAATTCATCCTTATCCGTTCGTCCGTTCGTTTCACTGCACGTTTCTCAATATACGCCTTAGAATTTAAAAAAAAAATTGTTCAAACATTAAACATGATATGAGTAAAACAATAACAGAACGAATTTCCCGGAAAAAATTCGCCCCCCCCCCCGGGTGGCTCTCAGTTTAAAATGGCTAAAATTCACACTTTTGTGCTTATAAAAAAAAAAGAAATGATGCCTTCGATTTTTATAAAACTTTCAGAAAAATTGTAACTAACTGATTTCTATATAATTTTGTTTGTCTATACTTCGCGATAACTCTTTTATGGCTAATAAAAACACTCCAATTTGGCACTATTTTACCATATTTATCCAACATTTTCTGTGTATGTCTTTTTAGCAGTTGTGCATGGTGCTGAACAAAAATTTAAATATGCAAAGGCGTTAGGACATTTGGGGCTAAATGGAGGGGGGAATGACGGACTAAGTAATTTCTTTTTTTGCATGCTGCAGAACTCAAATTTACATATGTTAAGACCTAAAACAAATATCGTTTGTTCATTTTCACCAGGATTTGACGTCCCCTGGAGACTTTTGGGGCTAAATGGTGTGTCTGTGGGGGGGAGCAAATGCTGAACTTAGTCATTTTTTAATGCCTCGTTCACTGTGCACTCAACAGGGACCATGCATGCTTTACTTGTATATTCATTTATGTGTATCAAACGTGTTGCTATTATACACATAGAGCGTAATAAATTAAGGGTTAAAATCAATCTAATTTCTCATTTATTTTGTCCGCACGAGTCTTTTAAATTCCTATATTTACAAGCTTGTATAATTTTCTACTCGGTTATCGACGGGCTTGCACTTTTTAAAAGCTACTAATAGTAGTTCGTTTTTGTTGTTTGTATTCAATGTGCTTTTTCATTTTTTAGCACTATTTTTTTAAGCAGTAGTGTAAGTTTGCAAATCGTAAGGAGGTCATACCTACTTAAAATTAAGAATTACCAGGGTATTTTTTAATCACATTTTCTGGTCTGGAAAAAATGCTTTTAGTTACGCATTTAGCTTTTTGTGGACAAATAATGTTGTTTTTTTCCCGTTAATTCTTAGCGTTTTCCTATGTTGTCGTTCCCATTTCTAATAGTTATATATCTCGCGCTTTGTCTTATTTTTATTGGTTCTATGTTAGTCATTTTTATGTGTTTTTGATGATAACATCTCTAGGTCTTCAGAGCATGAATAAGATATAACAGATGTGTATACATACACACACGCATATGTGTGTGTTTACGTGTGTATGCATATGTATTATATATAAATAGTATGGAATCTTATTTATTGCGAACGTATAATAACTGCACATGTTAGACTTTTTACTATAAATAATTAGATCATACAGGTCCACAAAACATCCGTTATAATATGAAAGACGTAGCACTCAGCAATATTTTAGATTGATTAAGTCGAGCTAACTAAATGCACGACTAAAACATTCCCTATGTGCTGCCAGGAGTGCATATTAAACACCTACATACTAAACACACATGCACACGCATACACTTACTATATATATAACACATATACACACATATATGAATATATGTATATATATATTCATATATGTGTATATGCATATATATAAATATAAATATAAATATACATATATATATATATATATATATATAAAGAGAGAGAGAGAACGCTACTAAGAATTCTACCGCTTTTTATCTTGCACACACATATATGAATATATATATATATATATATATATATATATATATATATATATATATATATATATATACATATATATACATATATATTCATATATGTGTATATGTATATATATATATAAATAGATAGATAGAGAGAGAGAGATAGAGAGCGCTAATAAGAATTCTACCGCTTTTTATCTTGCACACACACACACACACACACACATATATATATATAATTGATGTGTATGGGTGTGTAATCATAAGGAGTATGGCAAGAGAATACTCTTTTCATTATTTTACTCTCGAGTATATATCAGTTAATATCTTATGTGATTTTAGATGAAGTGATTTGGTTCTCGATTTATTAAGTGTGTATGTCTCAGATATATACTCGAGAGTCAAAACAATGAAAAGAATATGGTGGTGTTATAGTCCAAGTAATCATACATGAACACGTGTTTAGCTGTCTACATTGCATCTGGTATATCTTCGTTGTGTTCATACAACTATGGTAGTTTTATTAAAAAAGGTGCTGATTCAGAGAGTGATCCGCGCTATTTTTTGACATCGTATTTCCATGTTTAATTAAAGTGTTATGATATTATTTTTTATTCAATTGTAAGGTTAAAGTATAGAATAGTTAAAAAAAAACACCCTCTCCTCCCCATGTTTAGAATGCCTTTTAAAATAATAACGTTATTATTTCAGCACGGGTCACTTCCTTTGCTTGGTTGTTGTTTTTTTTATTTATTTTTTCGGGGACAAATTATGATTTTTTGACATAATTATTCGTTCATATTTTTGGTGGCCATTTACAAATCAGTCTGTTTTGAGGAAAAAAAAATCGCTTTTAAATGTGTTGCATATGAATACGATTATCATCACAGATTTTATTAAGGGTCTACATTCGAAAACGTTTGAATGATATGCCCTTTCAAATCCTAGCAAAGGAACGGAATATTACTAATAATAATTATGATTTCAATCGATTTTATTTTTCACAGAATTAAACTTAAGGTTGTGCAAGCGCATATATAAAGCCATTTAAAGTACTGTGTGATTTATTTTTATTTTATATATAAAAAATAGTAATAATATGTACAATTCTATTATGTTCAACGTTAGAATAGATTCAAGGTTTTATAAACACGGAACTAATTAAGATTGCTTAAACCAAGGTACTAATCATCAATTTCACAGGTCGAGAAAAGACGTTATGTATCGAAGACTTTCGATATGGACGGCGTCAAAATGTTGTAAGCGATTGACAAGCAGCAGTATAACGAACAGTTTAGAAAGAAGATATACATTACACAAAAAGATAAACATTAATAACTACAAAATAGTGTCGACTAAGTAGATATAAAACTGTAAAGTTTAACCATCATTGAATAGTACATGTTAATTGTATTAAAATTGTTATTGTTTGTGTGTGCGCTCAACAATAACAATACATTTCGTATCACCAAGTTGCAGTATAGAAATAATGGTCGACTCAACTACTAGTAGTTCAGTTTAGAGCATAACAGGTTGGTTTACATTAAAACATACACACGTACACAGATACATTTATCTATATATTTTTTGTTTTATTTAATTTCAGTCGAAGTTTTCAAAAATTAAGAGGCCCACTACCCGGCGCTAACACCTGGACTCTATATGATATACATATGAATAAAAAAATCAATACGAAAAATATATAAACGTTTATATCTTTTCTGTATTTATTTCCGATGTGTTGACGTGTAACAATACAAAAAGTCTTTTGAAAAAAAACCCAAATGTTTATTTCAAAAGCACATATTTTCGACCGATCCTTCGGTTAGGGTTAGGGTTAGGGTGAATGGTGGAAACATGAGTATAGGATGGGCTGTATTAGCAGCAAGAGGGGCAGGATATAATTATAGTTGTCAAATATTATTCTGTTAAAGAAATTGATCTTAACTATTTTTGATAGGTATATATATATATATATATATATATATATATATATATATATATACCTGTCAAAACTGTTTAAATTTCTTTAACAGATTAATATTTGACACCTTTAATTTAATAAAAACTTTCCATTAAGAGAGTTGTATTATAGTGATGTAAAACTTTATCTCTAGAATCTAATTTCATACTAGTGAGACTAATCTATATACATCTAATTTTGTTCAAAATACTTGAAGTATATATTTTTTAAAAATTGTATAATTTTAGCCTTAGGATCAGCGTGCTATATATATATATATATATATATATATATATATATATATATATATATATATATATATATATATATATATATATATATGCACTTTTTCTGCAAATGTAGTATGTAATTTTCCTGTAGTCAGTAGACACCAAATAAGCAAGATGCTTTAAATTATACATTTTATATATATATATATATATATATATATATATATATACATATATATATATACATATATATATATACATATATATATATATATATATATATATATATATATATATATATAAAATGTATAATTTAAAGCATCTTGCTTATTTGGTGTCTACTGACTACAGGAAAATTACATACTACATTTGCAGAAAAAGTGCAGTAAGTAAAACTTATTTTATATTATGACACTGGCGTATTCTACACTACATAATGATTGGGAAATTTATTAATAATTGTATTCTGTACAGTTAGGGGTGTTTTCCGTATATGTATATACACATGCATACATATACTTTATTTTGGACACACACATATATGTATCACTATGTATGTATATATATATATATATATATATATATATATATATATATATATATATATACATGTGTGTACGCGATATTTTGTTCCACTTTTCAAATATTTCTTAACCCTACAACAATGTTACGCTACCTATAATTACCCACAAATAACATCGGTCTCCTCATTAATGCGGATAAAACAAAGTTTATGACTTTCAATGTAAAAGGAGAGGTCTGGACTCTGGTTGGCAGCTGAAAGAAGACACTTAGTTTACGTATCTAGGCAGCAATATAGTTTCCATAGAGAGAGATATCAAAATTCTAGAGGGCATGGGCCGCATTGGATGGACTTCGTCCGGTGTTGAAATGAAGGCTAACTAACAAACTGAAAAGACAGTTCTTCAGGGCAATGGTAGAGGCTATACTTGTTTACAGTGCTACAGCCTGAGCACACACCCAAAATTGGAAAGGAAACTAGACGCCACATATATCCGTATGCTACGAACAATATTAAATATATCTTCGCAAAGTCATCCCACGAAGCAGCAATTTTATGGCAACCTACCTGCCATATATAATACCATCAGGAAAAGACGCCTACGATTTGCCGGTCACTGTCTGAGGAGCAAGTATGAATTCGTAAGTGATGTATTGGTATGGGATCCACGACACGGACGCTCAAGAAAAGGGCGATCTGAGTCCACGTACATCATACAAATAGCACAGGACACCAACTATGCCCCTAAAGATCTAAGGAAGCTGAGGGATGATAGAAGCTCTTGGGAGAAAGTGTCACATTGGTCCGGGCAGGGAGTCTGCCCTGATGCTGAACATTGTACATTATTTACTGCAACAAACCATGACCTTTTTTTTTAGAGTTCCATATATTTTTCTTGTTTTGGTGGAAATAAATGTCCAGGACATATTTTACTTAGACCTGCTATTTTTACTAGTTAGTCATGACAAGGGTTTCACTTTTAAATGAAACTAGGTTTACAATGTTGGTTATCGCTTTCCTCTTAGTTAGAGCGAGACTATGCCACTGGCAAATGTAGGTTCTCGCCTAGCTTTTGTTCATTTGTAATAATACTCTAATTATTGAAGACAGCGTATTGATAATTCAAACTGTCTTCTATTAGTTATAAATAGAGTGTATGCCCTCATCTGAAACTCGGGCGACTTGCTGAAAATCGTAAGGATAGATCATCGTGCATTTCATTATCGACTTTCTTTCTCATGTTCCAGATTCTCAGTCATACTTCACAGATATTGACTCTAAAACTGTGTGTTTTTCCTAACTCTTCCCCCAACGTATATACAAATGTATACATCTGCATATATGTGCCGATCGTTTTCTATGTTTTTAATTAGGATACAATTACGATTCCGAACTACATACATAGCCGAATGTATATATATATATATATATATATATATATATATATATATATATATATATATATATATATATATATATATATAAAGCTGGATATGTGTGTGTGTCTGGCCACGAATAGGCTCCTACATAGTTGACTATTTTACAAAACTGATTACATATAAAGATAGAAGATGTATCGAGACACAGTAATGCTTATGTTTGATCTGGCAGAACGGTGGTTCATTAAAATTGCGGGGGCCGCGTACTCACCTGGTCCACAAAGTATGAAAATAAAAAATTTGAAAAATTAAGAAAAAGAAAAAAAGTTTACAAGTGTTTTTGATATAGATGTACATAAGAATACTTTGATAAGTATGTTTTAACTTAACTATGGATGATATGATAAAATTGTGGGGTCTGCGTTCGCGCCTGGCCTCCATAGGATGAACATGGGCACAAACTTTAATAAAGACTTTTCATATCTATCTGCGTAAGTATACTTTGATAATTATGTTTCAGTTATTATTGCGAGCGTATAATAACTACCCCTGTTAGTCGTTTAGAAATGTAGAAATGTGGTATAATAAAATTATGGGGTGTTCGTTCGCATCTGACCTTCATAGAGTGAAAATATATCACAAAGTTTAACAAGGTTTCAGTGTGAACAGGTATGATGTATGGGGTTTATCTATTTTATTTTTACTTTTATCATATTTTGCTTTGGTTTTGGTACCCCCAAATTTAACCCAAATTTAGAACCCTTCCTTTTCATAAATCAGAGTCCATTTTCTGTAGGCTGTTTTTGAACCCAGTCAACGACGGGTAATTTAACATTTCAGCCCGGCTTAGGTCGGGCTCTATGTAATGTTCATAAGTTTTTGTGTATATGTATATATATTAAAAAGTTTGACTGATGTCAAGGTTACCTACAGGGAACCTTTCTAGGGTTTAGGCCCCAAATTAGCGGAAGAATTTCGGTAGAGTCTTTAAAGGTGAACACTTTCTCTTGGAAGCCAAATTTTCGCCCAAAACTTCATTAAAACAATGTCGCATGTCTAAATACCCTTTCTGTAAAAGAGACCAAAATTGACTAAATAGTTTGTTAAAGACCGTAAAGGTAATATATTTTAAACTTTGATCCCTTAGCAGCCAAAATCTAGGCCAAACCCCGATTTAAAAGTTTGCTCTATGTCTGAATACACTTCATTTATAATTTTAAATGTTTAGACCAAAAACTGGATGAGTAATTTGGTAGAGACCACAGTGGTTAAACTTTTTTAAAATTTGATCCCAATTTTTACCCGCTTAACATTTATTTTTTGGGGCTCACATCAAATCATAAAGTTTGACCAATGTCCAAGTAACCTACACTCAAAATTTCAAGTGTTTAGACTCAAAATTAGCGGAGGAGTTTTGTAGAATTTTCAAAGGTCAAATCGTTGAACTTTGACGAATTGAAAGTAAAATTTCTGGTCGCAACCCGATTAAAGAGATTTTCACAAATTTCAATACCCTTTTATTTCAAATCTCAAGTCTGTAGACTGAGAATTGGCATAGTATTTTGGTAGAGAAATGTATACACACAGGCACACGCACAGATAATTTCCGTTTTATATATATATATATATATATATATATATATGTGTGTGGGTGTGTGTATGTGTGTATGTGTGTGTGTGTGTGTGTCGTTAATAAAGTTTAATACGACACGTATATATGTATATAGCGTTACTATCCTTTTATTGGTTGTATGGTTCTAGTTCTGGTGGCCAAAAAAAATTATCAGATATATACATCTATAAGTAAAATAATGTTTATTTTTATAAACATAAGATATTTTTCTTTTCATAAGGGAAAAAAAAGGAAATACAGTTTTTAAATAATGAGAGTAAAACTTTTAATTAAAAAATCACTCATATGTTATATAGAAATCTTTCCAGAAAACAACAACAACAAACAAATCACGGTGCACGAAAAAAATATGCGTTAATTCTGCCATCTTTTTTTAAGTCCAGCTATAATTCTACAATTTTACGTATTCCTTTTTATAGAAAGGCTCCGGAATTCTCTTTATAAATCATAAGTAATTTCATTCTTAAAATATTAATGATATAAATCTAAGTTTAATCATATAAGACTTACAAGCAGTATATCAGAATTAAAGGCGAAGTACGAAACTAATTAAGCTACGTAAAATTACCTTGTGCCGTAAAACCTTTATTGTCGTGAAATAAAAATACAAAAACATCCTAGGTGTTTGTATTATAATATATCCTGAAAATATTAATCGATTATTGTATTATTTGACTCATTATTACTAACATAAAATATCCTTTAAACTTGTGATGATCGTTGTAAGTTTAATGTTATTCACCCAGGCATCAAATAAGATACATACAAGCGACTTAATTTTTCGAAGATATCTCCCTTAGGCACATAATTATTTTCCTACTTACTAGGAAAGAAGTAATTGAATCACTATTTTGGCTGGTGCATCTGCTACTAGTCTCTCGCTCCTAGACAAGGTTCAAAAGTGAATCGCAAAAACCTGCATGAACTGGCATGTAAGTCTCAGCCTTTGTCCCATCGACGAAATGTTGCATCCCTCTGCTTGTTCTACTAGTATTTTAATGGTGAATTCTTTGAGGAACTGCAAGAACTTTTGCCCCCACGACTTAAACACCCTCGACAAACCCGACAGGCAGCTAAATCCCACCCATACAGTAGAGATCGCTAGATGTAAAAGAGTTTTCTACTCTAGTAGTTTTTTCCCCAGAACAGCTAGACTTTGGAATTCCATTCCAGGTCCCTGCTTCTCCGACTGTACTGATGTGCAGAAGTTCAAGTGTTACGTGAACCGACATCTTGCTGCCCAAATCCCTACATAGTACCCCAGTAGTTGTTGCCCCTGATAGTAGCCCCCTACACCAAAGTTGCAATGTGCCTTGTTTGGGGTGAAAATATAATTAAAAGAAAATAAAATAAAATCCCTATCCAAATTTTCGAAAACCCTTACTGCCACATTATTATAACTAGATTCATAAATTTACAACGAATATACTCAAATTGAAAAATTAACCTATGTTCATTTGATGGGATATATATATATATATATATATATATATATATATATATATATATATATATATATATATATGTGTGTGTGTGTGTGTGTGTGTGTGTAGAGTATATACATGTATATAAATATATATATATATATCTATAAGTATTTACTATAATAAGTATTTAATACTTACTGATTCCAGTGTTTCATCCTTTCGGGCATCATTAATACCACGATTAATACCGGTCGACAATACATGTGTGTGTGTGTAGAGTATATACATGTATATAAATATATATATATATATATATATATATATATATATAAGTATTTACTATAATAAGTATTTAATACTTACTGATTCCAGTGTTTCATCCTTTCGGGCATCATTAATGCCACGATTAATACCGGTCGACAAATTCGACAACGAAGCCGTCTCTGTCTCTATTAGTGTTGTGGGCTACCAAGCATCACGATTGGAGGACTAAGTAGAATCAACCATTCCTTTGTAACCACTGGTCTCAGAAAATAGATGGATACATTCATACCATGTTTAACAGTATGCTACGAACGTGTTCCTCTCAAACCACTTTAGTGGCTCCTGTATTCGTAATGATAAATGCATATTATATTTATAAACTTTACACTACTTGTGGTTTCTTTCATTTGTGACCCCTAGCACGGGTCTGCAACAGCTGGCTGACGAGGATGATTCAAGAACTTCCAGTATCAATCTACAACAATTGCTTACAACAACGCGATGACGAATATTTGGACAAAGACTCCCTCTAAAAACAGTCATTGAAAAACAACATTTGACGAAGAAACGGATTCAAGCAAAAAGAACACACGCGGAAATTCGAAATAATTGCTTCCTAAACTCGGGGGAAATTCGAAACTTCAAAAGTATTTATTTTCAAAAGTTCGGTGAAGAACGGGAAAATTACTTGCCAACATTTGGGAAAAAACCAACATTCAAACGTAAAAACACACAAACTCTGGATAAAGAAGTCTTCGGAAGTAAAGGACAACAATTCTTGCGAAAAAATAGGATTTTACAAAGAGGTCGTCAAAAGCCCAATCTTACTATTAAAAAAACTACAAAAAGCTTTACAACGAGTTGAAACAGAACTCATAAACAATTGTGTTGAGAATAATTACAACTGAATCAATGATACCAAGTTTGCAGTAAATACAAAAAAACAACCTGTTTCCATCTCTACAAATACAAGTAATGTTAGAAAAAAATTGGCGTTCTAAAAAGCATGTTTCGCTAATATGTCTCATGGTTAGAAGGCTATAGTTTTGGGAAACGAAAAAAAAAACTTACGCAAATACAGCAAGTAAATGATAGTATATTTTATTAGTTAAACCAAATATTCGTACACATTAAAAGACGTCGGATTTTTATCCGATTAAAATAAACTTTTCACTGGTCTACGAATTGCACGTCGAAGAAGAAAAAAAGATTTCGCTAAGTGTTAACGAGAAAAGTATATTATTTTCGCACAGAAATCAAAAAGAATAGCCAATATTAAATAAATGCTATAAAATCTCTTTTGCAGATAAATAACTAATTATTTTTCTGGAAAAAAAGAGGACGATTTTTGTAGGATCAACAAAGAATTGAACTATTACCTACACGTAACAAAAATTGAAACATGGCAAATGCAATCTACTGCTTTCTGTATAAACGTAAACGCCGAATTATTTTCTCCTGAAAATTTCCACACGAGGAAATAAATATATGAAAGAAATATTCGTTGAATAACCAGGTATGAATTTTGCAAGGTTTTTTTCTGTTGAGTTGGTACTAAAGGAAAAGTAAATCAACGAATTGTGTTGTTTCTGAAAAATCAGTTTGTCATATTAAGTAATTCTAAACCTTCAAAATAAAACAAAACAAAACAGACATTTGTTAAAAACAAATGCTGGAAATGGTGAAATTCCAACAAGGTCAACAATATAAACTTGAAAAAAGGTTAAGATATAAACAATTGGCAACACAAAATAAAAACGAAGCAAAGCAGTTAAATTTAATGAAATACTTCGAGGAAAAACAGGAAAGAGAAAAGAAAGAAATGAACAAACAGATAGAAGAATTGAGAAAAATACATTTAGAGCAACAAAACCGGTCAGATAAAAAATGGACTTTACAACGCAAGTTTTAATGAACAAGGACAGCGAGGAAGATATCAACTCGGCCTTTTTTCCAAAATGCAATCAGGCCAGCTTGTAATACATTTCACTATGCTCCTGAGAATGACCTAACATTTAAGGCATATTTCAGATTATTTGAAGACCTTTTCAAGATTGAATTCAGTGCATATACGGATTAAAAGAAGGCTCGTTTATTGCTACGGAAGATCTGTGCATTTGAACATAACAAATTCGTGGACTGTATTTTACCAATAAAATCCAACGAAGTGTTGTTATACAAGGCAGTCTTACGGTTAATCGAGCTTTAATGTTCAAAAGAAGCCTTTTCTATGAAAAAAATGATAATGCATAAATCCTACTTTAATAAGTACTGCAACGATTTCAAGTTGTCGTCATAAACGACGGACAATTTCAAATGCCTAATATTCACACAAGGGTTGACAGCCACAAAAATACGCCGATATAAGACGTCGTGCTCTAAATAAATTGGAATTATAACATGATTAGACGCTTCAGAAATTGGCTGAAGATAGTCAGCGGTTCGTGGCAGTGAAATAATATTCCCGAAACATAGAGGATGCAGGTATCGCACCAATTAAAATTATACGCTCCAAACAAAAACGACACCAGTCCGCCAGCAATTACTAGGCAAGAGGCGAAAAGAACCCTCACAAAATTATCAGGATAGACAAAATCTTAAGACCCCTTGTAAGCAAATGTGGAGGAACTTATAAGTACAATGCATGTAAGTACCAAAGGGAAATAACATCTGACCTATGCAAGCGAGCAGGGCACAAAACCTCATATTGCAAAGCAAAAGTTACAATAAGAGCTACGTAAAAACTGCAAAAATTAACCGTTCACCAAGAAAGAACATAAGAAAATATGTTACGGTTAGAATCTGAAATAAGTAAGTGAAACTGCAATTCAATTAAGGGTCGGATTTATCGATTATAAATTTACACACCTGGACGAGTATAAAAAGGCCTCCGATGACAAAGACGAATAAAGTCGCAAGATCGGTGACTGGTGAAAAAATAAATGTTGAAGGTGAGGTAGTTATTAATATGTCACTAAAAAGAATGACAACAATCTAAAAGTGTTCGGTCTAAAGAACGCAACGAATTTATTCGGGACCGATTGGATTCAGGAATTTGAATTATGGGACTCGCCAATGAGTTATTTTTCTCACAAAGTCAAAAAACTTACTGCCTAAGCCGACAAAATTATAATAGATCTCAAAAAATATTTCCCATGTGTGCCCTCTAAAAAGCCTGGATTCTGCACAAAAATAAAAGCGGGATTTGAATTGTTGGATAAAGAAAAATCAATATTCAAAAAGCCACAGAGCATACTGTTCGCTTCGAGGGAAAATTTTGAAGAAGAATTGAAAAGACTAGTAGACACAACGATTTTGACGGTTATTAACAATAGTGAGTGGCCAGCCCCCACCGTATACGTGGAAAAAAATCTAGAGATTAGAGTATGCGCGGATTTTTCTACCGGATTGAATGCAACGCTCAAAGATAACCACTATCCGCTACCAAACCCAGACGAAGTATTCGCTAAGTGAATGGCGGAATTTTTTTCGAAAATAGATGTAAGCTAGGGGTACCTACAAATACAATTAGAGGAAGATTGATCAACACTTTTGTGTATCTCAATGCACAAAGGCATCTATAAATTCAATAGATAAGCACTTGGTATAAAAGTAGCACGTGCAATTTTCAAAATAGTCAAAACGTTGAACACCATAGAGATCATGTATTTCCAGTGTTTGACAGAATAAAAGCATAAGGCTTCATATTGAAGGCAGGAAAATGCGAATTATTTGGGAACGAATTAAATACCTGGGTCATATCATAGATAAGGTCGGGAGGAAACTCGATCCGGTTCGATCCACAGCTATGAAAGACATGCCAGAGCCGCATAATGTAACTACGTTGTAGAGTTGTTTTTATGGCGGGCGAACTATTATCAAACGTTCATTAAGAACATGCATAAATTACGCGCGTCATTAAATGTACTATTAAAAAGGACAAAAATGGGACTTGACGACTGAGTGCCAGGCAACTTTTAAGCAGTTAAAAATGCATAATCATCAGAGTTATCCCTGACTCATTTCAATCCGAAACAAGAGATTACTGTCGCAACCGACGGAAAATATTATGGGATCAGGGCATGCACTCTACACAAGACACTTGATGGGTCCACTAGGACGATTGCCTATGCGTCAAGACCTTTACTACCTGCGGATAAGAATTACTCCCCAATATAAAATTAAGCACTGGGGATCATATCCGGTGTAACAAAATTTCACCGATTTTTACGGTCGTAAATTTAAATTACAAACTGACCATAAGCCGCTTATAACCATCTTTGGCTCTAAAAAAAGGTCAAACAGTCTACAAAGATGGGGCACCATTCTACTGAATTACAATTTTAGTATGGAATTTCTCACATCTGCGAAGTTAAGTCTCACAGTCGGATTGGCCCGATAAATTCCGAAATCAAAAGAACCGCTGGAAAACACAGTAATACATCAATACAAAGTGCAAAGGACTATACACACATACTGTGTAATACGATCAAAGAACTACCAGTGACTTTAGAAGATATAATAAGGGAGGCGGAATGAGATAGTTTCACCAAAGAAAGGAAACAATGCAGAAGTTTATTCTATTCTATTTGCAATTAGGTACTGTTTTACCGAAAAAGAGTAGTAATCCCAGCTACATTACGAAATAAAATCCTAAAGGATTTCTATACGGGATACCTTTGAGCTACACGAATGAAGAGACTTATGAGGTCCTACTTTTACTGGAAGAGTTAGGACACTGATAGAGAAGGCACGGTAATGTCATGTAAGGGATGCGCATTGCTTGCAAATGCGTCCACAATACAATTTTAGGAGATAAGTCATCTCCCTCTCAGTACAATAAGTCTCCTGTGTGTTATGAGTAAGTTGCTGGAATCCATATTACATAGAGAAATAGTCAACCACCTCAGCAGAAACAAGCTTCTTAGTGACACGCAATATGTTTTCCGCTCTGCAAGATCTACCGCAGATGTGCTGACGGTTATATCTCACGGGATTAGTAAATGTCTTGACAAAGGCTTCCTTTCTATGGCAATTACTCTTGACATATCAAAGGCCTTCGACAAGGTATGGCATAAAGGTCAACTTCACAAGCTTTCCAGCTACGGTATAACTGGAAATGGTTTCTGAATCATTAAATCATTTCTCTCCGATAGGCTCATAAGAGTAGTGGTCGATGGACAAAAATCAGAGGCCTGCAGTATTAATGTTGGAGTCCCTCAGGGGTCAATCCTGGGCCCAACTCTCTTCCTTATCTACATCAATGACCTCCCTAAACTCATACTTAAATCATTCGTTGACATCTGTGCTGATGACACGACCATCTACGGCAACACATAAAAGGCTGTAAATGACAAAGTTCTCTCTGATTCTCTCTCCTCTGATTTCGAGCGCGTGGTTCAGTGGGGGAAAATGTGGCTAGTTACCTTTAATGCATCAAAAACCAAACTTCTATCCTTATATTATCAACGCTCTGATCCCCATCTGGCATCAATTGGGATGGATGGCTCTCGTCTGGGTGAGGCCCCGTGTTTTGACAAGCTTCTGGATTTGACCTTTACTCCTGATCTGAAATGGAACACGTACATCAAGTCTGTTGCCAAGGTCGCTGGAAAGATGGTGGGATCCTTCTACCGCTCCAGAAGATATCTCACTACTGATGCAATTCTCTATCTATATAAAAGCCAAGTACGTCCAAGGATAGAATACTGCTGCCATATCTGGGCAGGAGCTGCTAACAACAACCTATCCTGCCTTTACAGAGTACAAAATAGACTTCGTGGCTTAGTGGGGGATGCCCTTTTCTCTACCCTGCAACCTCTCTCCCACAGAAGAGACGTTGCGAGCCTATCCTTGTGTTATCGTTATTTCCATGGAAAGTGCTCGTCTGAACTCCAATCTCTGGTCCCCCCTCGCCAATCTTTCACGAAAAACACCCGTCTAGCTGAGTCCACTGTGAAAAATTTCCCCCACTCTTTATCTGTGCCTAAATCAAAACGTGGATTCCATGAACAAAGCTTCTTTCTTAGAACTGCACGCCTGTGGAACTCTGTTCCGTCTGCCTGCTTCACACCTCACTACAACTTGGATGTCTTCAAGTCCAACATTAACAAATTCCTAATGAACATCCCCCTTAAGTAAACACTTCATCACATCTCTACACTAACATAATGTACTTGCAATAACCCTTATACCTGAGTGGCTTCCGGGCCTTGATAAGGGTTACTAAGTGGGGAGTGCGGCATCAAGATGTCGGTTTACATTACACTAGAACTTCTGCATGTTGGGGAAGCAGGTACCGGGAAGGGAATTCCAAAGTCTACCGGTTATGGGGAATAAACTACTGGAGTAGAATACTCTCTTACATCTAGGGATCTCAACTATGAAGGGGTGGGATTTTATTTCCTGTCGGGTTTGTCGAGGGTATTTTCATCGTGGGGGGTACAAGTGCTTGTAGTTCGCCAGAGTCTTCACATTAATATACTTGTAGAACATCCAGAGGGATGCTGCATTCCGTCGATGAGACAAAGACTGAAGCTTGGATGAATGTTCAGGGCCTATTAGGTTTACGATTCTCTTTTAACCCTTTCTAGGTGTGAGAGACTAGTAACAGATGCACCGGCGCAAATATGATAACAATACTCCATACATGTTCGAATGGTAGGCTTATAGAGGTAAAGGATACTTTCGGGCGTTAGTAGCTTTCTAGCACAGTAGAGAGAACCTACCTTTTTAGCAGCGGTTCTTGCAATGTTCTCAATGTTATTGTTCCAACTCATTTTTCTTGTGAACGTTGAGACGATGAGTTTAAAAGATGTGCTTTCATATAAAGAGTCCTTGGCCATAGCTATTGGTGGTAGAGAAGGTTTCTTGTAGTTATTGAACGAAACAATTCTAGTCTTGGCAGCATTGAATGTGACAATGAAACAATTATTTAACAGTGGTAGACAGTTTTTCAAAATGGCCTGAGGTATTTTGATGTAAAAGCCCAACAACGGATTTTATAACCAGTGCTCATTACGAATTGGATGCTAGGTTTGGTGTGGCCGATTGTCTAGTGTAAGACAATGGCACTCACGTGACTTCAGAAGATTTTAATAACTTCTGCAAGGGTTTTCAGGTTAACCACATAACCGTGCCAACCTATAATCCTCAATCGAACGGTCAAGCAGAGAGGTTTGTAGATACATTAAAAAGATCCCGGAAGAAAACTAAAGGAACGCCCCCAGAAAAAGCGCTCACACAATTTTTACAAGTTTACCAAATTACGCCAAATGAAAGCGCTCCATCGAAGAGGTCGCCGGCAGAGTTAATATTCGCGAGGAAAATAAAGCCGGTCTTCGAGAAACTTTTTCTAAAACAGTTGAAACTTCCGATTACTATAGTTCCTAAAAATAGGTATTTACCTGGTGAAAAGGTATTTTCCAGGTACACAAGCATAATAGTACGATGTGGGAACTAGGTAAGATCCAGAAAATTATTGAGCGGATGGTTACATTATAGAAGGTCTAAGATTTACTCACAGGAAGCATTTTAATCAAATTCTGAAACCTGTCATAGATGACGAAAGACAACTTCCTGCTGAACAAGAAGAGTTAATGGAATATATATATATATATATATATATATATATATATATATATATATATATATATATATATATATATATATATATATATATGACACGTTCGAACTGGTAACACCAGAAGCAGTCGGACAACGCCTGTCCTCCAGAAAAAGGAAAATGACCGACCCGATAATCCCAGGAAAAAGAGCTACACGATCATTCCAGGGAATGAAAAGCTCGGAAGGTGGGTGTTGTGAGGTACAAATCACTAAGAACTAAGTGGAATCAACCAGTCTTATGAATATCTCCTGTTTCAAAGACTAAATGGAGATAGTCATACCATGTTTAACCGCTTGCTACGAACACGTTCCTCTAATAACATTTTAGTGGCTCCCGTATTCTTTATGATAAATACATATTAGATGTATACACTTTACAATGCTTGTGGTTTATTTTAATTTGGGAAATCTAACGCGACGGTCTACAACAATTAGCAGGGACTAAAGTCATTCGGCTACCGTTTACCGCGATAAATTTTATTGAAATTTAAACATTTATATTTGAAATGTTTTTCACGTCTGTCAGAGTGGTCTGATAATTATATGATGATTTGGGCATGCGAGCTAAATTAACCGACTTTATTTCAAATGTAAAGTGCTCAACGATATAGCACAAGTTTTTAAAGGGGTTTGTATAATTAGTTACTATAATCATTATTAAATATCTACAGACACTAGTGTTTCATCTTTTCGGGAATCATCAGTGCAAGGTGTCACGAGTAACACTGTTTGAGAGATTCGAACCCGGCAACGTCGTTATCTCTGATTCCGTAAGCAAGGACCAAATCCATTCGACCACCCTTAACCGCGAGTAATTTTATTGAAATTTAAAGACTTTTCTGTTCTTGACGTCTGTCAGAGTGATCTAATCATTTTTTATGCTCTCAGGATATGAGCTAAACTAACCGAATATATTTCAACCGTAAAGTGCTCAACGATACGAAACATGTTCTTAATTAAAATTAAACAAAGATTAACAAATCCAAACATATAACAGGACTATAGTATATCCATCAATTATAAGACAGTGTTTAGAGCAACAGAGAGCACCAATTTTACGAGCAGTAGAAATAGCAGTGGATGTAATATATGAACTTCAAGAAGGCTTTGATGAGAAAGAATAAAAAGTCGTTTTTTCATCGAGTGCAGAGCCATCAGTAAGAATCTGAGAAAGAAAGAGAACGTGCTTACGATTGAAACAAAATAGATGAGACTGAACAGGATTAAAGGAAACAATCGATTTCTTACTGCAATCAATAATTAAACAAAGGTAAAATTGTCGTTTGCGTGACACTGCTGTCCGAACTTTCACTTTCTGGTTACCACTTGACGCGTCTTCTCTCCACTCCAAAACGAACTTCTGCAACTTTAGCTTTTCCATCCCCGAATCCGACTTTTCTCTTCTACAAATACGACTTCTCTGCTCGCAATCTAACTTCAGAATGCCTTCCTTCCCCAAATCACTCCTCTTTTATCTCCAATCAGGAGCATCTCATTTGCATACCTCGTGGTCACCCTGTAGGCATGTAAAGAAGCAGGGCATCCATGTTTGTTTCTTTCTTCTTCATTACGAACACGAGGTAAGCCACACAAAAACGCGGTCGGTCGTTCTTGTTTCTTTTTTCTTCATTTACACCACAAATTGTTTATTTAAATTGATTCGACGAAGATGGATAATAGAAAACACTAGAATAGAGGTTAGTTTTATCAAGATAATTGCTAATTTCTTGAGAAATATGTTCTGGAAATCATATTTATAGAGAAGAAACCGTGTTGTCCTAGAATAAAATCTGAAAAATACCGTAATTGATAGAAAAAAATGCTGGTCATCATACAGAATTACTCGGAATTAAAAAAGTGGAATAACATTTCTCACTATTTACAACGCTTTTTTAGATTCTGCAAAGATCACGACAGCCAACTTTTTGGGATAGTTTCGAATCTTTTTATAATATCTACACTTATCTTCAGAGATTGCTGTATTGTAGGCATTATTAACTTTTCTATATAACCGTCTAGAAACATCAGAACAATCCGAATGTTATTGATTAAAGAAATGATTACGGTAGGCTATGGAAGGAGCACAGACAGAGGAAACTAGTAAAGACAATGAAGTTTGGTTTGAAACTGACGATAAGAAATAAATGAACCAAATCTAACAAAAATTCCAATAAGTAATCTCTTTAATATCAACACTCGAATACGTACCATAGATAAAACCACATAAAATGTCAAAAAGAAAGCGGTAAACCAATCTCAATGTGCTTTCCTGTTGCCAAACGTATTTCTATAGAATGGGCCAATCAACAGAAAAATCAAAGTAAACATATAAAACAGATTATTAAAACAGAACCCAACGAAGAAGAAAAAACACGGAGCATCGTTCAAAAACAGAAGTTAGAGCATCGTTCAGAAACAGAAGTTAGAAAAAATATCAAAGGATGTAAGGGAAAGTGACAGTTTAAAATAAGTCATAAGACAAAGAAATGTTGAGAAATATTTCACTAATACGCACACACACGCACGTATATATATCAAGGGTAGGACAGAAGTACTAAGATTTACTCACAGGAAGCATTTGAATCAAATTCTGAAACCTATCATAGATGATGAAAGACAACCTCCTGCTGAACAAGAAGAGTTAATGGAATATATATATATATATATATATGACATATTCGACCTGGTAACCCCAGAAGCAGTCGGACAACGCCTGCCCTCCAGAAAAAGGAAAATGACCGACCCGATAATCCCAGGAAAAAGAGCTACACGATAATTTCAGGGAATGAAAAGCTCGGAAGGTGGCTGTTATGAGGTACAAATCAATAAAAACTAAGTTGAATCAACCAGTCTTATGAATACCTCCTGTTTCAAAGACTAAATGGAGATATTCATACCATGTTTAACCGCTTGCTACGAACACGTTCAGCAGACTAGAGCCTCATGTATTTTTTCTTTTAAGGACTGCCCATCAGGGTCAAGTCTGGGTAACGTGCTGTCCACCTACTTTGCTCACCCTGGATATATAATTCATAGAAATGCTTTTTTTTCTTATTCTTTCCTATGAAACAGCAAGTTTATGTTTCTCAAAATACTGCAACTTCGTAAGAAACATTTACAGAGCTTTTCCATTCTTTCCCGACAATGAGTTTCGAAAAAAGTCGTAATATATAATTATAAAGTCAGAATTACATGACCAAAATAAAAACTAACGGAGAACATTCCCGGGTTATACCGTCTATAAACAGTATGCCAATGAATAAAATGTGCATGTCTTTTGTCCGTATAAATGTTTCTAGTTGAATTCGCTTTGTACATCAAATGCGGGGTAATTATCCAATTTTCAAAGGTGGCCACGTCGATCGATTTCTATGAATATTTAAACGAACTCTTTATGTTTGCGGTTTTGTTATCATCGACTTATTAGTTTCGACGCTTGTTTTTACCATATTAATGCAACCGGTTACTGATAAATATCTAGCATATTTTTTCTATGCATTTACAGCGTGAGATAAAAGTAAAGCACGTTCAGCAGGCTGGTAGGTTGCACATTCGACAATGGTTCACCCCTAACTTTTAAGAAAGCTAGATAGTATAGTTTGCGGATACCAGCAGGGACTCAACGATCGTCAAAGTACATATCTTGAAAAAATGCTTTCCCTAAGTATATATTACCTTTTCATATGTTTAGCACACGTATAATATACGGTATAATCACAAATTTTAAAGGGTAAGGCTTTAAGTTTTATGTTTTGTGTGCATTATTTATTTTATTTTTATTTTTATTTTTCAGGAACCTCAGTGAGCATCATGGGCGGATGATTTTGGAACGTGCTTTCGCTGTTGAAGCATTTTTTTCAAGGGGTCGCTCAATCGTTGCAACATAAAGTTCATTCCGTAGCCATTTCAATATTGCCCCCGTTGTCGTGTTTCTGTTGGCAGTCGATTGTTTCATGGCTAAACAAATTTATGGAAACAGGTGAGTCAAGGAAAAATAAACCTGGCCTTCCAAGAACAGCAAGATCACCCTAAAACATTGGCACGGTGAGACAATATGTGGTAATATATCCCCGGCGCTCTGCTCGCAAACACGCATCTGGTCTTCCGTTGTCTGCTTGTTCTGTAAGACGACTTTTCCATAAAGAATTGAAATTCCATCCTTACGAATTGGTTATAGTGCAAGAACATAATGCACACAATTTTATATCTCGTGAAAAAGCATATGACGCGCTCTTGGGCATGTCTGACGACACACTTTTTTTCTTCAGTGATGAGGCTCACTTTCATCTTTGAGGATCTGTAAATAAGCAAAGCATGTGCTATTTAAGTATTGAGCATCCTAGAGAGGCTCATCAATGTCCTCTACATGCCCTCCGTGTAATGATTTAGTGTGCACTGTCGCGACTTGGCATAATTGACCCATGGATTTAGAAGAAAATGAGTAGACGATATCAGTGAAATCTGACAGTTACGTCAACATGATCTATGTGTGTGTTCTGCCAACACTGAATCACATGGGTGTGGAAAATATGTGGTTCCAGAAAGACAGTGCTACATCACAAACAGCGCGCGCTTCATTGACTATTGAGGAAGAACCTCCAAGAACACCTCATCTTCTTAAAGGGTGATCTGCATTGGCTAGCACAGTCCCCTGATTTATCACCATCTGAAATCAACTGTTTACAACGATCGTCCTAGCACATTGACTCGCCTGAAAAAAACAACATTTGTCGAGCTGTCGCCAATACACCTACTGGCATGCTCGAAAAAGTTGACCGAATCTTTGTCAGTATGCTCTGTATTTAAGAATTAAGGTGATCGATCATCTCCCTCTCAGTACAGGCCAATAAATCTCCCGTGCGTCATGAGTAAATTTCTGGAATCTGTGTTAAACAATGAAGTAATCACCTATGGTACTATCCGGGAGGGTTACTTGGTTGAGAAACGTTGTGGGAACTCAACCAGCTCCTCGAGTGAATAAACGTGATATCCAACGATATCCAATGATATCTAACGATAGGCAAATATTGGAAACATAAACAAAACGGCTCGATATGTCGTCAGCTATAAATGGTTGGCATGGGTCGCTTCTGTAGTGCATCCTTGCAGGCATCTTCCCATCGCACGCATTTATGTTTATGAAATCGAACGCTTGTATAAAAATAGCGAACAAATGCATTTTATAATATATATATATATATATATAATTTATATATATATATATATATATATATATATATATATATATAATTTATTTAAGATTAAACAATGAGTAGCATATTTTATAATGACCAGTTGACCCCAGAATGCAAGCGCCAATTATTTAAAACAATGAATTTATATTTAATTCTCTCTTTCCTCATTGAAAGAGAGAAAAGGGGTGTGAAAGAGAGGAATAAAGAAAGAGAGAGAGAGAGGGAGAGAGAAAGGTGGGCATTCATACATAACGTTTAAACACTGTTTTGTTTTTGTATCCATGAGTTCTTTCGGGTTTGACCTTTCAAATTCTAAGGTCTTATATCGTTTTGCCGTGGTTCAATATTATAAACAAACTGTCATTCTTGGCTTGAGTCATAGCAGAACATTTTCAAAATAACAAATACCTGCTTAACACATCTGCACTTCAAAAGTACAGACCAAGTTAGGCACAAGGTTTAATAATGTACAAGCCCCCAGCTCCCTCAAAAGCGGCTACATCATTGTGCCACATTTCGTCCGTCCCCTTTTGTAATATCGTCGGGTCGTTGGCACAATTGTTATTTTTACAATTCTCTTTCTCTTTTCTCAATTATTCTTAAGTATCAAACACTCTTTTTTTAACATAAATTATTTTGATCATGATTTTTAATAAAATATTATTATTACTATTATTATTATTATTATTATTATCATTATTATTATTATTATTATTATTATTATTATTATTATTTTTATTATTATTATTATTAAAAAAACACGTTAGTCTTCCCTTGTAAATTTTTTCATGTAATTTTATGGACTTGTTTTTGGAAAAATTCATTCTTTTGATCATGTTTTTAAAAATAGTATTTGATTAATTTCTTTTTTCTTGTTTGTTTTTTTTTTGTTTTTTTTTGAAAACCGTTAGTCATTCCCTGTTTAGTTGTATAGTCATTTGATTTTATTGACTTTCATAATGGGTTGTTCTTCCTCTATCTTATAGAAATTACAAATCATATTAACTGTTCTTATGAGTTAGATGCTTATTGTTATTTTATTATTTTTTTGTGTACGTGTGTGTGCGTGTGTATGTGCGTGTGCGTGCGCTCGCTGGTGACAATTTCTCTTTGCTTCTGTGTATAAATATTTTTCTTTCTTTTTCAAATTTCTTTGCCATTTTCAAAAGCTTTTTTGTTCTGTAGTCGGCTTCTACTTATAATGTTGGACAAGGGTAAATACGCGAATTCTTTAGGTTGTGGGTTATTTAAATATTTTGGAATCATTTGATTTTTGTGTGAAGGAATCAGTCATTAAAAAATCTATTCTTTTTCCGAAAGGAAAAGTCCTGTGAAAAGCCGGCAATTTTTCTGAGGCTTTTACGATTCACAGGTACTTGTGGTGTAGAAGGTGGGGCATACGTTAATTGCCTCTGTTACAGGTTTCCTTTCTTGGACTGAAGTCTGATGCTGACGGGGTGGATTCTTTTTATATTGGTTAGAAACTATTCTAACAGAATGCGTCGATGCAGTGTATGGCGTTAACTGGACTCTACCACTGGTATTATTACCAAGTGGAATGTTCACCCCTTTGACAGTTAGTTGCTTATGGTGAAAGGTTATTTGGGCGTGGTTCATTTGCAATCAGTCTGCACCTAATATCAAGTCCCGATCAATGTCTGAGGTGATATAAAACCTTGACGAATGTCTTCTTAATTTTAATAGGCAAATGGACCATGCTTTTTAGTGCCATCCTTTGCCCGTTTGCGGGAGTAGCTGTTAGGTTGGAACCCCTTAACTCCTTTTTATGCGTTTGTATCTCAAAAGCTGATGTTTTTGAGGAGCGAGACTTCCGATCCAGTGTCGATCAGTGCCTCTATCAATTTACCCTTAATTGTAACTATACACTCCATACCGGAGCTCTGGTTGGGGATTTTATTTCTTTGGGTGTATCTATTTTCTTGACCGATTTATTTTATTTCATAGTTTAGGTCTGCTCTCACCACTTTCTAGACATCCATGACCTCTGGTGTTTATCCTTCCCAGAGTTACTCCTGTATTTGAGGGTTTGTCATGGTCGCATACCCGTGTGTTTCACCTCTGTGACGGTCGGTGGTGAGTGGTAACTTCTATTCTAGGGAGACGAGTGAGGCTTGAATTAGTATCTTTCGTATACAATCACTAATGCCCCTCTTCTCTCAGACCAGTTGTATGGAAAAGCCGCAAAACCGGAGAAGTGTATTTCAGTATTTTTGCTCTCTACGAATTCGCTGTCACAATAATCAAGTTAGATTCTTCATTCGTAGCAATCTTTTGAAGCTCTTTCAATTTGTTTTTGTTTAAAGAGGAACGCAGGCTTTTGGCAGGTTGACTTTGGTGACGTGGGCATTTGGCGGATTAGGGGCGTTTTGTTGTGTGGAAGACTTCGAGGAAAAGTCTGACATATGGTATAGGAACGAGGAAAAAGCTACCTTGGCTACGAAAGTTTGGAATTCTTTGAGATCGTAAGTGGGATAAACTAGCTTGGGAATTGAACGACCTTACAGTGACTAGGTCGTAGACTCTTTTCTCCCGCATCCCGATGAATCAGGAATTCAGTCGTCACAGTTTTTCAGCGGACCCACAGTTTCAATTAGAATTCCTTTCGAAAAACAGTGTGTTATGAGTCCCTTTTTGCGTCTGGCAGCAAAATGAAAGCGTTAAGAGTGTTCATGAGATGAAAACTTGATTTTAATGGGTTGAGGTTAGCGAATGAGTTTTCAACCTGACGACGAATTTTTAAAACCTTGAAATCTGTTGATTCAAGTCGCCAAGTGAGTTTTTTTATAGTGCTTGATACCGCTTTAAGTTCATCGTGAATATAATAACCAATAAACGTTTCCCTCTAAAATAATAAATGTAAAACCTTCAAAAAATTAAAATACCATACTTAAGCGTATTAAACGACTGAGCTACGTCGAGCTGCGAGGACTATCTCATGGGTACAATATATTAATCAATAGATAAATGTTTATTATATATTATATATATATATATATACGTATAAGGTTTTGTTACCATATCACTAGGCCTGTGACAACATTATATTCTTTCCATCCCTTTGACTCTCGCGTATATATCTGACACAGAAACACTTAATCAACCGAGACCCACATCCGTCTATATAAAAATCTAATATATTAACAGATATATACGAAAGTGTGAAAATAATTAAAAAAATATGCTGTTGTCGCAGACTTACATATCACTAGATATATAAATTCTTAATCCATTTACATATCAGTAAGAAAGTGAAGTCTAATTTACGTCATACTAAATTATTATAGACTACTCTTAACAGATGTGTAAAGTTATGTTTGCATAATGTAGGACTGAACATCTATTATCCGGACTACACTACTTATCTGGCGTATTATTCTCACAAAGTTTCGGTTGATTTTATTTTGGATAGGACTTCTAGCACTCGGAAATCTTAATATCGATTTCTGAAATCTGTAGAAAAGTTCAAACAAAATCTTTTATTTAATTCCGTAACTAACCTGGGCGTTCGGCTTTGCCCTAGTGTGTGTAGGTGTGTGTTGAGCAAAAAAGAAATGTAGTAGGCAGGCAGGTTCGAACCAAGATACGAAGGCGTAACAAATTTGGCGTCTATGTAACAGTCTTTGTTTAGCAAAAAAGAAAATGAAATGCGAGTGCAAAAAAAAAAAGTGTAAGTAGGTAGGCAGCCTCGAATCCCTACCGCGAAAGGGGAAAAGAACGTGAAAAATAAACGTTAGCTGCTGCGCCCATCGTCAAGCCGGAAGAGACGTAGGTTTAAATTAAGGCTAGACAATCGAAAAGCAGCGATGACTTTCGAAAATATCAGCGGAAAAGCGACCCCTCCCTGTAGAAATGTACCCAGTTCAGGCTGAAGGAATTAATGTTTTTGACCACTTTTCGATATTTGTCGTCCGAATGGTCACGCTTCATAATGATACAAATCGCGTGAAAATATTTTCTCTGCCAAAAATTTTGCGAGACATACATACATACATATATACATTTAAACAGGCAAGGGAGATTTATATTATATATACATAAGTCCCGTTCTGATACGCCCGGTAAATGCATTTATTTTTTTAATAATATTCTAATTTTCGCCTTTAGGTACGATTGCACATTGAATACCGGCCACTCTCATACAAAGTGAAAATAGAAATAAAAATAATTAAAATGATATTGGTTAGATATACTCCTTAAACATGATTTTAAAAAACAAAAATAAAAGTACAAGGTATTGAAAATATAAAGTTACGTGAACAAGTAGCAATTGAAAATGGAAAAACCTATATATATAAAAGGGGCGCGTGCATTTTTGTATGTCCTAGAAATACTTTTTTCGCTGGGTTCTCCGGGGGGGTACTTTTTTTACAACTTTTTATATACCATCTAGATTGTAGTATCTACGACTTCCGAACGCATGTCGCGTCAAGATTTCTTTACATCGACTTTTGCAAAATTCTTGGTATTTTAGCTCCTCTCATATTTGTTAGGCTTTTTCGTATAAAAAAAAGACTAATCTGAAGTGAAGGCATGGGTTCTCGGCTTTCATGCCTGGAACGTCCAGAAAGCATTGTGATTTGATCAATGCGGGAGACCACTTTATACAAGATATTTCTATTTATTTGGACGTTCCCCTTTTAAGGGCAGCTGCCCCCTAAATATTGGGGAAGCAAAACAAAAAAAAAACTACAGAGCTGCAAAATTTGGAGAAAACAAAATTAAAAAAAAAATGCCTCGCACAAAACGTTAAGAGCGTGATTTAATTCCCTCTATGGCGTGAGGTTTGACCTCATTAAATTCACACACCTGCTATTTATTTATTTTTTTGTATCGATAAATTAAAACGCTTCTCATTCCACTCGCTCCGTGGCCCAGCGGTAAGATGCCATTTTTTCTCCTTTTTTCCACCTTTGCATCAAGGCTTCGTGTTCAAGCCTACCTTCCTACAAAAACTTTTTTTTTCTTTTACGCAGACAAACACACGGGCTACAACGGTCACCCCGGTTAGTCATAATTAAAGGCGATGTGCTATGTTAAAAGCTATTCAAGTCTAGATATTAAAATCAAACGAGGGTAATATATATATATATATATATATATATATATATATATATATATTATTGCAACTTATTGACATAACATTTTCGAGCGTCTGTGTTCGTGTAAAATCCTCCTTAGCTCAAATTCACTCTTGGAAAATCGTTGACAGTAATTGTAGGTGGTTTTAGCGGAAGTTTATTCTGCACCTTTTAGCATTTTGTCGAACAACTAGAGGATTTTCCGACCAATAAAAATATATTGCAATAATACTTGGGTGTTCTGTGTGGCAGCACATTATTATAATATTGTTGGTGTTACTTAAGGTTGTGTGACATCATATGGCTCATCAAATACCCATTAACCAAACGAACTCGGCAACAGATTGTTCTTTTCAGTTCTTGTTTAAAGTCGGCAGCAAATGCAGATTTATCCTGATTGAACAAAAAAAAAAGGTTTCAATTACTGCATGTTCGACATGTCTTTTCCTCGAAGTTTCTGCATTTTTCTGTGATTATTTCTCTCCTTACTTATTTCGATCCACAGTTGAATTAAATGGTAAAAAATTGCAGATTTGTTAAAAAAAAACAAAAAAAAACAGAGGCTATGGTAGCCTGGCTGGATATATTTAGATTGAAACAAAGAGTCGATTGTCGCGATGAATAGAAATTTTGTTCAGCTAAATTGAATAAACTAATATCTTTTTTCAATGAGCACTATCAACAACTTTGTTAAATTTAAATGTCTCTTAGTTTTGGATGTTAATCTTGAATATATATATATATATATATATATTCAGGCAAACATTATAAAAACAACAGAGATACCTTGCTTAATAATACTTTTTTTCATTTTTTCGATCTTTCGTAAGATTTTTTAACTTCAAGATGGAAGGTATTTACAGATGGTCCATGGTTCACACGAACGCTTTCGATTCTTTCTTCAATCATCATCAGGTGGAGATAAAATATTAAAAATAGAAGTGAAATATATAGTTACGAATGATAAAAAGAGTCAAGGAAACGTCGATTAAAATATACATTTACGAATGATAAAAAAAATTCGATTAAAAATTAGGATGACAAAAGGTAATGTTAGTAAAACCAGTCGTATACTGGTTATGCTAAACATTTCAGCACATTATTGCTACTTTCAAAATTAATGCTATTTATAGGTGGGTGCTGGGTGTTTATATATAGTGCTTCAAGTATTTTTAATTTTTTACAATTACTTTCTCGTTGCAAAATCCTTGCGTTGTCCACGAGGACCTTTCTAACATTAGAGGGGGGACAGCTATGTTGATTTATTAAATGCTGGTATATTGAGCTAGTACTGTTCAAATGCATCGTTAATCGACGGGACAATGTTGTTTTTGTATGTCCAATATATGCGTTTTTATTTTCGGACTTACACTCTCCTAAGGGGCATTGAAATTTGTACACAATATTGGTTTGCTCCAACCTTTTTTTCGCCGGTGACGAGTTATTTTTTAACGATGAGGCTCTGGGTTCGATACTTCTTATAGTATATAATAAATCTAATCTTAGAATTGTTCTCTAGAGGTGCTGTAAATCTATGTATGATGCTTTTAATGATTTTTCTTCCACTCTAAAATCGGGTGTCATTTGTTTTTTTATAAAATATGTCTATAGGGTTAGTGTTAGAAGATTGACTAGTATTGCTGTTAAGGTTTTTAGGGGACTGTAACAATAGTTTAATTTGTTGATCAACAATATAATTCGGAAAGGAATTATTTATAAGAACCTGTTTGATATTTTTAATTTCTATTAGTAGTGCTCTTTTCGTAGAAGAAATTATCTTAGCACGGTTTAAAATATTTTTTATTATGGCAATTTCATAACGCTGAGAGCACTCACTCTTAACGTTTAAGAGGCTGGATTTAGTACTAGTTGGTTTTTTGTATACAGCTGTGTCGAAAGTATTGTTAGATGAGTCTATAAGGACGTCTAGAAAGTGAATTTGTTATCATTTAATTATATTGTAAACTTAAGGCCAGAGTTTTTTGGAAAAAGATCTTGAAGTTTATATATCTGTTCGTCATTATCAGCTAAGAGGAATATGTCGTCAACATAAAGTACGTATATATATATATATATATATATATATATATATATATATATATATATATATATATATATATATATATATATATATTAGATTTTACTTGTACAAATCGAAATTCTTTTAACTTTCTTGAAGTTTTACATTTGGATTTTACCGTCACTGGATTTTTTATATTTTCCACTAGACTATCCATTCATGTGTAATAACCTTTTTCAACACCATATTCCCTCTGCTTCGCTTTTTTTGTTTACAAGTAAGATCTTTGACTTATTTGTTGTTTCATCAAATACTTCTGCATGCAAAATCCGATCCCGAATTTTACTAATTCCTATCATCTGATGAGAAGGAAAGTATTTCTTCGAAACTCCGCGGATTAAGGACTATCCATTTATCCAGTGCTTACTTTCAGATAAAATATGTTTTTAACTCATTTCAAAGTGCTTTTAGCATATTTTATTACTTGTTTGCTCATATATATATATATATATATATATATATATGTGTGTGTGTGTATGTGTGTGTATGTGTGTGCGTGTAATAGAAATGACATCGGTTTCTTTCTATGTGCATTCAGAATCGGAGAAAAAAGCTTAAAACATATAAGAAATTCAGGAAAACATTGCAATATCTTATAAATTTCGTATTTTCCAGAAATAATCAGCCCAGATCATATACAGCAAACAATAGAGAACTGTGCTCAGGTGTTATACAACTAATATATACGGTATAACTGGAAATGTTTTCTCAATCATTAAATCATTTCTCTCCGATAGACTCATAAGAGTAGTGGTAGATGGACAATAATCGGAGGCCTGCAATATAAATGCTGGTGTCCTTCAAGGGTCAATCTTGGACCCAACTCTCTTCCTGATCTACATCAATGACCTCCCTAAACACATACTTAAATCATTCGTTGAGATCTATGCTGATGACACGACCATCTACGGCAACCCATCAAAAGCTGTAAATGACAAATTTCTCTTTGATTCTCTCTCCTCTGATCTCGAGCGCGTGGTTCAGTGGGGGAAGAGATGGCTGGTTACCTTTAATGCATCCAAAACCAACCTCCTATCCTTACATCATCAACGCTCTGATCCCCATCTGGCATCAATTGGGATGGATGGCTCTCGTCTGGGTGAGCCCCCGTGTTTTGACAAGCTTCTGGGTTTGACCTTTACTCCTGATCTGAAATGGAACACTTACATCAAGTCTGTTGCCAAGGTCGCTAGAAAGATGGTGGGATCCTTCTACCACTCAAGAAGATATCTCACGACTGATGCAATTCTCTATCTATATAAAAGCCAAGTACGTCCAAGGATGGTATACTGTTGCCATATCTGGGCAGGAGCTTCTAAAACAGCCTATCCTGCCTTTACAGAGTACAAAATAGACTGCGTGGCTTAGTGGGGGGGATGCCCTTTTCTCTACCCTACAACCTCTCTCCCACAGAAGAGACGTTGCGAGCCAATCCTTGTTTTATCGTTATTTCCATGGCAGGTGCTCGTCTGACCTACAATCTCTGGTTCCCCTCTCGCCAATCTTTCACGAAAAACACCCGTCTAGCTGAATCCACTGTGAAAAATTTCCCCCACACTTTATATGTGCCTAAATCAAAACGTGGATTCCATGAACAAAGCTTCTTTCTTAGAACTGCACGCCTGTGGAACTCTGTTCCGTCTGCCTGCTTCCCACCTGACTACAACTTGGATGTCTTCAAGTCAAACGTTAACAAATTCCTAATGAACCGCCCCTTAAGTAAACATTTCATCAAATCTCCACACTAATGTAATGTACTTGCAATAACCCTTATCCCTGAGTGGCTTCCGGGCCTTGATAAGTGGTGATCACTGTGTAAAAAAAAAAGAAAAAATATATATCAATACATGTGTGTAACTACTTCATTTACCCACATAAAATTAATAAACGAAAGTATAAATTTATGCGTAAACTTTAAGTCTATACTTCAAAATTGCTCAATACGTAGGTAGAGCTAGTTAGTAATTTATAAAATATATATGGCGATGTGTATATATATATCTATCGATTTATATATATATATATATATATATATATGTGTGTGTGTGTGTGTGTTTTTTATATTTTGTATAGGAAATTAGACTTGGAATCTAAAGGGCAGAGTTTATTTTAATGTATTAATACTTAAAAAGAATACACTGCACATCGGACTGTAGATATATAATATGTTCAATAGGTGTATGTATCGTAGAACTATATTAATACTGAGTAAAAAAATAATAATTGTAAATTAAAAATCAGTTTCAAATGAAAAAAAACAAACAAAATCAATTTTAATTTTGATTTGTTTGTTTTTCCTTTTAAAACTGATTGATAATTCACAATTATTATTTTTTACTCAATGTGTATATATGTAATTATATATATATATATGTGTGTGTGTGTGTGTGTGTGTATGTGTATAATGTTAGTGTGTTGTGTGTTTTTATGTTTTGTTTGGGTATGTTTTACATTCTTTCCCTTGGTATTTGTATGCATGTGCTACTCAGCAGGGATTATTTGGCTGGCAAGTTTGTCCGTCAATGCCTCTAATCAAAAATGTCTACCCTAGCTTGAAATGCCAAGACGGCAAAAGGTCATAAGTTATCGCTGTTCTCGGCAAACAGGTGTGTTTATTTAAGAACCTGTTTTTACTTTTATCTCCTTCTGCGTGTACATGTACCCTTGATCGCTCTGACTATTTTCATGTCGACTGCATGCTGTTACACGCCTATGTATATATATATATATATATATATATATATATATATATATATATATATATATATATATATATAAATATATACGTATGTGGGTATATGTGTGTATATATTCATACATAATATACTTATATATATATATATATAAATATATATATATATATACGTATGTGGGTATATGTGTGTATATATTCATACATAATACACTTTATATATATATACATATATATATATTTATATATATATATATAAAGTGTATTATGTATGAATATATACACACATATACCCACATACGTATATATATATATATATATATATATATATATATATACATGTGTGTGGGGGGTGCATAGAAAAATATATAAGATAACGTAAGATGTATTAAGGGAGCTGCAGTTAATTTTAAAAGCAAGTTAAATATTTAAAAAAAAATGAATAAGATAAAAAGTATAATTAGTCTGCTCGAAAAAAAAATAACCTACAGAGTCAAGGGTTTCTCGTTACTGAGTTATAATACCCCGACTAACCATAATTATCAATTAATACACTGATAATTACCTACATACATGTAAATATACAGGCATGATAAATAGTTAATATTTATTTAAATTTATTTTATAGTTATCAATATTATTTAAAATATTGAAGTTGGGAACTTCTTAGGGAATTAAGAAAAAAGTGGGCAGCTCTTGCGTAAAACGCATGATCCCGTTGTTAAATACTATCTCTGACTTTTTTAGTGTGAGCATCTTACTACATGGCACTTATTTTTTTTTTTTCATATTTATTTAGTTATTGGCAGGACACGAAGGTAAGGCACTATCCTTTAAATTTAATGTGACGGTGTTACTATGTTTAAACTTTTGGAGTGTAGAGAGTTTTACTCCCTACACTAATTAATTCGTACGCATGAAACTCTAGTGTACATGAGTGTAACATTAGTTTTTAAATAGTATAATTGTGTATACACGCAAAACACACACACTTCATTTACTCACATAAAATTAATATAGGAAAGTATAGATTTATGCGTGAACCTTAAGTATTTACTTCAAAAGTGCTCAATACGTAGGTAGAGCTAGTCAGTAATTTATAAAATATATATGGCGATTAAGCTACACTGAATATTCGGCGTTTCATCCACTCTAGGATTCCTCAGGCTTTTGCGCATAAGCCTGACGAATCCTAGAGTGGATGAAACGCCGAATATTCAGTGTAGCTTAATCGCCATATATATTTTATAAATTACTATATATATATATATATATATATATATATATATATATATATAGGGATAATTTTTTCTGTATGCATTTTTAACCATTAGGGTAATGATTACGCATGGATGAATAACCTAACCGTTTTCGTTTAGATTGCTCAATAGGGTAATACTAGAGTTATAAATATATTTCAAGATATTACGTATATAATTATAGATACAACCATTTTCGTAGGATTTTTCATTTATTGGTCACAACATCGAATACCTTTTTTTCGAACCACAGTGCGAGCCTATAAGTTTATTATTGTTTATCGAATTCTAAATTAAAAATGCCCGGGCATAATTATCGCGTTAGAAAAACCAATATTCCAAAAGTTATTAAACAGAAAATTTGAATGCCATCTGTATAACCTGGAAAGGTTTTATTAGTAGGTCGAACAAATTTTTGAAATAACTTTTAGTTTACGAAGACTTAATTTCTTTATAATTGCGCTGTTTAAATATATATATATATATATATATATATATATATATATATATATGTGTGTGTGTGTATGTATATATATATATATACATATAGAGTAATACTTAGAATATGTTATCCTATATTTTAAAGACCCCCCTCCACAACATTCATTTAAATGTAGAAGGCAAATAGCGAACAACTTTGTGCATATCGTATACTTTACTTTAGGTTTGCGATATAATATTATTTAAAAATTTACGATAACAATACAAAATAAATAGATAAAATAAATAAATAAAAATAAATAAAATAAAATAAACATAAATATACATAACTAATTATGTATACGTATATACACTTACACAAACACATATATATATATATGTATGTATCCATATATATGTATATATACACATATATATATGTATGTATATGTGCATGTATATATATATATATATATATATATATATATATATATATATATATATATATATATATATATATAAACCAAAACATTATCCGAATTATTGAAAAAAAAACACATCTAACAACATCTAGGTTGAAAATAGGTAAGCTTACTGATAACACTGTGCAACACTAAAAAAAGTACAGGATATCTGCAGCAATTTTTGTATACCTAATAAAGTGGAAAGTTTATTTCTGGCGTTCTTTTTGTTGAATAAGGTATAATTTGTGCAAAATTGCCACAGTCGTAAATGTCAGTAAAAACGTCAAAAATGGGTTACTGACGACTTTGCAGTCACATATTATGTGTATTAAATTATAAATCTTAAGAGAAAAACACAGTTTAATATACACATATTATGTACATTATTTGTTAAATCATTTATTTGAATCATTTATTTGCTAAAGTCAGCCGAAATGAGCTATTTTTTTCGAGATTTAAGAGAGCTAGATGACAGAGCTAGCTTGGTTAGCATAATATTTTCTAGACCAAGGGCTATTTTTTTCAAAAGTAAAAACATAATGCTGTAGCACATGGTTTGGTGTTCACCACCTTCCGAAAAGCCATTGTATTCGTCAAGAAAGGCATTTTTTAATGTAGGCTAAAAAAAACAAGGAAAAGAAGCTAAAACCTACCTCAGACTCTTATTTGTAGGGCACGGGGAAAATCTGAGGGTTAAAAATAGATATCCATTTAATAAAGTATTTTTTAACTAAATCTACAATAAAGACCGGAATATTGTGTATTTTAATGTTTTAAACATAAACGGCCAATTTATACATTCTTTTCTGAAAATTTACTAAATTAAATGCAAAAAATAGAAATGAAATTTTACCAACCCCTTACTTTATGTACGAAAGAATCTAATAACTTGCTAGTGGGCGTTTATAATGGCTTAACATGTTCACATTATGGAATCCTTATTTTTCTTTATAAAACAATTTACTTTTTTTCTTGTCTTTATTCTTTAGATGCAGTACAGGCTTTGACGATGACTTCAAGACAGTGCAAAAATGATCCAAGCAAATTCTGCTACATATGTGGCGAATTAACATTTGCAAAAGAAAGGCGCAGCATTACCAGCCATATCAAGAAATTGTACAAGGCGTACTTTCATTTTTATATAGGAGACCAAGACAAGTCATGGGCTCCTCATGCCTGTTGCCTTACATGTGTGAAAACATTGAGCGCATGGTCTGCAAAAAAGAATGTTCACATGACGTTTGGTGTGCCAATGATTTGGCGAGAGCAGAAAGATCATTCTAATGATTGCTATGTTTGTCAGCAAGACTATACGGGCTGTACAACAGCAAAAAAAAAAGAAAAACATTGTTTACCCAAATTTGCAATGAGCAATGCGCCCAGTTGAGCACTCAAAAGAATTACCTGTACCAAAACCCCCTGATCAGGAAATGTGGAGTTCAAGCAGTGGGGATGAACATTACAGTGATGAAACAGTAGAATTTTCTAATTCAGAAAGCAATAATAAACCAATACTATTTTCTCAAGATGCTCTAAATGACTTATGCAGAGATCTTTATTTAACCAAAAACAAAAGTGAACTTCTTGCATCAAGGCTTAAAGAACGAAATCTTCTTAGAAAAGTTGTGAAAATAACATTGTACAGAAAACGTGAACAAAACTTGCATGTTTTGTTCACTTTGACAGATGATTTATGCTTCTGCAATGACATTGTTGGACTTTTTGAACAGCTGGAAATACAATATGATAAAGCCAACTGGCGACTTTTCTTAGATGCATCCAAGGAAAGCATAAAAGTTTTTTTGCTTCACAATGGGAACACCCTGCCATCTGTTCCTACAGCTTACAGCACAACCATGAAAGAATGATATGAAAATTTAAAAACAATTTTAGCAAGCATACATTATGAAGTCCATAAATGGCATGTTTGTGCAGATTTCAAGGTTATAGCCATGCTCACTGGCCTTCAGCCAGGCTATACTAAATTTTGTTGCTTCTTGTGCTTATGGGACTCTAGAGCAAGAGCTGAAAACTATGTATGCAAGCACTGACCTGCTAGAGATGAAATTGAGCAAGGAAAACATAACATCAAACACAAACCACTTCTGCAAAGTAATAGAATCCATTTTCCACCTTTGCATATTAAAATCGGTTTGTTCAAGCAGTTTGTGAAAGCACTAGACAAGGATTCCTTGGCATTTGCATATCTTGTAGAAACGTTTCCTTCATTAAGTTGAGCTAAAATAAAAGAATGTATCTTCATAGGTCCCCAAATTCGAAAAATTGTTCTTGATGAAACTTTTAACACACATCTCACGAGAAAAGAAAAATATGCCTTAGAGTCATTCAAGAAAGTTTTTGATAACTTCCTGGGAAAATATCCTTCAGAAGACTATGTGCAAGCTGTGAATGATCTATTGCATCATTTTCATGATATGGGATGTAACATGTCTCTAAAAGTCCATGTGCTCCACTCTCATTTGGATTTTTTTGCTGAGAATCTTGACCATGTGGGTGATGAACATGGCGAAAGGTTCCATCAAGATATTTCTTTAATAGAAAAACGTTTTAAAGGAAAATAGAACACTGGTATATTGGCAGACTACTGCTGGAATTTAAAAAAAAGGATGATGACACTCTACACAAGAGAGTTAAGAGGACAAATGTTGTTTAAACTGGTGAATTCAAAATAATTAATAATAAAGTACATAAAAATGGTACCTAATCCAGAGAAATAAATGTCAGATTTGGAATCAGCATACTTTTCTTACACCGAAAGAGGTCTTATATGTCTTGTACTTTTTTTTAATTCAAATTTGTTGCACAGTGTAATTAAATATATGTGTACACATACACACACACATACACACACACACACATATATATATATATATATATATATATATATATATATATACATGCTAAAATAATATCCGAATTATTGGAAAAAAATCTAAGTACATCTAGGTTCCAAATAGGTCAGCTTACTTAGACATCTCCTCTTTCCCCATGAAAACACACACGCAAAGGAAGGAGTTAACCTAAGGTCAACTGTACATTTATCCTATAAGTGACTGCCCATTCGATGATTAGGTGTGCGCGGTAAAAAGTAGGAAGTTGAGTTGCTAACTAAAAAAATAATAGCATGTGCATATATAAAAACGGGGGGTAAGCACAACTTTTCGCATAAGCCTGACGGCTTCTCACGAGAATGAAACGGGGTATATTCTGTGTGGCTTCATTGGCATATATAATTTTTATAACTTACTATCTAGCTCTATCTATGTATTGAGGACTGTTGAAGTAAATACTGAAAATGGACGCATAAAATTATACTTTCGTGATTAAATGAAGTAGGCACACACCCACACACACCCACACACACATATATATATATATATATATATATATATATATATATATATATATATATATATATATATATATATATATATATATATAAATATATGTGTGTGTGTGTGCGTCTGTGTGTGTGTGTGCGTGCGCTGTGTGATGATTTCAACGTCTTGTCAGACGAGTTCCACTCCCTCAGACACTTCAGTCCATGACCCCAAAAAGTATTTCCATCGCCACAGGACTATTTTAATAGACAAATGCCTGAGGGAGTATCTATACACATATGATGTTACATAGTCTTAGCTTTGTACGACAGCTAAGTCTCTCTCTCGGTTCAAAATGTAAAAATCAAGCACCAAGCAAGAGCACGATAGCCAGCAACAAGTTAAATTGCAGACCAGCTTAATGGCGGTACTGGTCTCCCGCTTAATGTTTTTTTTTTAACGAGAGACTTGCTTCTCCTAGAAAGGTTGCATTCACCACGGCTTACGGAAGCCCTCTTCTCCCCAACCCATACATACACGCGAACACATACGGTGCTAGTTGGCCGTTGACCCCGGAAAAGGGCTCATTCGCCATTTGGAAGGTCTCGTTTTAAATACTTCAGGGAGACCAATCACCCTCCTCACCAAGCAAGTCTGGTTGGGGAACCAGTTTAGTCGCCGGTGACCCGACCATGAGGCAGGTAGTACTGGGTTACGTGGTACCAGTAGCATATGGCAAGACCTGACATATGTATATACACACACACACACACACATATATATATATAATTATATGTATATATATATATATATATATATATATATAAGAGAGAGAGACAGGCAGAGAGAGATGCAGAGAGAAAGATAGAGAAATAAACAGATAGATAATACATTTTAATAAGGACACAACAACAAAAAGAATATGCGTCGTACTTATTGATACACGTTACTTTTAGATGTTCTCAAAATTATTTGAATCTTATAATGATTAACCCAATAAAATGTTGGTTGAATATTGTTTTGCCTTTATCCTCCAAAAATGAGTTCAAATATGTTAGTTTAATGTTAGTTTAATGTTAGTGAATGAGGAAACACACAAGTTAATTGGTTTAAATTAGATCGTCTATATTTGTGTGAAAAATATCATTGAATAACCCTTTTAATTGTTTGAACTGATTAATATGATGTCACCGTTGATTCAAATGGGAGTAAATTTTGATGCTTATGAAACCATATAACGGGAGTGTCATAATTAAATTTCACGAGAGTATTAAACTAATTGAGTATATATATATAGCTTATTGGCTGCGTTTTTGGATTCATTAAATAGAGCTCACCTTTAATCTCTTGAGCTGCTTCAAAACTATATTTTTTTTCTATAAATATAAAACAAATTTTATACCTGCAAATCGCTCAAAAATAATAATCCCCCAGCACGCAAAAATATAAGCAGTCACAATTTTCATAAATGCAATCATGTCTCAAAAATGTTAGCTCATTTTACGTGAAATTATAATGTCAACTCGCCCTCTTTTCCTAACTGATATAATTTGTTATTTTTCTTCTCGCAAAGTTTTCGAAGTGTTCACACGTAATCTTCTTAAAGAGTAGAATTTCTTTTTGATTGCGATTTTGAGGAGCGTATTAAGAACAGCAGCAACAACAACAACAGCAACAACAATAATAAGAACAACAACAACAACAATAATAATAATAATAATAATAATAATAATGAGAAGAAGAAGAAGAAGAAGAAGAAGAAAGTAAAACCATTAGATGTGGAGACTAACACACATGATCAAAAAGCCGTGGACCAGACAAACTGCTGCAGAGGCAAAACGTGAAACGCCACACTGAACAAATAATACTGTAGCCGCGTATCTATACGTTCTTTAACGCCCCTTACGACATCATTGAACACCCCCCTAAAAAAGAGACTAAACAGCCAAGTATAGTTACAAAGAAATGAAAGGCCAAGAGAGAACACTGACCAGATCTTCGCTTGATAAGTACAAAGAGAACCGCGACCTCAAATTCCTGTGAAGAATGGCAAGCAGTTATTGCGAAAATGCAAATTTATTTGCAAATACTATCGAAAGAGGTGGAGAGGACTTATAATCTTGGGAGACTTGTTGTCACTCAGCTTCCAGAGAACACCACAGGCCGGCTTCAAGGAGAGATCTTTGATGTCCTGTGTAAAAGCTCCTTCTTAGACACCGTCTTTCACATGTGATTCCTCAATTGAATAGAAACCACCAAATAATTTCAATAATATTTATATCAAAGAATCATTTTTTTCGTTATTTTATTATCTTGTAGCTCCTTCATAAAATCTTTTTCTATATTCAAATTTTTTTACAACCATTTTGTTAAAGAGGAAGATCTCGCTTCAGAACGAGACAATTTCTAAGTCTAAGTAAGTAAGTAAGTAGGTAAGTAGGTAGGTAAGTAAGTAAGTAAGTAAGTAGGTAAGTCAGTAGGTAGGTAGGTAGGTAGGTAAGTAAGTAAGTAGGTAGGTAGTTAAGTAAGTATAAGTAAGTAAGGAAGGTAGGTAGTTAAGTAAGTAAGTAGGTTGGTAGGTAGTTAAGTAAGTAAGTAGGTAGGTAGGTAGGTAGGTAGTTAAGTAAGTAAGTAAGTAAGTAGGTAGGTAGTTACGTAAGTAAGTAAGTAAGTAGGTAGGTAGGTAGTTAAGTAAGTAAGTAGGTTGGTAGGTAGGTAGTTAAGTAAGTACGTAAGTAGGTTGGTAGGTAGGTAGTTAAGTAAGTAAGTAAGTAAGTATGTAGGTAGGAAGGTAGTTAAGTAAGTAAGTAGGTAGGTAGGTAGTTAAGTAAGTAAGTAAGTAAGTAGGTAGGTAGGTAGGTAGGTAGGTAGGTAAGTAGGGAGTTAAGTAAGTATAAGTAAGTATGTAGGTAGGTAGGTAGGTAGTTAAGTAAGTAAGTAGGTAGGTAGTTAAGTAAGTAAGTAGGTAGTTAGGTGGGTAGGTAGGTAGTTAAGTAAGTAAGTAAGTAAGTAAGTAGGTAGGTAGTTAAGTAAGTAAGTAAGTAGGTTGGTAGGTAGTTAGATAAGTAAGTAGGTAGGTAGGTAGTTAAGTAAGTAAGTAAGTAGGTAGGTAGGTAGGTAGTTAAGTAAGTAAGTAAGTAGGTAGGTAGGTAGGTAGGTATGTAGGTAGTTAAGTAAGTAAGTAGGTTGTTAGGTAGGTAGTTAAGTAAGTAAGTAGGTTGGTAGGTAGGTAGTTAAGTAAGTAAGTAAGTATGTAGGTAGGTAGGTAGGTAGGTAGTTAAGTAAGTAAGTAAGTAAGTAGGTAGGTAGGTAGTTAAGTAAGTAAGTAAGTAGGTAGGTAGGTAGGTAGTTAAGTAAGTAAGTAGGTAGTTAGGTGGGTAGGTAGGTAGTTAAGTAAGTAAGTAAGTAAGTAAGTAAGTAAGTAGGTAGGTAGTTAAGTAAGTAAGTAAGTAAGTAAGTAGGTAGGTAGGTAGTTAAGTAAGTAAGTAGGTAGTTAGGTGGGTAGGTAGGTAGTTAAGTAAGTAAGTAATAAGTAAGTAAGGAGGCAAATAAGTAATATCGACAGAATAAATCATGGAGATCAAAGAATGAGCACCAAATTTTCTACTGTCACGAATTTATTTATACATAATTTCGGGTTTTGAAAACGTTTCAAGTTTTTTTACACATCTTATCGACCCCCCCCCCCCGCTAAATTTCTCCCGGGTTAGCTAGCAGGAAGAAGCCAAATAAAAATCCGATTTCTGTATAAAATAAATGGATTTAAAATATTAAAAACAATTTTATATTTGCCTTCAAATTTATTTATTTACTAGCTGTACCCTGCCACGCGTTGCAGTGGCTCAATTTGGTGTAATGGAAAAATTTAATAAAAGAGAAAATGCATGTTTCTTATATTAGTACAGCAATCCACTGCAAAAAGTGAAAAAGAAGGCGACACTGAAAAAATGGTACTCTTGCAGAATTTGATCTGGATCCTAAAGAGTTTCTGTCAATCATTCATGTTTTGGACTTGACCAACGATCAGTGGATGAAGCCGAACGTAGCAAAGATGTTGAAACGCTAAATGCTTTTTTTGTTGTTGTTTTAAAAAATGTGATTTAGTAATTAATATTTGGTTGATGGTGGGGAGGGGGTTACTATACACAGATTCGAAAAAGTCGTCCAAAAACAAATAAATGAAAGCAAAGGTAAGGTAATTTACGTTTCTACCTAATTGGATAATTGTTTAGTGTTTTTATGTAATGTAAAATGTTTAATTGGCTCAAAAAACAGAAATGGTTGCGAATTCTGTTGAATACGTTAAGTTTGGGAAAGTAAGTTGAAAACTAAAAACTATACAAAACAGTGTCTGAAACTCACCGAACATATGTTACCATTACATAGGCTGGCATAATGGATAGGTTTCTGACAGTATTTTGTATAGTTTTTTTAGTTTTAACTCACTTTCTCTAACTTAAAGTAACCAACAGTGTCCACCACCATTTGTAGCTTTAAAATACACCAATAAACACTGTTTTTCGAGCCGACTAAAAGTTGTATTTAATGAAGAGGGTTTATATTACTAAACACAGATACAAAGAAGTTGTCAAAAAATAAATATATAACAAATAAATGTTATCAAAGGCAAGAAAAGTAAGTGTTCTACCTAACTGGATAAGATTTTAGTGTTTTTATGTAATGTATAATCGGTTCAAAAACATTCAATGTTTATCGGTATATCTGAAAAATACAAATGGCGGCAGACTGTATCGAACACGTTAAGTTTGGGGAAATTTTGGGAAAATGAATTAACTACAAATACTGTTAGGAACTCACTCAATATATGTTACCATGATGTAGGCTGGCATATAATCGGTGGTTTTAAACTTTTGCTCGATACAGGTGACGACTTTTAAAAATCCCTTTGAGTGATTACCTGGTGTGAGGATATTTGTACAACTAAACGGCAAATCTGCTCAAAAAAATCCGGTATTATTTTACTTTAAGGCCCGTTTCACGTTCATATATAATGAAATATTTTATTGTAGATTTCGGTGTGCTAAAAACGAATCTGCAAACCGTTTACGTAGCAAAAAAAAAGTTTTCATGACATTCATGAAATTACTTTTTCGAAAAGTGGGTGATCACTTTTCAATGTAAATTTAACTTAGAATGAGCACCCACTTTCTGGCCAGCTGAGAGAGGGGCATTTTTCTGTTTCTTGGCTTAAAAGTTTTGTTTGATTTCTTTTGCATGGTAATAACCCCTAAACTCTGGGACTATTTTCCATTTAACAGCCGTAGCCTTCGTTTACGCTATGCGTAAGCATAAACGAAAGCTGTTTAGCCAATAAACATGGGAAAAATCCCCCCTCTCTCAGGTGGCTAGAAAGTGGGTGCTCATTTTAAGTTAAATTTACATGGAAAAGTGATCGCCACTTTTTCGAAAAAGTAATTTCTTAATATCATAAAAACTATTTTTTTTGCGACGGAAACGGTTTGCAGATTCGTTTTTAGCACACCAAAATCTACAAAAAAAATGTTGTTATTTACGAACGTGAGACGCACAGCCCTTAATGGAAAATTATATCAAAAATCCTGGGGAAAATAGTTTCCAATAAAAACAGCAAATGAATTCGATAGAAAAAAAATGGATGCTATTTTTTTTTTATTGTTGCGTGTTTCTTGGCTAAAAAGTCTTTTTGTTTGATTTCTTTTGCATGGTATTAACCCCTGAACTCTGGGACTATTTTCCATTTCACAGACGTAGCCTTTGTTTATGCTATGCGTTAACATAAACGAAAACTGTTAAATATGCATTCGCGTACCAAACTGCCTTGTCAAAAAAACCTTTAAGCCAATAAACACGAAAATAAATTCCCCTTCCTCAGGTGGCCAGAAAGTGGGTGCTCATTTTAAGTAAAATTTAGATGGAAAAGTGATCACCCACTTTTCGGAAAAAAAAAATCTTCAGATCATGAAAACTATTTGGATACTCCTTGGGCGTTGAGTTCCATGGCGACCCGCAGAATTATTTAATGGTCGTTCCCTTAGTACCCCCCTAGTCAAGGCTAACGCATGCGCACGTAACATTTTTTATTTATTTACTTACGTGGTGGAGTTTCTATACTGATAGGTTTTTTGAAATTTTTTCACTGGATTATTATTGATTGAACACTAACCAGATTATGAAAAAAAATTGAAAAAAAAAATCATTTCAACATTTGAAAGAGATACTCACTTTTTAGTTACCACGTTCTGGTAAATCGGTCACTTTTTATTTATTTATTTATTTTTTCTAAATACGGAAGTGTCTTCGGGAGATATAAAATCGTCGCATGTTGACGAAGTAATGTACCGGGAGGCGTACGGGATTAAAAATTATGGGTACATTTTTAGATTAGGTCCACCTCCTCAATTTTCTTTTAAATGACGACTTGAACTGGTTTTCGACTATGCTGAATACGAAAATCGCATCGAAATTTTGCAGAAATAAGTAGTTATCAAGATATAAAAAGTTGTATTATGCATTGTAATCTTTGGCGGCCATCTTTTTTACGTGTGTGTATTTGTTTATGGCGCGTGTGCACGTAAAAAGATGACCGCCGAAGAATACAATGCATAATACAACTATTTATTTCCGCAAAATTTCAATGCAATTTGCGTGTTCAGCATACTCGGAAACCTATAAATGTCGTCATTGAAAGGAAAATTGTGGAGGTGGACCTAATCTAAAAAATACCAAATTATTAAACATTTCTCCAGCATGTTAGTGAAATTTATAATACTTTAAAAAAATTAAAAAGAAACAAAAGTTTTGAAAAAAAACTCACGTTTCACAAAAACAATTTTAAAAAAACACACACACAAACTGACTGAATAAGTAAAAAAAAAAATAATTAAAAATCTCGAAACTTTATTTTCATGAAAACAATAAAAAAAGTCCTGTTCTCTCTATTTTTTTTCTTTGAGAAACAAATATATTTCTGACTTACAAATGCGGTAGAGACTCATTATTTTTACTTTCTATGGTTTTGATATACCGCGTTTTTATTGCTTACAAAATGGGTGACTGATTTATCAGAACGTTGTAACTAAAAAGTGAGCACCACTTTCAAATGTCGAAATAATGATTTCATTTTTACATTTTTTTTAATAATCTGTTTAATTAGTGTCCAATCAATAATAATCCAGTGAAAAAAAATTCCAAAAACCTATAAGTATAGAAATTAAGCATGGGAGTATACAACAACCTCGCCTTTCGCACTTTTACAAACATTTTTTTAAAAAAGTAACTAAACCCTTTATTGATAATTTGTCACGTGTACAAACATTTATTTATTTACGTAGGCTTAACTCCTTTCATGAATGAGAAAAGTTTTACTCTTTAAGAATAATAAAAGGAAAAAAGTTACTGAACATTTATAAAAGGACCTCTTTTCATGAAGGCCAGAGGAATAGTTGGCCGAAAATTCGTGAAACAACAACTAATAAAGATGAGAATAATAATCTGCAATAAATAAAAATGGTGCTAATGCAGAGAGCCGCGCTATTTTTTAAATCATATTTCCACGTTTAAATAACGTTTTACGATATGTTTTTTTTTATTTATTCAATTGTAAGGTTAAAGTACAGAATAGGTACAAAACATCCTTACCTCCCCATGTTAAGAATGACTTTTTAAATAATAACATTATTTCAGCACGGATCACTCTCTGCATGAGTAATCTTATATAGAAAAACAAAAGAAAACTCAAAAGCAAGCAACAAACTTTTTTTTTTGCCTTATATAATAAAGAAAAAATGTGTAAATTAAAAACTTTGGAAGATAAACAAATGAAATATTTTTTTTTTTTTTTACTTATCGAGTTAACTGAAAATGAAACCTTTCGTCAATCCGTGGCCGTGAAATGAATCGAACCAGAAGTTCAGTTTTATCAACAGAACAGATTCGCAGAAACGATCAAATAAATATATTTATTTTATTTAATTGTTTTATTTTAATTAGGTAAATTTATTTTAATACCATAAAAACATACCTCGACTCTAAAAATGGGTTGTTTGAAAATTTCAAATAAATTGGTAACGTATAAACATGGTTTTATTTGTTTAGAACGAACCAACTTTACATTTATATATATATATATATATATATATATATATATATATATATATTAAAAACAATTTTATATTTGCCTTCAAATTTATTTATTTATTATGTTTGAAAAATTTTTTATAGGCAAAAAAGCTTTATTCAAATTTTAAACTTTCTTGAAACCTTGTAAATCTGTGCATTCTCTAAAGGTTACCAAAGTAATTCTTGCGTAGTTTAAATTTTTAGTTTCTTTACGAAAGTAATATATATTTACATCGTGTTTTAGTGTTATAATAATCTATAGGTTGGATTTCTGGTAGTTTAAACAAATATGTATCAATAGTACTAGCAATGTAAAATTAGGTTGAAATATTACAAACATCCTTTTTAGAATCGGAAATTAGTCTAGAATTTTTTCGATTTACATAAGGTTCTAATAGAAGAGATTTCCGATTAATCGCCTCGACACTATTATATATATATATATATATATATAATTATATATATACATAAATATATATACATATATAGACATATATATACATATATATACATATATATACATATATATACATATATATATACACATACATATATATATATACATATATATACATACACACATACATATATATACATACATACATATATATATACATACACACATACATATATATACATACATATATATATATACATATATATATATATATATATATATATATATATATATATATATATATATATATATATATATAAACTATTAATGTGTGCCAGATTATTTAATCTTAAATCCTACGGACTTATGCAAAATGTAAAAACTCTGCATTAATAAAATTCAATGAAATAGTGAAATAAAACTAGTCATTTCAGAAGAAAGCTATTAAAATGAATAAGTAATTAATTAACGATGGTTTTGTAAAAAAAAATAATATTGAAATTAGTAAATATATGTGTGTGAGAGCAGCACAGAGAGAGTTACCTTACCGAGAGAGAGAGAGGAGTGTATTAGCTTGACGCAAAAATAATATCATTTTTGAGGTACAACTATATATATAAACATGACATTATTTTGGAACCAACCTAATAGGGAGAGAGTAAATAGACTGTATATAACAAAAAAAAAAAGGTAAGGATAAAAGTGATAGGTAAAAAAAAAGAATAGTAACAGGTGTGCCGCTTGCAAAATGCCACCTTGTTAGAAAACTTAAAACGGAATAAGAAAAAGTGAATCCAAGTGAAAGCCATTCAAACGTCTCTATGGGACTTACTAAACAAAAATGAAACAAACTGATATTAGTATGTTAAAAAAAACACACTTAAGTATAAAATGGATCTAAAAGCACACTTTAACGCACACGCACACACACACACACATATATATATATATATATATATATATATATATATATATATATTGATACATACACGTGCATGTATATGTGTTTGCTTAGTGGTGTTTTGTTTACTTTCATTTGTAGGATATTAGGATATATATATATATATATATATATATATATATATATATATATATATATATATATATATACGGCAAGCCGGTTTAGTAAATCATGTGTAGTCACACAATATCAACCCAGACCAACAACTGTAGGAAGCTGTGCTGCTTCAAGTATTGCTGTAATGTCTCTAGTTTCGTATTTTATTTAGCAAGCATTTGACAATACACTTACATGTGCACAAGGACGTCTCGCCAGAAAATAAAATCATATATATGATAGTTCCCTGTCAACTCTCTAAAAAATGTTGCAATATTATAGCTGGTTTTCAAATACTATCACTAGACATTATTAGATTTAATATAAATTAACACACAACTTTAAAATAACTATTTTATTTATTTATTTCTTTATGCGTGCATGAAAGTACTTTTGTGTACGGAATGAATAAAAGTATATACTAACCGAAACTAAATACGTCCTATGGAATTGGGGGCGACTAATAATGCAATTTTTTGCATCTTAACCAATTAGGAAGTGAAATATTTGTAAGCAAAATAACAACGACCGCTATAACCACCAATAAAATTAATTACATAAAAATATATAAAATATTAACTCAATAAGACTCAGTTTTTTTTTATTCATATTAATATATTACAAATACAATATAGAAAATTTAAATGTATTATAAGATAATATTTATTTCAAACTAAGTTTAACTTGAAAACATACAGATAGTTTTAAAACTTTGTATATAACTTTTTTATATATATCTTTTAATAGACTTATTTTCCATGACTCAATTAACTCTATGACGCTCGTATAATCTTCATTTTCTTTCCCTTCTCTTTCTCAGAGATTCTACACTAATTAAATCATATGACAGGCAGCGGATGGTCACCCTATTCCTTCTTTCTCCTTTTTTCTTTCTTCTCTTTCCCTTACGCGCAGTTTATTTCCTTCTCTCTATATCCGTATATTTCTCCCTCTTCTTCCTAGGTTAGTAAACGCGTGTCAAGTCATTTGCGTGTAAGAACATGCATATTTAGGGGCGTGTGTGTGTGTGTGTGTATGTGTGTGTGTGTTGGGTGTATGTGTGTGTGTCTGTTGTTATGTCGGGCTACCGGACAGCCGTTTAAGTGTCATAATGTTCTTGTTGTTGTTTTTTTTTAATCTCTCCCATACTAACTAAATTCCCACCCTCTCTATTTGACGGTCGGGCCCCGATTCTTCTTCTTTATTTATTTCAGTATCAAAAATGTGATTGTCTAGTTTAGATGCTTGAAAATACCATAAGGTTGAAATAAATTATTGCATCGACAATTATGTTATTTCCGTGTTATATATATATATATATATATATATATATATATATATTGAGAGAGCTGTATATATTAATGTATATAAATGTGTGTGTATGTGTATGTATACGTCTGCACATATATACCTAAGAGATATTGAGACGCAGAATAAACAAGCTCGATGAATACACATATGTGCGAGTGCGAGTGCGCATGCGTGTGTTTCTAGAAGAATAAAAGATCATGTTAAGTAACTTTTCTGCTCTTCGGTGTCTACTTGCAAGTATTTGAGTTATGGGCATGAAAGTTATTCTGATTGTACACTAACTATTGCGATTGTGTTCAGCGGTTGAACGTTCCCACGGATACAACTCGATAGCACCGCCCAGGGCAACAACAAAGAAAATAAAACTTTTTTCTCCTTAATCTTCAGTAGTTAGCTGTGTTATTCTTTTAAAAATCAAAAGAAAAAAAACAACTAAAATACATGCTTCAACATAGCACTCTTACCAGAAAAAAAAACAAAAAAAACTCTTCATCGTGTTCTTCAAACTTTCTCGCTAATCTTCCATATATATATATATATATATATATATATATATATATATATATATATATATATATATATATACAAAAGTGAGTGTGTCTGTGTGTGTACATTTCCCTACGCAATAACTCTATTAATTTTCAGTCTACAGAGGACATGCATAGTTTCATAGTGCTATATGCTATATATTAATTCCATTAATATCTTGCAATTTTCTGAATTTACCTTGTTTACATCTCACGCCCTTCTTTTCCATTCTTTTTCTCTCCCCCTCTCCTATTACTATTTGTGTCTAGTTTAATATTTTAACCCCCCCCTCGCCCCTTACCACTTTCCAATGTTTCTTTGACCTTAACTGCTGCTGGTGTCGAATTGAAATTATTTTTCCTTTTTTATGTGTGCTTTTTCTAATATCTTTATTTTAATCGTAATAATTATTTCTGTAAAATCTGATGAATTTATCGGATCGTTGATACGATTCGGTAATCGAAACATGTGCAGCTAAGCAGATAAAACGGTAATAATATATATATATATATATTTGCTCTGCAATAGTATTGAGCACTCTCTTCAGATTTTTACTGATTACCTTTATATATATATGTGGGTGTGTGTGTATGTTCGTGTGTGTGTATGTTCGTGTGTGTGTGTGATTGTGTGTGTGTTTATGCGTGTGTGAAATAAGGGTCCTTATGTTTATTTTTTGTACACACATTATCATATTCTCATATGCAGTGTTCACAGTATTACAAATTTTTCCAACTGTCATTCAAGCTTTATATAATTGAAACTCATATAACTAGATTAAATATGTTAATTAAATTTCCGGTGAGATTATAATCATTAACCTCGGCGAAAATTGTAATTGTAATCGATTTAATTAGAAAAAGAAATTCACTATCAGATGTGGCTAAATTAGTTTTTTGGTAAGTGAAGACGATTGTTTAATTCATATGTCCATATTACTTTTAAATATTTTCTTACAATGTTGCTAATTTATATTTACGTGTTTTATAATGAAAACCGACTAAGGCTCATTGGATGTTTTAAATCCCATAAAAACACCTCCGTAAAAATAGTACAATCCGATCGGAGCAAAAATGTAAATTATATCAGTCTAGAAAGATTTCTAGTTCGTTGCCTTATGAGTGAAAGAATTAAGTTTGATATCAGATGCTATATTTACTCCTTGTAATCAGATGGAGGTTTTCCAAGGTGGCGAGGGGTTTACAAGTCACAAACTCCAAACAGAGTAAGAAAGTGTAAAATTTGTTTTTGAAAGAGCAACCCACCCACTACAAAGAAAGATCCAAAAGTTTAATGAAGACTGTACTGCTTTTGTGGTTCTCATAATACTACTGTACTGTTGGGTAATTTATCCAATTCCGGAATTATTTCGCCAACTAGCTAAAAGTGTTATTTTGGCAACCACGCATATAAAGACCACCTTTTAAGTTAGCGCAATTACCCCCGGATTTGACGCAATTATCTCAAAGTACGGTATTTTTTTATACTCATAAACCTCGCCATAATGTTCATATATCGACCATGAGTTTAATTGGTTTGAACAACTGTTCAGTTAAGAAATGGGGAGTCCATTTAGCGAAGCTTATGGTCAGCATGTGCTCAAATTCAGTAAAACGCTGGCTTTATTATCTTTATTTTTTACTAAAGTAAAGTAAATGTATTATCCCTAACATTGCGAGTAGGAGAGGCAAACGCATCACCCGATCACCTTCTCTGACCGATACCGCTGAAGATAATTTTCCCATCTGTGCTGAAGCTAAAATCTTCTATAAGGCAGCAAAGTCATCCAATCAGTACCCATCCCTACATTTTCAGAAAGACTGTATCCCCTGGGAAGGAATTCAGCACCGCAATTTTGTAGAGGAGATAAATTCAAGATTCTTTCTCTCTCTCTCTCTCTCTCTCTCTCTCTCTCTCTCTCCCTCTCATATATATATATATATATATATATATATATATATATATATATGTATATATAATCTTGTAGTGGAGCTCACTTTAATACTCTGTACATATATTTCTCGAACGCCATCCACGTCTCGAACGTAATCCTCTTCTCTAACGTGCTGGATCTCCTTGTCATAGTACCTTTTTTATTAATGATGTCATTTAGAATGCATTTGCATACGCACGTCCGCGCTCTGTTAGTGCTATTTCGTATTTATTGAATTTGAAACCGACGGTAGAAATATCAATATGATGCTCCCTCTCTCTTTATATATATAAAATCTAAAAATAGCATGAGTAGAACGTTTGTGTGAGATTAGGAAAAGATAGATGAGGGAGAGATAAAACCAGACTTCGTTGGCAATAAGATAAAATGCTTCAGTAATTTCTTCAAGTCTGTGCAGTCTGTGAATAATCGAAGTTGCCAATCGATTTCCCGTGTTCGCTTCATTTTGGAATGTCGAGAATGTGGAACGTGGGAAGTTCAGAATTGTGGCTCGACTTACCTACTCGTCTGTTGTTGATTTCTCAAAAAAAAAAAAAAAAATCTTATTGATTGGTGAGTCTGTATTACAGGATTGGCAACCGGTGATTTAAGAAAAGTGAAGTTATTTCTTCAACATCATTACTCACCGGCAGTGGCGACCAGAAGCGTTTCTGACTCGCAGAGAATGTGAGCAGGTTGTTTGTGGCTGCGATTTTTTTTTTATTTCACCGTTTATAATGACTCAACTGCCACTTGACGATGAAGTGTAATAAATGTACCAGATGGACTGTTTTACAACGATATGAGCATTGGGAATGATTGTAAAACTTTAGTAATGTCTTTTTTTATTTAGTAGGATTGTTCTAAAAGTATTTGTTCGCGTTAGTCTTTAAATTGACCATGTTATCAGCTGGCAAGCAGCTTAGTTGTATTGTACTCAGGCTGTTCTTCGACATGTACGTTGATAAATGTTATGTCGCAATTTAGGCAGACCATGGCGAAAAGGTGAATTATTTCCAGTGGTTTTAGTGAGATTAAGTATTGTTGAAGAGGTTTTAGATGTAGAAACCATAAATTAAAGCGCTAACGATTGCGTAGTAAAAAAAAAAATCTGCAGAGGAGGCCAAACTAGCAATAACGTAAATTAACAAAAGAAAACAGGTTTAAAAATTGCACATACAATATACTCCTAACTTTTAGATAAACGGCAAAAAAATAATTGCTAATCCTATATATAAACGAAAAATATACAAAAAAAAAATCCTAACAAATAAAACAGCAGAACATAGTAAATGGGGACACTGTAGACAAAGAAACGAAACTGTAAAGTATATAATATGTGTATAAAGCAACTTTTTGTAGATGAATAGAAATACAATACTTGGAAGTAAATAAAAACTTAAATACAGATCATTTTAACTAACAGAATAAGTACGAACCGGCAAAGAAATACGCGATTTTATGTTAAAAACACGAAGAGGCATAAAAATTGTTACCAGAAGGAATCTTTAACAAAGCTATCGACTCCTTACTAAAGCGTCACTCGACATGATTGATATATTGGTACGGACATGCTCCGTTAGTGGTTCGCCACATCATGTTTTTCTTTGTTTGAAAAGGTCAACATCTTAGCGGATACCAGTATAAACACGCGAGAAAAAATACATATCATTTATAGTAATTAAAAAAGATGGGTTTGAGTTGAAAGGCAGAATAAAAGCCGTTATCTATAATATAAATTACACCTATCTGTTTAAATGTATGTATGTATGTATGTATCTATGTCTGCCTGAAATTTTCGAAAGAGGCGACTAATTTTCACGAGATAGGCATCGTTTTTATGCTCCACCCTTCGGACGATAAATATCGACAAATTGGCTAAAAACATTAATCTCTTCACCCTCAACTGGACATTTTTCTACAAGGCGGGGCCGCTTTTTCGCCGATATTCTCATTTCGATTGACTAGCCTTAATTTAAACATTCGCCATTTCCAGTTTGGCGATGGACGAAACGGCGAAAATTTCACTTTTTTCAAGTTCTTTTCCTCCTTCGCGGTACCAGTTCGAACCTGCTTACTTAATACAACTTTTTCTGTTCCAAACACACCTTCAAACACCGGGGCAACGCCGGGCACCCAGGCTAGTCTATAATATGAATCTCACCTGTCTGTTTAAATGCATGTATGTATGCATGTTTGTATGCCTCGCAAAAACTTTCAAGAGATCCGATGGATTTTCACGAGATCGGTATCGTTTTTAAGCCCGGCCCTTCGGACAACAAATATCAACAAATTGACTAAAAAATTAAATTCTTCAGCCTGAACTGAGTACTTTCTAAAATGAAGGAGTCGCTTTTATAACTGATATTTTCCAAAATCATCCCCTCTTTCTGATTGACTAGCCTAAATTAAAAAAAAAAAACGCCACTTCCAGCTTGGCGGTGGGCACAACAGCAAAGACGTCAGGGTTTTTTTCACTTGTATGCCTCCTTCGCGGTACGAGGTTGAGCCTGCCTGCCTACCACCACTTCTATCTATTTTTTCTCCCCGTCCACCTACACACACCCGGGCAACGCCGGGCAACGCCGGGCACCCATGCTAGTCAATCATAAAAAAATGTAATTTTAAAAAAACAAGAAATAAATAGTTATTCATGCAGAGGAAGACTCTCGTTTTTTTGTTTCTTTTTAGTTAGCATATATTTCCTGAAGAAAACGGGGCACATCGTCGTGCTTGTGTCGGACGAGAAAAAAACATTATTCATACAAACATAGACACACACACACATATGTATTATTATTATTATTATTATTATTATTAGTAGTAGTAGTAGTAGTAGTAGTAGTAGTATCGTTATTATTATTATTATTATTATTATTATTATTATTATTAGCAGCAGCAGCTCACACGAAGCTTTCATACAGGTACTCAACAACTTGTGGCGTTCCTTGGAAGCTAGGTGACAATAAGTATCCCCAGATTTCCAGCACTGTCCACCTCTTTCGAACACCTTTGCAAATGAATGTGTATTATCGCACACGCTGCTTACTATTGATTTCTCACTGGCAACGGCCGTTGGTCTCCACTGGAATTTGAGTGGCAATACGTCTCCCCAAAGATCCAGTTCTCTTCACACTTGTCCAGCTGAGGTCTAGTCAGTGCTCTGTCTCGGTCTTTCCATCCTCCTTGACTCTTCTCGGCTATTAGGTATCACTCCTTTGGGGAGCGGTTATGGGATAATGGGAGAGGATTGGGGAGGGGATTGAGAAGTTATAAATATGCGCCTTTAATGTTCTTGGTTTTATGTAACACTTCGTGCTTTGAATCTGCAGCAGTTTGTCTGGCCCGCGCATGTGACTCATGTATGTTAATCTCCACATTCAAGGGTTTTCCTTAATGTTTAAGCGGTTTTCATTATTGTTTCTTCGTTGTATATTTGCACCCATTCATCTGATTCCAATTTCTCACATTCTTTTTTCAAACTTTTTCGGAATAGGTCTTAGTGCCCGTATTATTATAAGTATTCTCTTGCTTTTCTTTGTTATCCAAACCCCTTTCAGCTCTCTGGCTAGCTCAGTGTATTTGCTCCGTTTCTCCTTTTCAATTGATATGACCCAGTGGCAAGCTGGAACATCATCATTATTATTATTATTATTTATTATTATTATTATTATTATTAATAATAATAATAATAATAATATTATTGGCTCACATGGAGCTTTCACACAAGTCAACGAACGATCTGATTGGAAACTCGTGGTGTTCTCTGGAAGCTGAGTGACAACAAGTCTCTCAAGACGTCCAGCTCTCTCCACCAACTTCGATAGCATTTGAAAATGAATTTGCATCATCGCAGCAGCCGCTTACAATTGATTTCTCGCTGGTAGTGGCCATTGGTTTATACTGGAATTTGAGTGGCACTCAGCCTCCCCAAAGTCCAAGTTCTCTTTGCGCTTGCCCAGCCGAGGTCTGGTTGGCGCTCGCTCCTCGGTGTTTCAGTCCTTATTGACCCTTCTCGGCCCTTTGGTATCATTTTTTTTTGGGGGGGGGTGATGAAACAATAGGGGGATGCATGATGGGGGGTGTAGAACTTGTAATTATGCAGTTTCGGTGTTCTTCATTCCCTGTAACGCTTATTCGTTATATTGACGTGTATTATTCTCCGCATTCAAGGGTTGTTGTTGTTTTTTTGTTATTTTTTACTTTATTATTATTATTATTATTAATATTATTATTATTATTATCATCATCAGCATCATCATCATCTTTTTAACACACTTTAAAAAATACTTTGATAATTTATATTTGTTATATACATCCAATGATTTAAATGTTATAATATACAATCGCGTAAATCGCATATTTGTAAGGGAGCGTATTATATTAACGTTGCAACACACTTCTTTCTTTTACTTTCCTTTTGTAGGCTAATTGCTATGTCAACACTGACGGCAATTAATATAAGCATAGAGACAACCCTATGAATCTCAAATACGCAGGTATACATAGAAACTAGGCAGAGACTGTTCCACAATCGGATATCCTTATGTTTCATATTTATATATATATATATATAAATATATATATATATATATATATATATATATATATATATATATATATATATATATATATAGAGAGAGAGAGAGAGAGAGAGAGAGAGAGAATTTGAAAATACTTGGTTTATTTATATTATCTATCTCCATTAATGTTAATACTATTATATACAGTGGCGTAAATTGCATATTTTACTGAACGTGTATTATAGTATAAAAATTGCAACTGAGTTTCTCCATCCTTGTTTACATTTTTTTAGCAATCTTAAATATTATATCTGCAAGCGATAGGTTCATCTAAAGATTGGCTCTCATAAGCTTAGAAAGAAACACCTTTTTTGTCTTTTTTATAAGTAACTAGTAGGGGTACCTGGCATTTCCCGGTGTGTCGAGTAAGGACGCATCCACCCAAAAAAGTAGTAGAATCAAAACAGTAGGTAGTTTGGGTCGAGATAGGAGTTTAAAAAAAAAGTGGTAGTAGGTTGGCAGGATGGGGTAGAGTGGTCAGTGAGAAGCAATGATGGTCAATGAGATTCAGGATCTGGCAGCTGTTACTAGATTGCATGAAGGGATCACCACGCTATGCAGCATAGCCAGGTACACTTTATTGTTGACTTTCAAACTGACTTCGAAGATGTGAGTTGGCATTATGTGGCGCTAATTTGAAAACAAACCGAAGATCATAACCGCCGCCAGAAACTTTGTTTCCATGCCCCTGTGCTCATCTTTGTTATTCATTTCTATCCAGTGATACATTTTGTGGTCCTGTTGTTATAACTTTGATCGGTAGAGAGTACGAGTTGTAGAGCAGCGTATCTCCAATCTCGCTTGTTTAACATTGTGTAACTTTCAGACACGATAGAAAGCTCCTATTGCTCCTAGGGTGTGTACACAACTGGTCAACTATTAGATGGTCCCCAACAAAAATAAATAAATAAATAAGAACGATTTTAATCACACGGAAATGGAACCATTTTGTTTTTCTCCGAGCGACAATTTTAACATTCCACTCTGTCTTAAGATAATCGGAATCGAACACTAGAAAAATCAGGACTGTATAGTTTTTCAAAATCGGTAATAGATTTGAAAAGTAAATTTAGTCCATGTTTCACATTGCGAAAATTAAAATCATGTTTTTTTTAAAAAAAAATTCTTGGCATGAAAATGAAACAAATAAGTGTGCATTTATTTCTCGAAAGATGACGAAGAACCAGAATTTTACAAATCCCATTTCAAAATTTAGCAAATTTAATATTTTAGACTTTACTTCCTGAGTTTTCTAAAATATTTTTCGTACATATTTGTTTAAAGTCTTTACTGAAGTTTATAGTTCATTATTAAACGATTTAAAATGTTCTGGACAATGTCTTTTTATTGTTGTTAAATTCCACCGGGTCCGATAAACATAATAGTTGTCTGTTAGTTTGAAATACTTACGTTTTTTTTTTTGTTTTTTGTTTTTTGTTTTTTTTTGGTTAAAATTTCTTTCAATTTTGACACAACTAAAAAACATAGATGAAAACCTCACATTGCGTGTATAAAAATTTTGTATGGAATACATAAAGTGAAAACATTTAGAAGTTTGTTGAATTTAAAAAAAAAAATTAGATCTACATTTAAAACTACCTAACACAACTACTAAAAAGCCGAAACGTGATATTCTCATATATTTCCGGGTGGACCTCAGATCTTTATTTTTTTTACTAATATTCATAAATGAACTCCCTGATAAATTGTCTCTCAGATGGGTACATTTGCTGACTGCACCCTGCTCTATACGAGGCACGAATGGAAAATGGCAGTAACAATAGAGGAATAAACCCAGTCTATAATGAAATCTGGACGCAAATATATGGTATCATTCAATCCTTCCAAACCCCAGCTTCTTCACCTTAATATTTACAAGCAACTTCCTCAAGTACTAATAGCCATGGCTAAGAATACATTACTTGAAAGTACTTCGTTCAAAATACTCGCTCTATTGTTCACAAGAAACAGGAGTTGGAACAGATAATTTGAGGGCATTTCCTGGTGTATTGCGATGAAGATGGGCTCTACTTACCGTGCTAGAATGTTACGCCTGAGAATATTAAGTACTTCTACAAGGCCAACATTCGCTCATTATGAAGTTATATTGTTATTTTTAGCTGCAACATAACTACTAGTCTCACACTGCTGCGTGAGGTTCAAAACATATTCGCCAACCAAATAGATCCAGAATTATCAGCTAGTCTTAAATCTCTTGCCTATAGACCAATGGTTGCATCCCTCTGCCTGTTTTACAAGTATTTTAATAGTAAGCGCTTCAACGATCTACAAGTCTTTGTACCACTTTTACATAAATATCCCTGACAAATCCGATAAGGTAAATCTCACCCATACACAGTAAAGATACTCAAATGTCAAATGGCTATATTTGTTCCCTCTTGGACTGCCTGATTTTAGAATTTCCTTCCAGGTTATTGACTGTATTGATATGTTGTTAGGGGGGAAAATGCGATGAAAAAATTGCTAAAGTTACTAAGAAATGATGAAAACAAATATGCCACAAATTCATGTTACCAAATGCTATATAAAGTACTCTTCTACTGAATAGGGTTTATTTTTGTTTAAATTATTTAACACCGTTTCAAAACAAAGAATCGACTCTATTTAATTAGAAAACATACCTTGAGCGAGGAGTCTTGAAATTTGCTTAAATTCGAAAATCAAAAAAAAAAAAAAAAAAACGTTGGTAAAAAACATATTTAATATGTTAACAATCGTGCGAAAATGTAATATTCTACCAGTATTGTGTTTAAGTTTCGACTTTTGAGTGAGTAAATTAGATATAATTATTGGAGAAAATAATTATTATATATCTTTAAAACATTAGGATAAGCTAAAAATGATTTTAAACTAACTGTTTTATTTTTCATTTCATGATTTTTATTATGTATTAACTCGATGTTTACCCCAACAAAAAAAAATCAAAAATAAAAGAACGAATGAAAATAGAAAAATGTACCCCCTCCCGAAAAAAAAGAAGTACGTGACAAACTTTAGGCCGGATAATTCGACATAAGAAATACGAATGGAGCTATTGAGAACCCTTTTTATGAGTATATATATATATATATATATATATATATATATATATATATATATATATATATATATATATATATATATATATATATATATATGCTTGGCGCAAAATAATGTCATTTTTCACATGAAGTTGAACGTTAGAAAGCAAAAATATTTTCGCAGAAACTTAATATATATATATATATATGGTATGGTCTTGCCTTGTCCTTAAAGCCATCACACACACACACACACACACACACACACACACACACATATATATATATATATATATACACGATCGAACTTCCTAAAGTTATGTCTTTTCTAATATTTCGCCCGGTTTGATCAAAGAGAATTACAGAGTGCATTGTTATATTTGATCTTTTCCATGAAAATATAGGCGATTTTAGACTCTAAGAAAGCAAATATTATCCTTAATGTGCATCATAAGCAAAGGTCCGTAGTCGAATTTTTAGCAAACATGCATTCCGAATGGGATTTTCTATGTACAAACATGTAGATCACGAATTTCATTCGCTATCACACATCACCGTCGCTCTTAAGTTAAGTGTGTTAAAATATTATTAGGCTTCATTGTGTGCGGAGAGCGGAGAGAGAGAGAGAGAGAGAGAGAGAGAGAGAGAGAATGAGCTTACTATTGTGTCTGCATTAGGGAAAACTTGAAATCGTCCCATCATTAGTCAACAAGTCGTGTTAGGTGCTTGTAATTATCTTGTAACTGACACATGGTTTTTAAAAGTTTTTATGTACTAATCAGAGATCCTGCAAATGAGGTCAAAGTATTACCCCAAAAGAATTTATTTTATATATTTTTCTAGAAAATCTTTAAAGCTGTTGTCGTCGATTGAAATAGTTCTAATCTAACTTCAATGGACGTAATTGAAGCAAATGTTCAAACGTTGCTGCTGAACTATCGACCTCAAATTAGCTTTGATCAGTTAAGTAAATATACCCCATGAGAGGACGCTGGTGCCTAATTTGGAGCAATCAGTACAATCGGCTTAACGCTCTGCCTGGTCGAGTTTTGCGCGTCGTAGGTCAGCAGAAAGGTTACAAGAGTGGGCGACAAATAAATGTTTCGTTTACTTTTCAAAGGGAATATGGCTTCGGATCTCTTTATCTGTACTAAAACTGATTTCATAAAATAACTTTATTTGTTTAGAAGTTATAGTGAAAACTGCTGAGTTCGTTGAAGTTAACAGACACTCGAATTAAATAACGTCTTTAGCAGAATATTATTTCTGTCAATATACAATTTCGTGTAATTTTCTACTATAAAAAAGAGAATGCCCGATGTAGAGCGGCTAAAATTAATGTCTGTCCCAGGATAATGTTCCACTACGCTTATATAGTTTTAATTATATTTACATCAAAATATAATGCTACTAAGTCGTATATCTAGAATGTTTATTCTAATTATTAGGTACGGGCAAAATGAATGCCGATGCTCAAAATGTATTAACAATTTGACCCCTCCCTTTACTTAAAACAAAAAAAAAAAATCAGGAAATTAATAAAGTTAAATGAAATTGTCAGTATTTATCAAATAATGATCGAGGAATATAATGAATTTATTATTTTTATTTAAGTCTGAGTGGAAATGAATTAGTTTGTTTAACCAAAAAATACCTTTATTAAATTATTGTTTTCAGTAATAAATAAAAAACGCAAGAATTTATTTTTGCTTTTTTTATATAAATATAGCATCGTAATTTATAACAATAAAATAAGAAAAAAATTTACAGGAACATTACGAAAAAAGCCCCTAAATCCGTATTACTGAATTCGATATAACTCGAAGAAAAATGAATTTCTCGAACTACAGATATTACCATTGAATTAAGCATTGTTTATTCAATATTTTTACACACAAAACAATTATAGTAGCAAAAATATTTCTACTTTTTTAAAAATTACAAATTTCGTATAATTTTTATATGCAATATTTTAATCATTTCCTAGCTCGCAAGAATGTGAAACTTTCGGCGTAACATAATTTTTATGTAATCCCGAACAATAATTAAAAAATAATAATTTAAAAATAGGAACATACAAATAATTCAATTAAAAATGGTAAAAATTGATAAAAACGTTCAGAATAAGAATGTATGGATGTACGTCTACACTCCTACCTTCTTTTACTAGCATGCCTTCATTTTGAAACAGCGTTTACATTGGCTTAAATTTTGGGGCTCCTTATAATCGTGTTTACAAAACTCCCGTTTGTTACGTTTTTGGCGAACGGTAAATTACTTGCTTTCTGAGAGCTACTTAATTTATTGCACAAACAAGATGTGTTTTTAAAAAAAATTAATTCAATATCTTAGGACTTTACTTTACTAATTATCTTTGAAATAGACACACAAAACTAATATGTATCTTTTAAAGGATTTTTACAATGAATTTATATAACTTCAAAATTTAGCTGAATTAGTTAGCTCGTCGTGAAAACATTGCTCATAAGTTATTTTTCACGTGTACAAATATTTTTTCCTTTACGAAATTAACTTTAGTCTCTAATCTTTCAAATACAATGAAAAAGTAGTCCGCAACCTACAAAAAAGGTAACAAATCGGGTTTAAAAACTAGGTCCCCCTATTTTTTCCGCCTATTTTTGCTCGTACCTACTAATTATTATCAGATTTCTACATAATTTTGATTCCAGAAAATATATAACGTTTACGAATAAATCTCATTATTTAATTGGTGCGTATAGATCAAATTAAAAAAAAAATGTTAATATATTTGAATTTATATATTATGCCCATTGTAAAGTCTTTAATTTTCTCCAACGAAACTTAAATATGAAGAACATTTATTTATTAATATAGAATGCTAATTGTTCAAGTGTTACCATACTATAAAGTGATTTGAATATATTTTACTCCTCGTTTGTTCGCCTTAACACAAAATAGATTTAAATAAATATAGCCCGCATAAAAGAAAAAAATACACCGATTATATAAACGTCAATGCGTGTGTGAGTTCCTTCCATATAAGTTCCGAAACTGATAAGCCTCTCTTTTGCAAATTTCACACAAATCTAATTTATACGTCTAGCAGTGTTTTTGGATATTTTTGTACAAGTATTCATTCCATACGTATCAAGAATCGTAAAAACCGATATTTAAAATAGCTTTTCTTACTTATAAATACAGAAGTATAGATTTTACAGAAGAATATTTTACGTTACACCGGACAAGGAAGATAATAAATTTAGCAAATAATTTTTTTTTTTGAGAAACACGTTTTTATTATAATCTTGTGATACAGGTCAGTGGTAGACTATTCGACTACGGATCGAATGACTCCTGTTCAAGCCCGGATGCATATTTTCAAACTAAACATTAATCAGAAGAAACGTTTCCAGGGTATTCATCATCAAGCCCAAATATCAGCTGACATGAAATGTGAACAAACACAGACGAAATTTGATGAACGGCATTATTATTATTATTATTATTATTATTATTATTATTATTATTATTATTATTATTGTTACTACTACTACTACTACTATTATTATTTACGAATTAGTCGACCGGGAAATTATTTATCGTAATATATAATAATCAATATAGTATTGATTCTATATTAATACATACGCAATCTGCAAAAATTAATATATTATTTTTAAGCGTATTGTACGACCGGGCAACGCCGGGTAGCCAGCTAATTGATTTTAAATTTCAAAATAAAAAAGAAAAATTTGCATCAAATTGGTTTCATTACACAGATTAAAATGAAAATATAAGTCCACTAAACCATCCATCTAGAATTGCTATATCAATATTGATGAAAATCAATTACATGAGTTATATTATTAAACAGTTACACGCCTCCTCAAATTATTATTATTATTATTATTATTATTATTATTATTATTATTAGTAGTAGTAGTAGTAGTAGTAGTATATGTTTTGGTTGCTGCTCTGATTATTTTTATTATTATTTCCTTACGAGGAGTATTCACAAAGGCCACCATCAAAGATTTCACTTAAACAACAACACCCCCCCCCCAAAAAAAAAACCGTGGTGTTCTGTGGAGTCTGAGTGATAACAAGTCTCCCCGGATTTTCAGTAATCTCCACCTCCTTCGATTACCTTTGCAGATGAATTTTAATCATTACAACAGACGTTTTCCATTGGTTTCTCGTTGGCAGCGTCTCGGTGTTCAAGATGTAGTTGCCTGAATAATTCCCAATTTACTAATTTCCTCACTTGTTCGTGTTCATTTTTTTATATTCTTTTTGAGCAAATTTGCTGCATTCGCTTATTATGTGGTTTATTACTTCATCTCTTTGCTCACCTAGTCTTGCATTTACTGTTTTCTTGTTTCTTGTCGATTCTTTCTTTGATATGATTGGTTCGAATCGCGTTAGATTGTGCGGTTGCCATTACGGAATCAGTTACTCTATGTACATTTCCTTTTTGTAGCAATGTATTTTGTCATTCTTATCAATTGTTCCTGTACCAGCTTCTCTTCCCATTTTTGTTTTCCCGCTCCACCCTATGCTTTTCTTATTTCTATTGTTCATTTTTCAGTGTCTATTTCTGCGATACTTGTTCTTCCTGCGTTCTGCATTATGTATATTTCTCATTATTAGTTTTTGTCATTTACAATCTTCTCCACAAACCAGTCATTTTTCTCCGTATTTCCATTTTACATAGTCGGTAAGCATCATCGTTTGAGTGTAGTGCATTTTGCATCGTAATTAGTTTCCTAGTCTTCTAATCGAGATGCTTTAGTTCTTCTTTAGTTTAACCTAAAAAGTATCCAACTACTATTCGTTACATTGCCTATGTGTTTATATATTTCATTAGGTTTCTACTATATAGTTTAGTTTCGAAGGTTTTTCTTGGTCTTTTTTTACATAAGGTCACCGCTTGCAAAGGCGTAGAGGCCACCCGAGGATAAGAGTTACTGAGTGTACACTAGTCAGAGGGATAATATAGTAATCGTTAGTAGTAAAAATGGTGTAAATTGGATTACTTAAGGTGAATTTGTTTATATGGGACTTGAAGACAACCAATTTGTAGTCAGATGGAAAACAGGCAAACGGAGGACAGTTCCATAGCCGTGCAGTTCTAAGAAAGAAGCTTTGTTCATGGAAGCTACATTTGGGTTTAGGCACAGACATAGAGCGAGGAAAATTATTCATAGTGGTTTTAGCTAGACGAGTATTTTTTGTGAAAGTTTGGCGAGGGGGGCATAGATCGAGGCTCAGATGAGCACTTGCCATGGAAATAACGATGATACAGAAAAAAGCTCGCAATGTCTCTTCTGTGGATAAGAAGTCGCAGGGAAGAGAAAAAGGAATCCCGCATTAAGCTATGAAATCTATTTTGAACTCTGTCAAGGCAGTATATGTTGCTTGTAGCAGTTCCTGCCCATATGGGCCCACAGTACTCAATCCTTGGATGTACTTGGCTTTTATATAAATAGAGAATTGCATCAGTATGAGATATCTATTGGAGAGGTCGAAGGATCACACCATTTTTCCAGCGACCTTGGCAAGGGACTTGATCAGCGTGTTAGATTTCAAATCAGGAGTGAATGTCAAGCTCAGAAGCTTGTCAAAATATGGAGTTTGCTCAAGACGAGCACCATTCATTTCAATTGATGCCAGATGAGGATCAGCGTGCTAGTTATTTTACAGATAGAATCTTGGTTTTAGATGCATTAAAAGTGATCAGCCAGCTCTTTCCTATTGTATCACGTATCAGAGGAAAGAGGATGAGAGAGGACTTGGTAGTTTACGGCCCTTGATTTTTTGCCATAGATGGTAGTGTCGTCAGCATAAATGTCTACGAATGATCCAATATGTGTTTTGAGGGATCATTAATGTAGATCAGAACAAGAGTTTGGCCCAGGATAGACTCTTGAGAGACTCCAGTATTAATACTTCCGCTTTCTGCCCATCAACCACTACTCGTATGAGTCTATCAGAGAGAATTGATTTAATAATTGAGAAGACATTCTCAGATATACCGTAGCTGGAAATCTGGTTAAGTAGGCCTTTATGCCATATCCTATGAAATTCCTTTGAAATGTGAAGGGCAATTGCCCTTGAAAGGACACCTTTGTCGGGAAATTGTCTAACCCTATGAGATATAATCGTAAGCACATCTGCTGTGGATTTAGCAGAACGGAAACTATATTGCATGCCACTATGAAGGTTATTTCTGCCGAGGTGATTGATTACTCTCTATTTAACACGGATAGTAATAATTTACTCATGACGCACAGGATACTTATTGGTCTGTACTGAGAGAGAGATGACCGATCACTAGCATTCTTAAATACAGGGCAAACTGATGAAGTTTTCCAGTTCTTGGGAAGCAATTCCCCTAAAGACAACGCTTAAACAGCTTTGTAATATTGGAGCTAGTTCTGGTCGAAGCTTTTGTCACTACTATAATTGGAATGCCGTCAGGGTCAGTTGCTTTACTGGGATCATGGTTTTTGATTAGCTTGGCAACATCACGCACAGAAAGGTGTACGTCGCATAGTGGTATTGTTGGTGATCTTAGTAGGTATTTCTTTCTAATTTTCTTATTGATTTCTTTTGCTTTGGGTGTGTCTATTTGCACCCCCCACATATTTATATCATGTTCTCTCATCTCACTTTTAGTTTATTAGTTTTATACCTTCCGATGTTTCCAGTTTTACGGTTCGCGTGATCAGCAGTGCGCCCCTTTCTATATTAAGTTCTATTTGGATATTCCAAGTGTGTTTATTTACGTCTCTATTGTTTCTTGCTATTTTTCAAACAGTTTCCTGTCATCTATGGACATTTGAAGGCTCATTCATTCATCTATCTAAGTTAACATGTATCCTGCTTAGCATTTTTCTTGTATATTGTAAAGAGGTATCATAGTCATGAGTAACTGAAGCGGTGATAAGAATCACCTTGGAAGACACCTTTCATTTTTTTTTCAGTTATATTGTCCCTCCTATGTCAGCTAGAAGTCTCAGTTTACTCACTGAATTTTCTATCATGTTAATAATCTTGCCTGATATTTTGAATACTTCCAGGCATTCTATTATCCCTGCTTGCTGGATCCTGTCATAGGTTTCCTTGATGTCAGTCCATGCCATGGCAATGTTTTTTCTACTTTTTGCATTAATTAATTAATTATTATTATTATTATTATAAGATTAATAATAATAATAATAATAATAATAACAATTAATATTTATAATATTATTATTGTTATTTATATTATTATTGTAACCAATATTTATAATATTATTTTTATTGTTATTGTTATTATAGTTTATTAATTGAGCTAGCTAGATTTTCGCGTGATTTTCAGATATTATACATTGACAAAAACCGGGTGTGTTCCGTGAAGTTTGGAGGACAACTAGTCTCCCCAGATATGAACTTCTTTTCACTTCTGTATTACATTTGCAAATGAGTTTACCTCATCGAAACAATAGCTTGCTATTGGCATTATGAGCAATTTTGCAAAATAACATTTGGTCTTCACAAAAATGTTGGTGCAAATAAGCCTCCCAAATGTGCCAGCCCCATTTGTACCCATCTTATTGGGGTTTCTGTATTGCTTTCTATGCTTTCGCATTCCATATTCTTCGACGTTTGTCGATTATTTGGCGTAGTTGCTGTCGATGCCAACGCTACAAATATTTTTGCTGACATACAATTTTGTTGGTCTTGATTTTATGTTCGTTTGTCTGTATTTTTGTTTTACTTCGGTTGCTTTATTTATTTAAGAAGAAAAATTACAGATTTCACAAAATTTTAAAATTAAAATTATATAAAATAGGCAAGTAATTCTTTTCAAATGTGGCATGAGGCCAAAAAGGGTGGTGGGGGAATGAGGATCGGAGGTCGTCCACTTGTCTATTCCCTATAAATAGTTGCATTCAGCACAATACCGCATTCACTCTAGGGGTTGGATCTACTTAAAGCCCCAGATGACAATATGTACAAGGTTTTTTTTTTTTAAATAAAAGAAAAATATATACAAGGTTTTTTTTTTAAATAAAATAAAAATATATACAAGGTTTTTTTTTTTAAAATAAAATTAAAATATATACAAGGTTTTTTTTAAAATAAAATTAACATATATACAAGGCTTTTTTTAATAAAATAAAAATATATACAAGGTTTTTTTTTTAAATAAAATTAAAATATATACAAGGTTTTTTTTTAAATAAAATTAAAATATATACAAGGTTTTTTTTTTAAATAAAATTAAAATATATACAAGGTTTTTTTTTTGCTTGATAGCCAAGTACTGTATATCGCTGATATAATCTAATTTTGCATTTAGAAGTTTTCCTTAAGATTGCAGCTGCTTGTAGTACTCGGTCTGCCTTTTGATTGCGACCACTGCTAGTTTACTTCAAAATTCCTTGAAACCGTACTCTCGTATATGCTCCTAAAATGATTGATTTGATATTGATCTTCTTTTTCTTCTTCTTCATATCATTATTATTATTATTATTATTATTAATAGTAGTAGTAGTAGTAGTAGTTGTTGTAGTAGTAGTAATAGTAGGATTAAAAGTAGAATTAGTATTGTTGGTAATCCTTCAGCTAACATCGACGTCTGATAAGATTTTAATGTTCACAATGTTAAACGGCTAGCTCACTAAAATAAAACGGATGACGAAAATAATTTTTTTCATAATTTCTCCTTCCTGTAGGACCTAATTCAGATTGTTTACGAACCTACTTTTTTCTAAGAACATGCTCTAAACTGTGCCAATCCTTTACTCAATCTCTGATAGGATATTCTAATCACTCGGTTGTAACAACATATGCAAATACATACCCTTCACAAGGTTTCAACAGAAACCAAACAGCCAACCTTGGTACACTCCTCAATGTGTTTCCGCTATTGCACACAGAAATCACCACTTCAATTGCTTTAAACGTAATACGTGTTTAAAAAAAAACTTCACCTATAGAACTTCAAGTAACCACCGAAAAAGGATTATAGAAAACGTCACATACTAAGTTCACCCATTGCTCAAATGGCAACTCTTGAAAGGGCAAAAATGACCAAGATCTCTCTACGCCTCTCTCTCTTCAGACCTTGGGCAGGTGGTGCAATGAGTTTTAATGTGTTCGGTTAATTTAATGCACGCGAAGCCAAATTTGATCTTTTTCACCAAAAACGATATGATCCTCCACCAAGCCGCAATTGATATGAGTGGCACTCGCTCAAAAAGCTCTCTATTTTGACAGCTGCAAGGTCTGAACTTTATTCTTGACCTGAAATAGGAGACTTTCACCAAAAGTTTTTCCAATGTACACTGAAAAAAAAATTGTGCCATTTTCCCGCCGCAATTCTTTACGAGTTTAAGAGCTACATACATCCTAAAATAAAGTATTGTTATATGTTTGGGTGCAAGCTGACCTGCGAACCCTATGCTGCATTGAAAAAAGTTCAAAACCGACTCTGAACTATAGTAGATGATGTCGTTTTTCTTCATTCAACCTCTTTCCCACGGAAGGAATGTTGCGACCCTGTCTCTGCTCTATCGTTGTTTCCTTGGAAAGAGATCGTCTGAGTTTCAATCTATAATATTTTCTTGCCAAACTTTCACAAATGTTGCTTGTCTAATTTAAAACGAGCAGTAACAGTTTCCTTCCTGTCCATCTGTATCTTAATCTAAACGCAAGTTCCACAAACAACTCTTCTTTCATAATATTGCGCGCCTGTGGAACCCTGTTGTGCTGGTCTGCTTTCAAGCTGGCTACGATATTGTCGTTTTCAAGTCTAATGCAAATAAGTTCTTGTTGAGCCGCCCTCCTAAAGCATTCATTTCTACCCCATTCTCGCCACTAACTAGTAATACGTTGTTGTGTCAATGACTACCGTACACTCATTAACTCTTATCTTCGAGTGGTCTACGGGTTCTGACAAGTGATGACGTCCATTTAAAGCTAATAAATAAAATAAAACGATAAGTTTATTTTGGTTTTAGAGAGACTGATTATTTTACCCTCTAAATTACTTGCTTTTGTTGTGTCCGGACAGGTCTATTTAAACTAAATTATAGTTCCATTTCACTTTATTGCTCGCAGAATCACTCGGGAATATTTGGCAGCTGTTAAATGTACGAGGAATCTGGTAGTAAAGCAGAGAGAGAGAGAGGGGGGGGAGTGAGAGAGAACAACACACACATGGGGAATAGATTAATTGCTTGTGAAGTTATTTATAAGATATTGCTAATTGAAACGTAATACTTTCAAACAAAAATTTATTCCGGAATTATGACATATTTTCGCATGCGTTATTAAAGTATAAATAGAAAAGGGCGCTAGAGAAATACATGTTGTTGATATTATATACAACTATATAATGTCTCGCTGTTGCAGCAATGCTATACATATGCTGTAAATAGAGACACCGTAAAAATTCCACGGTGAATTCCTTACTGTTTTTGTTTTCCTTACTGTAAAAATGATTATTACTGTTATTACAGTGCATTAAATGCATACATAAAATTAGGGTAAACCTGACTATAGAGTCGGTTACTTATCAAGGCACGAAAGCTATTTGAGGAGTAGGGTTGATAAGTGAAATGCTGTCATCGAAATTCTAGCGTAGTAATCGTTAGTGAAAGAAAGTTTAGTATAATTTTATAATCAAAGGCTATCAGGAATTTGTTCACATTAAACTTTAAAACGTCCCGATTATAATCAGGGAGAAAGCACCCCAGTGGAACAAAGTTCCACAGACGGGCAGTTCTAGGAAATAAGCATTGTTCATGAAATCTGCGGTTAGATTTATGCAGAAACTGGGAGAGAGCATGGAGAAACTTTATTGATCTAATACGGTTAAGATTGAATCTCAGGCGGGAGCTTGCTATGAAAATAACGGCAGAGCAGAAACAGGCACGCAATGTCTCTTCTGTGGGAAAGATGGTGCACGAATGAGAAAATTACATCACCTACCAGGTTCGATGCCTTTTTTAAAAAGGCAGGGCAGAATAGTGCTCAAATCAAAGACAGACTTAATACAGGAAAAGTTTTGAATTGCCAGTGCGATATCTAACGGAGTGGTACATTTATGCAACCATTTTGTCGGCGATCTGGGTAACGGATTTGATGTATTTCATCTCAGATAAAGAGTGAAATTCAATCCCACTGATATTTGTAACGTGTTTAATAACGATAGGCCAATCAATGTGAAGCTACAAAACCCTAATTAGAAAGTCGATGGAAAAATTCACATTCGTGTGAGAAATTACTATAAGAAAATGAGTTCCAGATTAGATACAATTGTACGCAAGGGTTCACATTCATTCCCGAACAACGTCGGAGTTCGCTACTAGTTTATATAAAAGAAGTAGAACTGTGCTTTATTTTGGGGGCAAAAATAATAATTATAGATTAATCTTTGTATAGAAGACCAGCTGTTGTTTCATATAAAATATCAAAAGAAATAGATTTAACCGTGTTTATACTTTCTGTAATTCTTTAGGGGGCATTTATTCTGAATATAGTTGCATACGCTGTGTTTATTATTTAATAGTAAATCAATAGTTCGGTGAGGTTGTATTGCAATTATTTTGGAAAATGTGTCGATTTCACTGAATGTAAGCTATCGGTTTTTCCTTGGCAGATTAAGAATCAACTTCTCGAGGCATTTATTGAAGTTATAGGCGTAGAATATTCTCGTCCAGTCAGCCATGACAGGGCGGTAGTCCTTTATAATAACACTAAAGTTGAAAGAAGTATAACGAATGATCAACATCATTTTTATTTTTCTGTTGCATCTTTCTTACAACAGAAACGTCTCCATACTTTTCATATTCTATAGTTTTTTTTATAAAAGTTTCTCAACTGAGCTCCAATCTTTGGACCTTCTTTATAAGACTATTACAGCAAGAACGTGTCTATTAAAATTCCAAAATCGATATTTCTTTCGTTGGCAGTCTACCAAGCAACTAAACTTATTTTTATGAACGTCCTTTTAAGAACTCTTTCTTTGCAAAGCACATTACCACTGGACGTTTTTTTCTGCAAATTATAGCATAGCCGTCTTTAAATCCAGTGTCACAAATATCTTTCGTAAACCACAATCAGAAGAATTCAATGTTTTCATAAATTTTTCGTTTTAAATCCATTCATCATATTCTTCATCGCTTAACAAAAAATCTCCCCATATTGTAAACTTTTACTGGAATTTATATTTGGAGAGTCATTTATAAAAAAATGGTGTTCATGACTACTTTATTACAATGATATTAATAAATTCATATTGCAAAGTGACGCTTTTTATATATTTATAGGGGCAACATCCTTCGGATAAAAATTCTACTAAAATATTTCCTGAAGTTTAAAAGGATCTGCAAGCCACTTGAGGAGCTAAGGATAAAATTGTCAGTGATATTCTTTGGTGGCAGCAAACAGGAGAGTGGGTCAACGGAGAAACTGCACCTAAGTTACGCGAAGCAATTAACAATAAAACTAACAATGTAAATAAAAAGAGGTACATGATGTGAAATGGCATAAAACAGATGGCGTGAAAAGTTAAGAAGACTCCTGACTTTCCCATCACTATATTACAACAATGAAATAATTGCTCGCATTAAATGCCCACATATGTAAACACACACACACACACACACACACACACATATATATATATATATCCTTATGTCTTCTCCATGCGGAATGTAGGGTGTTGCTATTATTATTATTATTATTATTATTAATTATTATTATTATTATTATTATTATTATTATTATTATTATATTTTGGGGGAGGTTAATGTATTTGCTATACTGCTAACACATAATAAAAAAATTTAAAAAAATGCAAAATCCCTCCAAACAATTCCATTACAACTTAATATCTTAATATATATATAATATAGATCAATCAACTTTTGTCGCACAGATTTACTCTGAGAAGCATTGGGTCAGGAGATAAGTATTCTGTCATTTGTGATTAATAAAGGTAAAACTGAGCAATTAAAAAAATATGGGCGAACAAACATCTTATTCAAGGACCACAACTATGACTTTATAAATAATCCTAGCAATCGAATGATAAACCCAACTTTACCAGAAACAGGAAGAATTAGTAAAACAATACTTTCTAGAGTAAACAAACAGATAAAAATAGACCTAGAATTAAGCCAGTGAGTAAATACTGCCGAAACAATCACTTGGTTTAAAAATATAGAAAACAAAATAAATGTTTAACTTAATTTTATAATAAGAGTTCGAATAAATAAAATAAATGTTTAACTTTTATTTAATAATAGTAGTTCGACATCGTGGATTTATATCTCTCTATATCCGAAGAACTTTTCAACATTTCCCTGGGATTTGCCGAGTTGTAGACGATATATTCTTCAGAAGAAATCCACATTATTAAAAAATGTAGAAAATCAGTTCTAGTAAATAACAATCAATGGATAAAAACAAACAAAAATGGCACAGTATTTGACTTTGCTATGGTCTTTAGATTCTTCAGAAGCACCAGCTCTTGTGGGATAGTTTATACACAAGCATATTTGATACTACAGATATCGGTCTGTATAGAGATGATGGGTAAGCTATAATAAAATATTCTAACAAAGACAAAAAGGAAAATCATACGCAAGAAAATTTAAAAAAATAGTTATTACGTCTACTTTTATGTCTAATATAAAAAAAATACTTTTCTGGACGTTACGTTAAATTTAGATAAAAATATATATGAACCCCTGCTTAAAAGATAACGTTAATCACGTACAATCACTGCCATCAATTAAAAACTGATTCCTAACTCGATCTTAATAGACAGCAATAGCAAGTGATGAAAACATATGTAACAGGTCAATCAACATTTACGACACAGCTTAAAAAATAGGGGATACAAAAATATTGATATTAAATATAAGCAACAGACCACCGATAACAAAAATAAAATAAAAAATTAAAGAAGAAGAAATAGAATCTGGTATACGCCGGTATACAATCAGATGTTTAAAACAAAACTTCACAAAAAATTTCTACACCTTATCGGAAAGCTCTTCCCCGGAACGAATCCCCTGAACAAAATCTGCAAGAAAAATAACTTAAAATTATCATACTGCTGCGATAATTAAGAGATGAAAATAAAATCAAATATTAACAAAATATTTAATAAGAGCACTCTAAACATTACTAACAAAGTAAGTAATTAAACAAGTATACAACATGAAAAAATGAATCTAACACAAAGGACAAAAACGTAACTAGTTGAAATAAAGTAATAATAATAATAATAATTATAATAATAATAATAATAATAATAATAATAATAATAATAATAATAATAATAAACCAAACCCAAACAGCAACAATTCTAATAGAAACAAAAGTAAGGATACTAATAATGAGCAGGATACTTGCAATTGTATATCCATCACACTCTGCTGACTTCAAAATACATGTCCAAAAAAAAAGAATTATTTACCAGGCAAAACTATGATCAAAAGTAAACCTGAATAACTAGAATCATTACGTAAGTATGGTCTCGTTAGTTTTAAAAACCAGGTATTATAGTACACACACATACACTAATTATGCAATTCTCTATCTATATAAGAGCCAAGTACGTCCAAAGATGGAGTACTGCTGCCACATCTGGGCGGGGGCTGCAAAAACAGCCTATCCTGCTTTGACGGAGTACAAAATAGACTCCGTGGCTTGGTGGGGGATGCCATTTTCTCTACCCCGAAGCCTCTTACCCACAGAAGAGACGTAGCGAGCCTGTCATTGTTCTATCGTTATTTCCATAGCAGGTGCTCATCTGTGATCCATTCTCTGGTTCCCCATCGCCAATCTTTCTAAAAAACACCCAACTAGCTGAAACCACCGTCAATAATTTTCCCCACTCCCTATCTGTGCCTAAATCAAAACGTAGATACCATGAACAAAGCTTCTTTCTTAGAACTGCACGCCTGTGGAACTCTGTCCCACTTGCCTGTTTCCTTCCTGACTTCAAGCTGGATGTCCTCAAGTCCAACACAAACAAATTCCTGATTAACCGGCCCCCTAAGTAATGACACCTTACCAATTCTCCAATAC